>NC_081557.1:88832523-89038992 GCF_022355385.1 Mustela nigripes | reverse complement strand
GGGGGGGGGGGGGAGCAGGCTCCCCGCTGAGCAGAGAATCCGATTCGGGGCTCAATCCCAGAACCCTGAGATCATGACCCGAGCCAAAGGCAGAGGCTTAACTCACTGAGCCACCCAGGCACCCCAAGGGTCTGACTCTTGATCCTCAGTTGAGGTCTCGATCTCAACTCTGGTTTTGATCTCAGGGTCATGAGTTCAAGCCTTGCGTTGGAATCTGCTTAAAAGAAAAAGGAATCATTTGGGCTGCTTCCCAGACTCTCCTCCCTGCTAATTCTGACTGGTGGGACAGAGACAAGACTTGGAAATTCATATGCCCAGAAGCTGTCTGCCATCTGCAAAGTTTTGGAAGCTCTGCCTCGGGTGTGGCCATGTCCTTGGGTCAGCTTTCTCACCGTGCATACATCCCTCTGTAGGTTTTCTTTGCATGAAATTGTTCAGTTGAATCTTCTTTTAAAGAATGCCGCCAACAAAATGGCACTGCCAACCAAATGGTGCTTTCTTGGTCTTCACCCTCTCATCCTTTTTTACGTCTTTGTGACTAGTACCGTCTTGACTACCTCTTCCTTTCTGATCTCGATTTCCATTTAGATCTTTGTTGATCATGGTTTCCATTAGGCCAGGGTCATCCTCCTGACTCCTTCTCACTTTCTCCTCCTGACTCTTTCTTTGTCTCTTTTCTGGTTATTCTTCTTTCTTGAGCCCTTTATACTTTCCTTACTTTTCTGGGCTGTCTTGTCCACTCTGTGGCTGAAGATACCATCTCTGTGTAAACAGCCTCCAGGTTATCTGCAGTCCTACCCCTCTTCAGCTCCAGCTGGGGGCAGGAGGTCCCACATGTGTGATAGCACCCTCAGGTGGTGGGTTAGTGGGGTCACCCTCAGGCAGGGAGTATATGCGCTGTAGAGCTAAACACGTTTATATCCGAGTCCTTCTCTTCATGTGCCAGCTGAAGGATCACAGGTAAATTAATTTACTTTTGAGTCTCCGTTTACCTCTACAGAACGAGATGATTAGTACATCCTTCCAAGGATTATTTCCAAGTCCAGTTGGGATAATGGATATAAAAGGGTAACATGTAGTAAGTGCTTAATAAATATTAGATGCTTTTTTAGAAACATTTTTACTCATGATTGATACCTCTATCGAACTGAACTCAATTGCTGGTACCCATCTGTTCTCTTAGCTCTGTGTCTTTGCTCAAACTCTTCCCTCTGCTTGGATTATTTCCAATTTTGCTATCTTTCAGGGCAAGATCTGTTACTACCTTGGCCAAGTCTGTGATCAACTCAGGCCTGAATCAGCTTTTCCACAAAATTCCTGTACTTCTTTAACTGTCACTCTGATGTCACTTTATACCTTGTATTGTAATTATTTGGTTATGTGATATCTTCCCTATGAGACTAAAAGCTCCACTCAGGCCAGCCTATGACCTTACAATAGCTTTATTCTCTAAAAGCCCGAGCACAGTGCCTATCCATTCCACATCCTGGAAGCTCAGATGTCCTGCTGGTGGGGGGCGGGCTGCATTGCCTTTACAGGTGGAAGTTAATCCATTACTCTTCATTACATATACTAGCGGAGGGTGTAGAATCAAAATAACAGACTGTCTTGATATTACTGCTGTTGGCTTTGGAAGGCAGTGAGGTATTTGAGATTCAGATTTACCTTGCTGATTATGTTTCGTCTGGCATACATTAATGTGGGTTTGCATTCCATCAGCATGCACCATCTGGAAAATGAAGGGGATGATCCAGAAGCCTGCTGAGCAGTGGGAGAAGCTAGGTTAGGATTTTCGATTGTCTGGGGATAACCCCCGAGCGAATACTCAACCCCACCCTAACTGAGCATTGGCTGTTTTATTATTATTCCTTTCTTAGCTTTCTCTGGTCAAAACCCTTTGTGACGACGTGGGCATTAGTCAGGGGCACGCTAATCACCTATCAGAGACATAAAATCCTTCTGGTGATGGAGCAGAAACACTTGGTTTTGAATTGATGTCAGACTATTATAATAATGGTGACTTCTATTTGTATAACAGTTGGTAATTTATAAAGAGCTTTCATGTATGTTATTGCATTATAATTTCTTGTGCCCTGAGGTCGACAGAGTAGCTCTCTATTGTATTTGACAAATGGGGAAACCAAAGCTCAGAGAAGTTTGAGTGACTTCCTGGGCTCTCTTAGTTAGACAGAGGCAGAGTCAGGGACCACAGCCATGGCCTTTATAGCTTTTCCCACTTTACCATGTTCCTTTCATAAACTGCCACTTTTTAAAGACATTTAGTATTATTCGCTTGTAAAATTTCCAGGTGGTTCTTTTTATAGTTTCTAATTTTCTGGTGAAATTCTTTATTTTCTTCTGTTTTCTATACTTTCTTACCATTTTCCAACAAAGTTATCACGAAGTCCTTTGAACTCTGATATCTGGATCACCTATGGGTCTGTTTCTATCGTCTGTTTTTTTTCCCCCCTCTTGGATTTTGGTCAAACTATTCTATGTCTGGGCATACCTAATTTTTTTTTTTTTTTTAAATATTTAATGCCAGACATCGTATAGGCTGTAGACACTGTGACCTTCAAGAAAGGATTTACTTTTCACTCGGCAGAGTACAACCAATGATATTAATCTAATTAAAGACTGAACTGAGTCCCAGCTCTGTTGTGTTTTGATAAGGTTTAATCTACTTCGCCCCTTTCTGAGGAAATAGCCAGCATTAATTGAGGACCTAGTGTGTTCACTGGCTCCCTTCTCTGCTGGGTCCTGATTCTAGTCTTCTCTTCTCAGCACCTTGAGATGGCAAGAAAACCTGTTTTATAGAGGCTTTCTGCTAAGGTTTTTTTGTTTGTTTGTTTTTTGTCCTTCTGTTCCATTCAGCTTTAGAATTCTGTAGATGACCTCAAGGGAAAACTGGCCATACATTTGAGGCCCCTTACATTTCTAATTTCCTCTTTGTAGTGCTAAGTCTGCCAGAGGCTGTCCTGCCTTTCTTTGTCCCCTAGCAACAGCCCTATGCCAGTGCAAAGCCTGGACTCCCAGCCTCTCATCCTGTGCCCAGAAATGGCAAATCCCTCCAGGTTAGAAGCAGCTACAGAACATTGGCTCACTCCCCCTCAATTTCCCCTCTCTGTCATCCTGTCCTCTCTGATCCCTGTTGCTCCAGCAGGTCTGTGATGCCTTGAAACAGATGATTATTGTATTTTATTTAGCATTTCTACTTGTTCTCCGTGCAAGTATTGATCTGCCACAAACTATCCCATCCTACCCGGAAGTAGAAACAGATGTTTATTATTAACCTATAAAACCCACAGGATTACAAGGGTAATTCTTAGCTTCGGGTCTCAATAGGTGGCCCAGCCAACTGGGGGTGACCCTTCCTTGAAGCATTCACTAGAGTCTCTGGACTGCCCTGCCAGAAGGAGGCAGGGAAATGGATGGGTTGTAAGCACGTGCCCGGAAGGAAGGCATTCATTAGGCTGAGGAATGAGCGTTCAGCAAGCTCTGGAAGCCTCACCACTCCATCAGGTTTCTAATGATTTTGTCAGAGTGTTAATCCCCCGGGTGAGCAGCGGCATTTTGATATCAGCAAACAGATTGTGTTTCAGCCCAGATAACCCAATATGGAGTCCTGCAAGAGAGCTGAAAACAATTCATCATATTTTAATGGGGTGGAGAGAAGCTAGGCAGGATAATTTATACTGGAAATAGGGCAATGGGGTTCACAGTGAGGGTGGGATGGCGGAGAGGCCCTGGACATGGGACCGGCCCCTTCGTGTACCCCAGTGGAGTGTGCTTGTGTGTGTGGGTGTGAAAGAAAGAGAGAAACCATATGCACAGAGTGTGCTCCGGGGATGTGTCCAGTCGGGGCCAGGTCCTGGAAATACAGAGATAAAGAAGACCAAAGCCCAGCTCTTGACGACCTCACAGTCTGATGGCGGAGGTCGACAAGTAACACAGATGACAAATAACAGGGTGCGAGGTGCTGGGTGGAGCCCAGAGCAGGACAGGGCTTGGGTGGGCCAGGAGACAAGTGAGCTGACCTCCGAAGTGAGCCAGGTGGATGGGGGTGTAAGACACTCCAGGCAGAAGGAACAGGTTGAGGAAATGGGGTGCTCTAGTGTAACCGTAACGTGCCCACCATTTTCAGAAACAGAATTCCCATTGTCTCTGCCATTGCCCTGGTTGGGTCTTTCTGACCCCTTGCCTGGGAGAACCTTCCCCCTGGTTCTGGTCTTTCACTTTCTGAGTCTGTTGTACACATCAAACACGAGTTTTCTTTCTGGCCTATAGACCTGGCCCCTGCTGTTCACAGCTCCAGAACCTCCCAGGGTTGCTCTTGTTTATCAAGTAAAGTACATCATCTTTGGTGTGTGTTAAGCCCTTTCACCATCTGACCATAACGTCCCTCCCTTTTACCATTCCCCTCTGTACCTTTCCCAGCCCTACCCAGGGCCCTGTTCTCTGCTCTGGTCTTATTGGGCCTCTCACTCTTCCTGTCAACAACCAGCATTCTTCTGCCCCCTGGCTTTGTTCCTGGCATTTCTTATACCCGATGAAATTCCATTCTCGACTTAAGACCCAGATCATATGTCACCTTCTCTCTGAAAATGTCCCTGATCTTCCCCATCAGAATGAGTCATTTTTTCTCTGCGTTACCTGATAGTTTGCTCCTTGGTTAAAAGCCCTCACATTTTGCCTGTCTTATGGCTTTTTGTACTCTATTGGCAACAGCCCGACCCACACCGTGGCAATCTCCTTGAAGGCAGGGAGAATGCCTCTTTCATCTTGTAGCCTCCATCAGCCTCACAATGCCCGTGGGTACCCGGTGCTCGATAAATATTTATTGATCGAATGAATAAATGAGTATTGAATGGGCTTTCCATGTGTTTTGCTCCAGGTGTCTCTTATTGTAATTAAAGGGTTTTTTTAAGTCAATTTCAGGCAGAAAGCAAGATAAATTTTACGTGAGCTTTGAGAAGAACTGTAAAAGGGATTTATGGTTGAGTGGGAGGATCTGTGCAAACAGGTTGGGGAGATGCTCACAGGCAGCGCCGGCTCCCGGAGTCGCTCCAGACCCCTAGTGGAGAACCACGGCTGCCCTCAACAGCCATGGCCAAGGCCTGAGGCCCTCAGGTGGAAGGCAGCCCCCCACCCACCCGGCACAAGAGAAGCTTTGGTATATATATATGGTGTTGAAACACTGGATAAAAACACTCACTTCTGATGGGGCATGTGGAGGACTCAGTGGGTTAAAACCTCTGCCTTCGGCTCAGGTCATGATCCCAGAGTCCTGGGATCAAGCCCTGCATCAGGCTCTCTGCTCAGCAGGGAGTCTGCTTGCCCCTCTCGTACTGCCTGCCTCTGCCTACTTGCGATCTGTCTATCTAATAAATAAATAAAATCTTAAAAAAAAAAAAAAACAACAAAACACTCACTTCTGAGAGAGCGTGTTAAGGGTGTGAGTAGCATTCACATATAATCCTCTGCAGCCCCATGTTTGGAAATGGTCCTTGTGTTCTCAGGCACCTCTGCACCCATGGGGATAGTTCCTGTCTGGCATGTTCTCGCACTGCCACCCTGGCAAAGCCCACGTGGGGCTCAGACTGGTGACCTTGCCCTTCTGGCCTTATGCTCCCACCAGCCGGGCCAGCTGCCACAGTAGGACCTCGCTGCACCGGTCTCTTATTTCCAGAGCGAAGTTGAGGCTGGGCCGCGGGCAGCCGGCAGCCGGAACTGGGACCCTGGCTGTCATGAATCGGATGCCTGGGAATAGGTGTTCATTGTGGAGACTGAGAAGACCTTCTTGGCAGCCAAGATGGGTCCCGAAGGAGCCATTTCTCCCAAACAGAGACAACAGCCCTGGGACCTGTGGCTTTCGCTTTCTGATGACTTGGCACCAACAGCCAGGTGCCGGCTTGTCCCCCCACTCCCCCCACCAGCCGTTGTTCCCAAGGTCCAGATTTAACTTTCTCTTATTTTAGTTTCAGGCCATTTCTTCTTTTAATGGTGTCCCAAGCTGCCTGAAATAATTCTTGCCCTTCTTTTATGTGGCTCTGTCTCGCATATTTATGGGAAGTTATCATGTCCTCGCAGGCCCCGGTTCTCTGGGTTCCATATTATGTGCCTTTAACCTCCCTTTATAGGTCAAGGCTTCTAATTCCTTTAATCATTTTTATTACCTTCCTTTGTATTCAGACTCTCTCCATAGCTTCTTTTAAAAACAGGAAAGCCCAAACTTCAGAGTGTGTTCCAAGAATGACCCGAATGGGGGGCAGCCGGGGACCCCTGTTGTGGAGGCTTTTTTGCTCCTTCCTCCCGATGATGCTCTTGTGTATTTCTTGTTTTATCTTGGCCTCACTATTCTCCAATCATCTACCCTAAACTTTCTCTTCCCATGCAATGGGCTTATTCTCCGTGTGGGCGAATTCCTAGACTTGCGATGGGGATGAGGACTCTTTGAGGGTGCCGAAGCTGAGATTAGGAGGGTTGAGGGTAGAAGGAGGCGTGAGGCAGCAGATACCCAGCGCCTGTGATGTCCCGAGCACAGTGTAAGACACGCCACGTAAGGTAACTCATGATTCACACGCGAGCATATGAGGTATGTGTTCTGTCTCCTTTTGGCTGTTAGGGAAGCTGGGGCTCAACATTGTAAAATAACTTCCCGTAGGACGTATAGGTAATAAATGGCACACCTGGGATTTGAACTCAGGCCATGAGATGAGTCCAAAAGCCTTTCTTTCCACTCGATGCAGCCTCCTCCAGGAAAGTGGGAGAGACGGTTTTGCAAACGGAACATTACAACCCAGAGCAGCCTTAAGGTGAGGACTCTGTTTCCTTTGCCTTCATTAAACCTAGATTCTGGGGGACAAGTGTCTTTCTTCAGGCATGAGAATAGGAAAAAAAAAAAAAGAGATCCAGATAACAAACTAACTTTCTTTAGCCCTGATGCCTGTTCTGTATCCTGAACTCAAGTTATTTCCAGCCTCTTATGCAGTGGGAAGCCTGTGCTTCCAGCTCCCTTGCTGCTGGCTTGAGGGGCGTATTGGGGATATCGTTGTACTACCCCGACCGTACTGCTGAGCTGGTTGGAGAGCATTCTCAATCCTAGAGTTTGGGAATTTTCCCCAGAAGTTGATGTTGTACCCAACCTTATCCTCCTTCCCACCGGGGCCGCCATGTCTGTGCCCTCCTATGCCCTGGATTGGCCTGAGCACAGACCCTCTGTGGTGGGTCTCCCGTCCCATCCTCTCCGAGACCAGCCAGGCAGCAGAGGGAGGACATCACGGCCCAGCATGGCCAACCAGCCAAGGTTCAGTGGTACCAGGTAAAATGGCTACCTTCCTTGTTGCTTGGTGGGAGGTAAGGAAGGATCTACCACTGTTCTGGTGCCCCCCACCACCTCCCTGCCTCACCCCATCATAAGAGTAAACACACAAGAGCAGTGCCCCATCAGGAAATGTCAAAGAAAAGGCTTGGCTCTTCCATGATGGAGACACCCCTCCCTCCAGAGCACACTCAGCTCTGGGGAAGGTTTCTGAGGCCACATGGGGGCACATCCCTCACTTCATACCCAACTATGGTCATCATGCTGGTCTTTGTGCTGGGCGTTGGGGAGACACATGAGTAAGACCTAGGACTCGTTTTCAAGGAGTGAGCAGTCTAGTGGGAGAGATGACACGTGATCCAATCATGATAACTCCGTGTGGCAATGTCAGGGATGGTGATCGGCAGAGGCAAGGCACCCGCCAGCCCAGAACAGGGGTGGCAGAGACAGGAATGGAGATATCCCCTGAGCTGGGTTTATAAGAAGACTGAAAGTGGGTCAGGTGAAGGAAAAGGATATGCCACAGGGGAATAAAAAGTAGGACAGTCAGGGAGGTGAGATTGGAGAGGAATCCAGGGCCAAGCCATGGAGGCCCAGTGTGTCATGTGTGTCGAAGAACTCTGGGATTAACAGTGAACCCTTGAAGAGGGTTTTAGGTGAGGAGAGCAATTTATAATTTAGATAAGTCATCTCGGTGGGAAGGTGGAAGGCATATTTGAGGGTAATAAAATTTAAAAATAGAGACCAGTCAAGAGAAGTTTACAGTAGTCCATCTGTCCATCCATCCATCCATCCATCCATCTGTCCAAGTACCAATCTGTCCATTCATCCTTTGAATCAATATTTACTGAGTATCCGCTTTGTGTTGGGCACTGGGAGAGTGTTGGGAATACAGAGGTAGGTAAGAAAGGCAGAGTCCTGCCCTCTCAAGCTGGTACGGGAGCGGTGAGGAAGCCTGGACCTGTCTTGTAGAGCAGAGAGAGGAAGGGAGATGAAGTAAGGAGTCATTTTGGAGGTCCGCTCGGTAGGATTTGGTCATTGATTGGATGGGATGGTGGTGAACATGAAGGAGGAGGTAAGGATGTCTCCCATTTTCTCTTCTGGATGACTGCAGGGGCTGAGTCAACCTTGGCATCCCGATTAGGTCTATAACCGAAGGAAAAGCAGAGTTCCTGCCGTGTAGACTCAGCTATGAGACTCAATCACTAGCCCCATTCCCCCTTTCTCCTTTCAGCCCAACTGCCTTTTATTCCTTCCTATAAACGTCCTGGGGCTGCCCCTGGGCGCCCGGGGGGCTGCATGGTCCATCCACGGAGGCCGGCATCCAGCAGGGGCAGACAGTGAGCGGCAGATGTGGGGGACAGCAGGTGGCCATGGACATCTAAGTAGAGACATCCAGTAAACACCGGACACACAGCTCTGAAACATGAAGGAGGGTCTGGATTGGAAGCATGGCTTTGGTATTGGCAGCGGAGGAAACCATGAGAGCAGATAACATGGTTGGTGGGGGGAGGGTAGCATCAGAAGAACAACAATGGACTGAATGTCAGGATACCTTGACTTGGGTCTCAGATTTGCCATTCATTTGCTGTGTGACCTGAGCTCTTCCCCACTTGGAGAGTCTCAGACACCCTTATCTGTAAAATGAGATCATCAGACTAGATCGGAGTTTCTTTTTTTTCCTCCAAACTTGCTTTTAGAGGCTCAATGTTTTGTTCAAATAAAGTCACACACAGAATCCCCATAGGTACACATTGAGCCAGTTGAAGCGGGACATCAGGACGGGGGACTGGCTCCCTTCTCCCTACCTCCCAACATCCAGCTGTGGCCCCCGAGGGTGCTCTGGGGAGCACACTTTGAGAACCAGAAATTAATGACATTTTTGAGTTCCCTTCCATCCAACGCCAGCCTCCTGGAGCCTGATTCATAGGTCACTCGGGTGTGTTGAGGCAGACACGTGAGTCTCCTGGAGGTCACAGGGGAACTCGTGGGAGGCTGGGGAGGAAGAAGGGGCCCGGAGACCATTCCCGTGCCAACAAACTCGGGGTAATTTTTATCTTTCTGTAGCCTTATTAAAATCCAAGTCCTTTAATTTGTTTCCCTTAAAAAAAAAAAAAAAAAAAGATCGAGAAGCAAAGAAGAGCAACACAGACCATAAAACACGGCAGCCTTCCCCCTAATGATTCCCCGTTCCCTCCTGCGGTTGGAGTTCTTCCTATTTTATCATCCTCAGGCTTGATCACAGGAACCTGATTATTTCCTTTTCCCCTCCAGAGCGTTTAGGAAGGTTTAAAAAAAAAAAAAAAAAGGCAAGGAAAGAAAGGTCCTGAGCCTCATCTGAAGCTGCTTCTGGACCTCACCCCTCCGTCTCCTGTCAGGGTCCTGTGCTATTTATGGTCCACAGTCCCCGCAGGAGGAGACCCAGAGACCCCTGGCTAAGAGCCCTCGCCAGCCCTCGCTGCAGCCCCTCCTCCAGGCCCAGGGCTGCGCCTGCAGACACAGGTGGCCCACCTGTGTTCCTACTGTGAGTTTGCCAGCTGTTGCCCGATCCCAGAGGAGCTGTAAATAGGGGCTTGGTGGCCCTGGGCTTGTGCTTGGAGGCATGCCCCCCGCCCCTTCTGACCTGTCGTGGGGTCAGCCGGCTCTCCCTCCAACCAGGGTGTCTGCCGCGACCTGCCATGAAGAGCCTTACGTGGCTGGCCTCGGGATCATTTCCAAGATGCACGGTTTACCCCGCCCCCGCGAAAAGTCTCACCCTGTCCTCCCTGCAAAGCCAGAGAGACGGTTCTTAGGCCACATCAAGACATCGGCTCTTTTGGGGCGCCTGGGTGGCCCAGTGGGTTAAGTTTCTGCCCTCGGCTCCGGTCATGATCTCGGAGTTCTGGGATCGAGCCCCACATCGGGCTCTCTGCTCATCAGGGAACCTGCTTCCTTCTCTCTCTCTGCCTGCCTCTCTGCCTGCTTGTGATCTCTATCTGTCAAATAAATAAATAAAATCTTAAAAAAAAAAAATCGGCTCTTTAGCACCAACGGGGCTTGAGGCCATGCTTGTCAGAAATTTCATTTCTGCAGAAGAGGAGGAGAGGTCAACCCGCAGGATCCGGCCTAGAAGAAGGCTGTGGGTGGCGAGGTAGAGCTGGGCAGAGCCAGTCCTGCCTCCTTCACACCACCAGAGCCCTGTTTTGAGGTGGAGCGGCTGCAGGCCAACACCCTGTGTGACCAGCATGAGATGCAGGGTCAGGAGCAGCACGGCCTGGCTACTTGTGGGTCGGCCCTGTGGAAAGGCCTGGTGGGGCTGGCAGAGGGAGTTGCCGTGCAGACCGCTGCCCGTGGGCCGCTCCCCCCCAAGCACCAGCAAGGGCCGGAGGGACTCCACAGCGCTCACACAAAGCCCTGCCCTGTGGACTGGCAAAGCACGGGCCTCCACCCTGGTGCCTGGAGGTGCTCTTCTCCCGAGGGGACTTCCCTTGGTGCTCGTCCTTTCCAGGCACAGGGCTCTGTCGCTCTCCCTCGCCGGCAGAGGGATCCGGGCTACCTACTTCTGCAAGATGCGAGCACCTCTGTGACTTGCCCTACAAATGACAATAGCGCTAACAAGATCTAATTGGCTATTAAAGGAGAAAGCAGCCCTGTAGATGCTGCAGGCTAATTAACCCTGGGAGAGCGCAGAGCAGGAGGATGGATCTCTGCAGGGGCTCTGCCTGAGCACGTCTGTGCTGAAGTGTGTTTGCCCCAGGGGCAATCAGAGAGAGCTATGCCCTGAACGGTGGACCTCATGCCACCCATGTTGTGTCTCAGAGTCTTGCTCGGTGGGGAGGGAGGGGCAGGGCCCACCCCAATTCAGAGCCCGGGGCATCAGACCAGAATGGAACCTCAGGATCGGGTCCTGTGCACTCCTTGTACAGATGAGGAAACTGAGGTCCAGAGATGAGGTAGGACTTACGCAAAGCTATAAAGCTAGCTGGCTGGTGATGGGGCCAAGATTGCACTTGGGGTTTGGGAAGGCCTGTCTTCCCTGCCTCATGTCCGGGACAGTGTGTGAGGTCCCCCTCTGTCTTGGGGCGTTCAGGGTCTAATGAGGGAAGCAGCCCCTTGAGGGCAGTGTGCAATGTGAACCGAGTAGCGAATGCTGTGCTCCACGCAGGCAAACAGGAGGGCTTCCTAGGGGAGGTGACCTCTGAGCTACTTTTGAGCAAGATGATTCTGGAGAGAAATGTCAGGGGAGCGCATATGGCGGAGGAGCCTGGGGAAGCTTGGATTCATTGAGGCCTGATGTGAGAGAGCCGAGGTTGAAGCGGGGTTTTGAAGTCATCTGTCCAGCATGGAGTCAAGGCGCTATCCTGGGCGTGGTGGGGGGTCAGCTAAGGAGGTGACTTCCTCATGTTTCTATTTGGAAGAGACATGGAGGCAGCCAGATGGGCTTGGGCTGTTGGTAGGACAGAGTCAGGGAGAGCTGGGAGGCAGCCTGTGCTGCAGGCCAGGTGAGCCATGTTGAGGATTTGGCCAAGGCCATGGCAGCAGGGACCGACGTGAGGGCCAGGAAGGAGCCTGCGTGTGACTCTCAGACCTTGGCATTTCCGTAGTGACCGTGTGAGCCCGCTCTGCTCTCACCGTCCTTGCCAATGGACTCCCCAGCTCATAGGTTCTCACCACCGAGCAGAGGCCTTTAGCGGTCTTCTGGTCAGCTCCTTCATGTCTCAAAGAGAAACTGAGGCCCAGTGAGGAGCTGAGATGAGGTGGGATACCCGCTCGTCTGGAACCCTGGCGTCTTGCCCTTGTTGAGTGTGCGTGTGTTGTCTCTTCTGAAAGAAGCTGCCTTCTGCCTCCGCCCATCCTTCGTCACCTTCCTCCCTCAGTTTCCCCCTTGGCCCCTGTGACTGGAGCCCTCTGGTCCCACCCAGGGCCGGCTCTGCCTTGCAGCTCCCCCTTGGATTAAGCCGTCAATCCTGTTCTCAGAGAAGGGACAGTTAGAGCCTGTGGTGGGTCATGGGAGTGAAGGGGAGCCACAGAGGACCCCCCGAAGCACCCGCCATCTCCAAATCCTCGACGCCCGACAGCGCGCTGTGTCCAGACTTGTCTCACCAAGTCTGACCTTTAAGACAGTGTGGCTCCTTGGGCACACGCCAGCTGCTGGGGGACGGGTCTCTTACGACGCATGAACTTTGAGTCAGTCGCTGAGCAACCAGGGCAAGACTAGTGTGTGCAGGACGGCTCCTGTGAAGATTCACCTGCACGGTCAGGCGTGCGGGCCACCTTACACTCCCAAAGGTGGGATTTATACTGGGGTGGGGGTGGGGCTGTCGGGTTGGGGCCCGCTTCTCTGGGAAGGGCCATCCATGGTGAGTGGGGGCCTAGAGTGGTCTGGACAGAAGGTCTCCGCTCCTGCACATGCCCTGTCCTGCTCTTGCTCCAGGCCGCCCTCTCTGCTTCCAGGGTCCCAAGGGTAGGGATAGAGTGGCTTGGCCAGAGCCCGAGTGGTCCCACTGACCTTTCTGGCTTTGATGGTGTGGTGTTTCCCAGTTCAATCAATCCATTTTAAGTATTTTGAAAAAGTCTACTCTCCTAATATGAAATTCAGAGATACTAGAACGTTTCTGCACACATGATTTAAAAAAACAAAAACAAAACAAAACAAAAAACTCATCATGTCCTAAATATGACATAAAGGATAAATTAAAAGGAACTAACAGAATGGACTCAATACATAAATGCTTAGGCGTTATTATATGGAGAGGGCAAAAATGTGCCCCAAGTTTCCAGAAAGCCTCCTAGGGCTCTTGTTAAACCACTGGCTTTGGAGTTAGAGGGACTTCTATTTAAAATCTGTCCCTCGCCGCTGACAGCTGTGTGACCTTGGGCAGGTGAACCTCTTTGAGCCACCCGGCTCCTCATCTATGAATTGGCCCAAACAGTGGTCGTGCCCTGGGGGGAGGAGGTCTTAGCCAGATGCAGTATTTTTAAAGCTCTTTGCCCAGCCCTGACTTCTCTCCTGCTTCCTCCACTCCTGATACCCATGTCCTGGCAATAGGTGAGATGTCCTTACCTTCGCCTTTGCTCTGTGCTTCACATCGGGAAGCAATTTTGCGTTGTCCCGCCCTGACCACCTGCTACTCCCTCCTCCCCCCTCTCCATGGCTCCTTGCAGCCATCTCGGCAGCCCAGCCCCTACCTCTTACCTGCCCTCCAGCCTTCTGCCCTCTCAGACATCCCTGAGCCTCTGACTGTCCTTACGCTTCTTTGGCTCCACGCCCAGGGGCGGGGGGAGTACCGGTCCCAGGAGCCCATTTACCCCCTGCCCAAGGTAACTACATTTTCCTAGATTGTCAGTGCATCGTTGTAATCAGGGGAAGTGGGCTCTTGGCTTTCATCTGTCCCCAGGGAGGCGACGTCCCTGGGTAAGAGTTTCTAGTAAATACTCCATCACCCTCCCTGCTGTACATCATGGGGAGAAACCCTGTCTGGCTCAGGCAAGTCTTCCCGCCTGCATCCCTGGCAACCGCAAGCTCATACTTCACGTCAGTCTTTACAGTTCCCATCGCTACTAGATGCTAATAGAACCGACTGTTGCAGTTCGCGCGGCTGCCGGTGGCCCTCTGGTCCCGGGTGGCAAAGCACCGTCCAGCTGTGCTGATCCTCTCTCGGTGGCTCGTGCTCCAGTCCCCCTCCTCCAAAGCCCAGGGCAAACCGTTTGCTCTAAGGAAAGATCCAAATGGCTCTTCCATGGCTTCGGGACACCTGGGTGGCTCCTGGGGATCACTGTAGGCTCCATAAGCCCATGAAGGGTAAGGTCTATACCAGGGCCTTTTGGTTCCTTCAGTTGCTGAACAAATACTTATTTAGTGTTTACTATGGACCAGGTACTGTACTAGGCACTGGGCATGAAGTGGTAAATTAAACACTTACCCCTACCTCATAAAGAATATAAATAATGGTATGCGTCACACGTGTGTGTGCACGTGCATATCTAGTCTGTTGGGGATGAGTATTAAGCAGAAAAATGAAATAGGGAAGGGGAGAAGGAAGATCCAAGGGAAGGGGCTATGGTGTCCTGGGACAACCTCGCGGGGAGAATGATGTTTAGAGACTGAGAAGGAGTGACAGAAGGAGTCCTGCAGATATGAGGGGAGGATCCCATCAGAGGGGGACATAGCAGGTGCAAAAAGCACAGAGACCAGAGGTAGGAGTGGGCCTGGCCTGTTCAGGGCACAATGGTGTGGGGGGTGGTGGCTGATGTGGCTGGTTCGCTGTTAGCCCTGGCGGAGCAGCAGGAGGGGCGGTCAGAGACCTGGGCGTGAGGGTCCAACCACATGGGCTCTTCAGAGTAAAATGGGAACCAGGCAGAGGGTTTGGGGCAAAGCAAGGCCATGATCCAACTTAGATTTTTTTTAAAGGGACCGCCCTGTTGCTGCTTTGAGAAGGGACTACAGGGGGCCAGGGAGGAAGCTGAGGGCCCCCTGAGGGGGTGTTTGCATGCTGCAGGCAGGAAAAAGAGGGAGTGTTCTGGACAGATTTTGAAGGTAAACCCAGCAGACTTTCCTGAAGGTTAAAATATGTGGTGCGAGAGGAAGTGAGGGGTCAGGAGGGACTCGGGGCTTTTGGCTTGACTCCAGATTGGTATTTGCTGAGACAGGGAAGGGGCCCGCGCTGGTGTGGGGAGAAGGTGCTCCTTGAGTTCAGTCTCGGGCTAAGGCTGAGAGGCGGGTCAGAGGACATGTGCTGGCAGTTGGGACATGAGCCCAGAGTTCAAGCTCCTGGACTCTGCTGAACATTATCAGACCACGGATAGGATGTAAGGCCGTGAGACTGGGTTTGTGTGGAGAGAGAAGAGGACCAAGGACAAAAGTCTGGGACACTTCAACATCAGGAGGTTAAAGAAAGAAAAAAGAGATGTCTAGATGGAGAGGCGCAACCAGGGCATAGTGGGAGAACCCCGTGAGCATGGTCTTCCAGAAGCTAAGGGAAGAGTGGTCTGCTTTAACAGAGGTTTCTAAGAGATCCAGGAACATGGGGACTGAGAGGTGGGATCACTCCGGTGGGGATTTTTGTCTTACTTATTTTTTAGTTATTTTTAAATTATTTTAAAAGATTGATTTATTTCAGAAAGAGAAAGAGCACGTGCATGTGAGTCAAGGAAAGGGACAGACAGAGTAGGGGAGCAGACTCTGCATTGATCGAGGAGCCCAACTTAGGGCTCGATCTCATGACCCTGAGATCATGACCTGAGCCAAGACCAAGAGTTGGCCACTCAACTGACTGAGCCACACACATGCCCCTCATTCTGCTCTTTAATGCTCCACGTTTTTGGAGGAGGAAGTGTGGGGAAGAGTAGTAGAGCCGGGGTGGGGATGTTTCTGAAGGGTCCAGCCCTGCAGAAAACAGATGGGGGGTCGGGAAAGAGGAGCTATTGGATCACAAGGGAAATAGGAAGACATTAACATTCTTGCAAGTTTGCCATCTCATTTTCTTCCCACAGCAAGTCCTGCTAGGGAGTTATTCGTAGTGGTATTCCCATTTTAAGATGAAGAAAATGAGGTGTAAGGAGGAAACATAGCTGCCTTTAGGTCTTGGACTCCTTTTTTTTTTTTTTTTTTTTTTTTTTAAAGAGTTGGGGGATGGGACAGAGGGAGAGGAAAAGAGAGAGAGACTAAAGTAGGCTCCCCACCCAGCACGGGGCTTGACCTCAGGACCCTGAGACCATAACCTGAGCCAAAATGAAGAGTTGGACACGTAACAGACTGAGCCACCCAGACACCCCAGGTCTTAGAATTTTAAGTCAATGTTGGCCAATACAATTTTGACCGATGATGGAAATGTTCTGTGTGTGCTTGGTCCAGTATTGGGTCTGTGGGCTACCTGTGGCCGTTGAGCACCTGACATGTGTCTAGTACAACTGAGCTGTCTTCTTAACTGTGTTTAAGTTAATCTAGATTTATATTTATAAAGAGTGACCTGTGGCTAGAGTCCACATTAATGGACAGTGCTGTTCTAGGTGGTGAAAACTGGATTTAAACTCAGTCTTCTGACCCCAGGCCTGGTGTCTTTTCTGTCTTTTGTCTGCTTCCAAGAAGGTGGTAGAATGTTCCAAAGAGGGTGTCTGGCCTGAGTTGATTGATATGTTTTGAAGAGAACAGAGTAGGAGAAGGAGCTTATATATATTAAGCTAAGGGCTCGCCTAGAGTTCTTGTGTTTATTGGTCAATTTATAGGTTCTCCAGAGGGCCCTGAAACCTTTAGTTCCTACTGCTGAACCCAGGCTCTGTGAGTTGGGTGGACCAGAGAGGAAAATATACCTACTACTTGTGATCATTGATAAATCCTGCCATCCATCCATTCCCTCTCCTTCTTGAAGCTTTTCTTGTCTCTTGTGTCCCTAAGACACTCCTTTGAAATATTATTTAAACCTCTTTGGGGGCACTTAGGCTCTACCTTGTGTTATTGTCACTGTCTCATTAATGTCTGGGTCCCACCTCCTGAATCACTAATAAACTCCTGAAGGCAGGTGAATTATGTCACATCCTATTTCCTGTTCATGGTAGATACCAGAGGGTGCGGTGTAAAGGGCATTAGTCTCCATCAGCATTGTGTCCTTAGAGCTTAGAAAACTGGAAGAGCTCTTTGGATGTCTGTTTAATAATTTAATGGTTAATCTTAGAATCGTATAGTTCGGATTCAGATTTCTGGGTGTCCGTCCATCCACCAGCTTTGCGACTCTGCACAAAATACTAATCTCTTTGAAACTCAGTGTCCTCATCTATATCAAATGTGTTTACAGACTTTCTTTTGTTCCCATGAGGATTGAATGAGGGAATGACTGTAAAGTTTTTGTACAGTGCCTGGCTCCTATCAGATGCTCATTAAGTGATGGGATTTTATTGTATCTGTTTTGGTGAGGTGTCTTTGGCTTATCTTTCACTAGACTATGATCTTCTGCAATGTTGGGACTGTATTTTACTCACCGTTGTCCTCTATAGCACTCACACAATGCTCCAAACATATTAGGATCTCTGGAAGAGCTATAAGTTTTATTGCTTGCTGGACACTTTTGGGCCAAACTCAGGAGATGCAGCTGGGTGAGACATGACTGAGATCCAACAGGGAGCATTTAGGTGAGCCCAAGCTTAGAGGATTCAGGGCTTCTAGCTTGGCTTGAAAGCCTGCTTGTAATTTACAGACAGTATCATTGCTTCTCTTCCCCAAGAGGCCACTGAATTTCTTGATTGCAGGACTGTCCTGGATGATTCACCTACTAGAATGTAAGCTTCATGACATTTTAGTCTAGTTCTGTCCAGTGTTGTATCTAGAGCAATACCTGCTCCATGTGGTAGGTGCTCAATAAATGTTTGTTGAATGAAGGAATGTCCACAGATAGGTATGAGAAGCAGTATTTTATATAAGGGTTGTCATTTTTTTAAAGGACCAAATAATATTTTAGACTTATGAGACTTGTGGGCTTTCTTGTCTCTGTTGCGATTTACTCAGTTCTTCCATGATAGCACAGAAGCCGCCATAGACAAATACGTTGCAGTAAAACTTATTTACAAAACCAGGTGGCTCGTGGTATTCCAGTTGTCCCAGCATGGTCTATCAAAGAGGCTATTCTTTGCCCCATTGAATAGTCCTGGCACTCTTGTTGAAAATGTGTTGGCCAGAGACATTTGCATTTGTTCTGGATTCTCAGTTCTGCTTCATTGGTTTACATGTCTATCTTTATGACAGTACCATAATGTTTTGATTACTGTAGCTTTGTAGGTATTTTTGAAATCAGGAAAAGTGAGTCCACCTTTTTTTCCCCCCAGTACTGTTTTGACTATTCAGGGTACTTTGCAATATTATATGAATTTGAAGATAAGTTTTTCCATTTCTGTAAAAATGCCATTGGAATTTTGACAGGGATTGTATTGAGTCTATGGAACACTTTGGGGAATACTGCTACCTTAATAATATTAAGTTTTCCAATCCACGAACATGGGATGTCCTTCCACTTAATTAGATCTTCTTTAATTTCTTTCAGCGATGTTTTTGGTTCTCAATATGCAATTCTTTCAGCTTCTTCATTTAACTTATTATTAGCTATTTTATCCTTCTTAATGTTAACATGAGTGGAAATGATTTCTTAATTTCTTTTTTGGATTACTCATTGCTGGTATCTAAAACACAACTGATTTTTTTTTAAAGGTTTTATTTATTTATTTGACAGAGAGAAATCACAAGTAGTCGGAGAGACAGGCAGAGAGAGAGAGGGAAGCAGGCTCCCTGCTGAGCAGAGAGCCCGATGCGGGACTCCATCCCAAAACCCTGAGACCATGACCTGAGCCGAAGGCAGTGGCTTAACCCACTGAGCCACCCAGGCGCCCCCACAACTGATTTTTTTTACATTGATCTTGTACCCTTCAACTTTGCAGAATTTAATAGTTTTAGTAATGTTTTGGTGGATTCTTTAGGATTTTCTATACATAGAAAAATGTCATCTTCTAGGAATAAAGTTGGGCCCTTACTTTACATACAGAATCAAACTCAAAATGGATCAAAACCCTAAATATAAGGACTAAAACTATAAAACTATAAAAAGAGGGCGCCTGGGTGGCTCAGTGGGTTGGGCCGCTGCCTTCGGCTCGGGTCATGATCTCAGGGTCCTGGGATCGAGTCCCGCGTCGGGCTCTCTGCTCAGCGGGGAGCCTGCTTCCCTCTTTCTCTCTGCCTTCCTCTCTGCTTGCTTGTGATCTCTCTCTGTCAAATGAATAAATGAAATCTTTAAAAAAAAAAAAAAAAAAACTATAAAAAGAAAACATAGGGGTAAATCTTCATGACCCTAGATGTGGCAGTGGGTTCTTAGATTTTACACTGAAAGCATAAGGAACAAAAGGAAAAAATAAATTGAATTTCATCAAAATCAGAAGCTTCTATGAATCAAAGGACATTATCAAGAGAGTAAAAAGGCAACTTACAGAATGGGGGGAAATATTTGCAAATCATGTGTTTGTTAAGAGTTTAGTATCTAGAATATATAAAGAACTCAACAACAAAAAGTCAACTGCATTTAAAAGTGGGCAGTGGATTTAAATAGTCATTTCTTCAAAGAAGAATCTACAAATATCTATCATCTGTGCATGAAAAGATATTAAACTTAACTGGTCATTAAGGAAATGCAAACCAAATCTACAATGAAGTACCACCTCACATCCAATAGTTTGGTTATATGACAAAAATAAGCAAACATTAAAAAAAGAAAAAAACAGAATAGCAAGCATTGCCAAAGATATGGAGAAGTGTGAACCTTTTGTACACTACTGGTGGGAATGTAAAATGGCGTAGCCACTCTGGGAACAAGTTTGGCAGTTCCTCAAAAAGTTAGCGGTAGAATCATTGAATGGTCCACTAATCCCACTCATCGGTGGGTACCCAAGAGGAATGAAAACATGTGTCTGCACAAAAACTTGCATATGAATATCGATAGTATCCTTTTTTTTTTTTAAAGATTTTTATTTATTTATTTGACAGAGAGAGATCACAAGTAGGCAGAGAGGCAGGCAGAGAGAGAGGAGGAAGCAGGCTCCCTGCTGAGCAGAGAGCCCGACGCGGGACTTGATCCCAGGACCCTGAGATCATGACCTGAGCCAAAGGCAGCAGCTTAATCCACTGAGCCACCCAGGTGCCCTCGATAGTATCCTTAAAAGGTGGGAACACCCCAACTGTCCATCAGTAGATGAACCAATAAGCAGATGGTAGTCTATCCATATCCACACTATGGAATATTATTCAGCCATAAAAAGGAATGGAGTCCTGATACATATTATGACATGGGCAAATCTTGAAAATACTGTATAAGAAGTTGGACACAAAAGGACAAATATTTTATCATTCCTTTGTATGAAATATCCAAAATAGGCAAGTCTATAGGGACAGAAAGCATATTAGTGTTTGCTAGAGGATAGGGAGGGGGTGGCTTGAGGGTGATTACTGAAAGGGTATGGGGTATTCTGCGATGATGAAATAGTTTTGAAACTGGAGAGAGTTCGTTGCACAACACTGTAAATGGAGGCACCAATACCACTGAGTTGTACACTTTAGACTATGTGTATGGAATCATAGGAACTGTACGAATTTCACCTCAGATGTTTACTTGTGGGCGGGCCACAGTCAGTCCTTGTTCGAGAGCACTGTTTTCCAAACTGCCGGCCAAGACCCATTAGTAGGTTGGGAAATCAATTTAGTGAGTCACAACCAGCAGTTTTAGAAAGCTAAAAAAGAATGTACTAGAACACACCAGGGGCATCATGGACCGTAAAGAGTTATTGTTTCATGAAATGTATGTTTTATACATATATATAGGTATGTGGGTCTTGGTTAATGATGTGGTAGATATTTTTTCTATGGGTCATAGTTAATAAAACTTCAAAGCCACGTTTTACATAGTTCTGGGTCCTCTTTTGGGGTCAAGTCCATTGCCAAAGGCTAACGCCATTGTGTGCTTTCGGCTCATCTTCCTTGGAGACCTGGTGGCTCAGGCTACTGTTTGACTTCCTCCTTTAGCCACAGGAGGCCACCAGGACGTCCCACCCCCAGCGCTGGATCCTGAACACCAGAGAACTGCTTCCCATGTCCGTTCTGGCCTGAGCAGCACTTTTTTGTGCTCAGAGACCATGAGCAGGTCCATTTGGTACCTGCTCAGCAGAGACACAAAAACCTCCTCCTGCCTTTGTTTGTTGATCCACCCTGAAACCCGTGCGTCTCTCAGGAAGGGACCAAGGGCCTAGATCTGACCCTGATGTCTGCCTTTAACTCTCTTACCATCCTTTTACCCCCAACCATACCCCTCTAGGTGCTCTGTGTAGATAACTTGTTGACATTCCGTCCCAGTTTCCTCTGGACTCCTGGGTTTTGTTCCTAGCTCTCATTTCCCGCTTCCTCACCCTCTTCCTCATGCCTGTGTCAGCTGCTGGGGCTCCAAGGGAGCTGGTGTGAGTGTGCACGTGGGGGTGTGCTCTTGTGTCTGCACATGAACCTGCGCCCAGGTCTGCCCTGGGTCCTTCCCCTTCTGCGGGATGCAGGAGCTTGGGGGCCATGGAGAAGCCTCCCAGGGAATGGGATGGAAGCTGGACTAGAAAGGCTGACAGGCCACATGTGTGGTTTTCTGAAGTTTTAGGAGGGAGGGGACCCCTCATGGAATGGGGTTGATCTCTGACCCTAGACATACTCAACCTTCTGGGATCTTTGTCACTCCAGATGAACAGGAGCGGGTAGTCGGTTCCATGCAGTGTTGGAATAATATGGGAGATTCAGAGAGGAGGGCTTATGACCAAAGCCCTGGGGAGCTACAGCTGAATCGATGGCGACTAGTCCCAAGGCCTCTGCGGCCGCCTGCATGGTGGTCTCCTGATTTCTAATTGGTGGCCTTGTGTTTGTTATAGTCACCGCGTTAACATACCAGGTGCTGACAGCTACACCCTATTGCCAAGGCATCAGGCACCACAAAGGGAATAAATACCCCTGAGTTCTTTCTGTCTCAGGGTTCCTGTGACAGCCAAGTGGGGCCTTTTTGTCCTTATCAACACCAATCCCCAGGCTTGAGGGAATCTGGCTTCTTGGGAGGATGCTATGGCGTGATGCTCATTTCCAGAGACTCAGAGAGAAGAGCTCTGGAGAGCTATGGAGGGGGCTGAGCACATGTGATAGAACCACAGCCCTTGGGAGTGGGAGCACAGCTCTTCATATCAGTTTGCTGGCTGAGACCCACTCACTTAGCCATCAGCCTGCCCGGCACAGTGCCTCTGCTCAGGGCAAACCATCGAGGGGAAGCCGGAGGAAGGACCTGTCCAAGTGGGCTGAATCACCTTTGAGCTGCCCCTGCAGATCCCACATATTCATCTCTACCTGGATCCATGTGGCTTTTAATCTCTGAAACCCTTTCTTGGTGGCAGACTGGCAAAAAGTAGGGGGAGTGACCTAAGAGTCTGGGCAACCCTGGTGACCTAACCCAGTCACAGTCATTCATTAGCTCACAGATCTCCAGTGGGAAAAGCTCAGTGGGGGAGGGTTCTGGAAGCTCGTCCCTGATCCATGTCGCATGGACGGGGATGGCTGATGGTAGAGTGCATGTGTTTGGAGCTGGACAATCTGGTTCAAGACGGCTCACTTCCATGTCTGGCAGGTTGTTGTTGGTTGGAGACTCAACAGAACTGAGGACCAGGGACCCCTCTCTTCCCTTCCACATGGATCTCTCCATGTGGGCTCCTCTGCGGGCTACTTGAACTTCCTCACAGCACAGTGGCGGGGGTCCAAGACTGAGCAACCCAAAAAATGGTGCAGAAGCTGTGTTGCCTTTTATGATTGACCAGGCGGACTCATAAAGCCTCACCTCCCCTGTAGCTCCAAGCCCACCTAGACCCCAGAGGAGGGGCCACAGACCCCACCTCCCGATGGGAAGCATGCAGGGTCACATCCTAAGATGAGCATATGGGATGGGAGATGTGACCATTTCTGGAAATTAGAGTGTCCATATAAACCACAGAGACGGAAGAGCTGTTTGGATGTTATCCCATCCTTGGAACCCCAAGGAACTTAATGATGTAGTAATGAGTATGAAGATAAAGTGATGAGGAAGTAGATGCTGGCCACAAACAACCCTTGTTTCTATCCTTCCCACAGTGGGGGAGGGGGCAAAGGGGGGGCACAAAGCATTTGATCTGCTTCTTTGTTCTATGTGAAAGACCCTTTGTGAGAAAAACACTAGATGGGATTTCTATGTGTTGAGTCTCCCCACCCCTCCCACCTCTATCTCAGCTCAACAGAAATCCCTGATGAGTAATCCCGATCAGGAGGAAACCAGAATTATCTTCCTACTTAACAGGCAGGCAGAGGCGGGGATGAGCCCAGGGCTCGGAGGTGTAGCCCCAGCAGCTGGCAGATTGTCCAGCTTGGGTGGGTTTTTTTGTTTGTTTGTTGTTGTGGTTTTTTTTTTTTTTTTCCTTTTGAATCTCTAGGCCCTGGAACAGAGCCACATCCTGGGAGATGCCCTCAGCCTGGTGCTCCTCCTGGGGCTGTGAACAGGCTCCAGAAGACAGACGCAGCTGCTGGTTCCAGAAATGAAGCTGCCCCTTTAAAGGTTAATTGCCCTCAGCTGTACTGGGCCGGAATAACGTTGCTGAGCCCCGCTGTCCTTCTCCTGTGCTCCCTGCAGCCTGCACAGGGCGAAGGCTTTGGTGTAGGGCAGGGCAGCTGGGCAGTCCCAGATGTGCTGTCCACAGATGCTCCTTTTCCATCTCCCAGCTCCCTCCCCCTCCAGATGGAGGGAGGTTTATCTGTGGCTCCTAGGACTCCAGCAGGTCCTCTGGCTCCTTGATAGTGGCCCAAAGCCTGAGCCAAGTCTGTGGGGTGATTTTTACCTGCTTGGCCTGGGGATATTTCTAAAACCCAAGAGCTTGGAGGCAGACTCTGGACAGGCCGCTCTCAGGAAGACTGCCGGTCTGGGAATCCAGGGTCCTTTTGAGCTAGAGTTTTGGAAGTTGTGGGGTTGGGGACGGGGCAAAGATCACCTATTTAGAATGCTCCCTGGAGAAACTTACTTAAAATGCAGACTTTTCAGACCTACTGAATCTAGAATCTCCAAATCTGGCATTTGCATTTTATTTATTGATTTATTTATTTTAGAGAAAGTTCACACACATGAGTGTGAGGCCGAGGGGCAGAGGGAGAGGGAGACAAAGTCTCTAGTGGTGAGCACTGAGCTGGATGACGAGCTGGATCTCATGACCCTAAGGTCACGACCTGAGCCAAAAACCAAGAGTCAGATGCTCAGCTGACTGAGCCACCCAGGCACCCCTGGCATTTGCATTTTAACGAGCACCCCAGTGATTCGTAGGAATTCTAAAGCTTGAGACCCATTTGTAGTCCCCACCTCTAGTCGAGAATGCCAAAGGCAGCAGCCCCCATGACCTCTTTTGAGAACCCACCCTGTACTTTGGGTTGTGTTACGTGCTAGAGATGGGAGGATCAATAAGACATGGTACCTGTCAGGGAAAGGATACTCAAGAAATAGTTCCAGAAATTCCTGGACTAAGTATTACCATCTGAAAATGAGGATTCACTTCCCTGACCCTTCTACCATCACCTTCTACCAGCTTTTGGAGTTATTTCCTAAGGGATTCTCTACAAATGCTAACTAGCTTATAGAAAATAAAAGGTCAGTTTGAGAAGAGTCCTAGGGAATTGATGCTATCTGGTTTTTGCAATGTGGGATTTTAATAATAACTACACTTTACTTTTATACGGCACCTTTGACTGTCCCTGCAAATAGACAAATCTAGAAGTGTTTATTTCATACACAGAATGCTTTGGACAGCTGTTCACACGTTTCCCAAAGCTCCTTCCTTTCTGAGGCTCTTTTAGGTTCTTCTGATTATACCAAAGAGTCTTCAGTTTTCCACAACTAAAAAACAAAAACAAAAACAAAAACCAGAGCTGTGTAGAAGAAAGCATCATGAACAGAGAATAAGATGGGATCTGGGTTCAAGTCCCCTCTCAGCCACTTATGACCCATGAGACGTAGAGTGTGCGTTTTTCTCCATTGCCCACCTGCCACACTGGTACCCTCGGCCTCCCTCACAGCGACCAGATGGGGACGGCAGATGACGGTGTGTTAAACACTGGACAGCAGCCACGCACATGCAAAGCATTCTAATGAGGAACAAGAACTCTGTGCTTTGATTTCAGAATTGCCTCAGGTCCCAGCTGTGAATAGTGGTCAACAAGAGGCAAAGCAGAAACAAAATGAAATGACTGACCCCATGTCCCATCTTAGATCTTGCCTCCACCAGTCCCCGTGTCCCGTTTTCCAGTGAACCCTTACAGCTGCGTTAAGAAAGAGGGTGGACAGATGTTATCTCTACAACGAGGAGATTGAACCAGATACTTTCTGGGGTGTCTTCCAGCTCTAAAATGAAAAAATTCTCCTATTTGTCAGCTGAGAAAACAGAGTTGAACTGAGCTGGGGCAGGGGGAGGTTAGGAGGTCTGACTGAGATTCCTGGCTTGTTAAGGACAAAAGTCAAGAGGTGACAGGCACCTCTGGTCCTCTGTGCATGCTCTCCTGGCAGGCTGTGATAGCTCACCTTGACCCCACACTGATGGAGCAAACTTTGCTTCTGAGTCTGGCCTTCTGCTGGGCTCCACTGGCCCCCCAGGTCCAGCTGTGCGAGACATCAGCCACGGGGGCCCCTTGCTCCTGAGCTCTGCGACTCACGGTAGAGCCTTAATAGATTGGAATGAATGGGCGGTTTCTGGCCTCTGGGGAGTGAAGATCCCTTGGCATTTCTTTGAGGAGGGAGGCACACTTCTAGACCCTGAGTCCATACTGGGTCTGACCTGTAAAGATGGAGGCCTGCCCGACCCTTCTCTCTCAGCTGCTTTGCCACCTTGGAGAGTAGAATGAACTGTTGTCACTTTACTATTTTAAATGTTAATGATTTGTATTATTTTAAAATCTGTTTGTGCGCCCAGAGGCCTCTTTGCTTGAGGCCCACTGAGGAAGGAAGCAGGTAAATACATAAACAGGGAGCCTCCCACAGACTTCCACGTTCTCCAGAGCACAGTGCGGACCGTGAGCATCCGGCCTCCCAGCCGTACCCTGGAGGCCCACAGCAGGTAGGGAGGATGTGTTGGCTGCTGTAGGCCTCACAGCGGGCTCCACTGAGCGGCAATACGTCCGGGAAGCATGCCTCCCTCGAGAGACTTTCAATATTAATAGCAACAGTGGCAAGTAGAGGCCGAGGGTAAACAGAAATGAGTATAAAAATGCTCATTTCAAGGGCCACTTTGTTCGCTCCTGAAAGGAGCAGGCCAAAGTGAGGCATTTAACTCTTTGAGTCTTAACTTTCTCAAAGAACTGACCAAGTTGAGATGAGTGTTCTGCATTTTATCTGCTGTCTCAAGTGGGAGACCTCCCCGTGCCCCTTGCCTGTCTCTGCCACAAGCCAACGTGTGTGGGGAGAAAGAGCATACTCACGCTGGTGTGACTTGTGCCTCTGGGCCCGGAGGAGCTGCGGATCTGTTTCACAGTACTGCTGAGTCACACCCTTGAATGGGGCATGTGTTCATGGGAAGGGTGTCTCCCAGGAAAGCCCAAGTCCAGCCAAGTCTAGAATCCCAGGGCAGATTCCCAGAGCAGACAGGGAGCCATCTTTCCAATCTCTGCCAAAACCACGTCAAACAGATCAATTCTTCCTGTACCCCGGGGAAGAATTCCCTCAAATGTCTCTTGCAGGACTGTCCAGTGGTAAAACATAGCCAGCTAATCCACCTAGAAGCCGCAGACGTCCTATTGGGAGGGAGAGGACAGGTGCTTCCTCCCCAGAGTTTGAGGCCAGGGCAGAAAAGCTTCAAAACTGCTGTGCAGGAAACAGGAGATGGGTTCCGAAGGGGTGAGAAGCTTGGAAGTCGTAGTGTCTGAGTGTGCGTGTTCATACTGTAGTTACGTCAGTTCCTTTCAAATCGGTTCATTCATACATTCATGCATTCGGAAATACTTCTTCTGCACCTGCAGCAACTAGATACAGTAACGAGCAAACAGCAAACCAGACCAGGCCTCTGCTTGCCTTCAGCCTCATGCAGCGGGGAAATTAGATCAGTACGTGGTAACTGATTGTAACTGGGGTTAAGTACTTGGCACTAAGGGAGCTGGGATGCAGGGGCACCTGACCTGCTTTTGAAGGTGCTGGAAGCTTCCTCAGAAGGGCTGATGCAGAAGCTGAGTCCTGATGTTCAGCCATGGTTTGCAAGTCGGGTGGAGCTGGTATGCTGGTTTGGGAGTTGACAGGAGAGGGGGCAGAAGTAGCAGAAAATGCGCCCTGAGAGGCAGGACTCAGGTGGGGAGACAGAACTTGGCCTGCTGGTCTCCAGAAGCGCCTTCCCCAAAGCAGCTCCTAACTATCCCCTGCTCCATCAGGAAACACTCCCGGCAGCCTTCTGTACTCTGTAGAGGCTGTATCAGCTGAGGCCGTGGGCTCTTCTGGGTTTGTTTTCTCCTGAGTTCATCCTAGGCTTAAATCCTGCCAGGGACAGGGTGCTCACTGCCTCTTGAGGAGTGGCCTTGCCTGCTGGTCAGTTTTTTTTTTGATGTCAAGTCCACATCTGAGCCTTGTCACTTCTTTCTGTGAGTCCTGGTTTGGACTCATGGGTCTAGGGAAGTCGGCTCTTAGTTCTTCTTGATGGTCCTTTACATGCTTGAAGTCAGACACGGGGCCCCTTCCAGACAGGAATGAAAATTTCCCACTCCTTCAGCTGCTTGATTTCAATATATGCCACTAGCCCAGACTCTCTTTTCATCTGACTCGTCCATGTCCCTCTGAAAGTGGTGACCACACTGGTCACCGTGTTGGGCATTAGTCTGGCTAGAGCAGAGATCAGAGAGGCAGTCCCCTCCCTGTCTCAGACCTTGTGCGATTATTAATACAGCCCAAATTGCACTTTAAAAAAAAAAAACAAAAACACAGTCCTCATCAAGCTTGTGGTTTTAGTAACAAAACGACAAGAAAAGCCCACGTGTTTTTCTTATGATAAACCTACCCAGGCCAGGTGTCCCCCACCTATGGGTCTGCTATTTCTTGATTTGGGTCTGCTATGGATCTTGATTTCTAGAATCCAAATGTAAAACTTTTGCATTTTCTCCCCAAGATTTTATTTTCTTGGGAGCCCATAGTATTCTTCTCCGTTGGTCATTTTGAGTTTGGATTCTGTCACCCTGCTGAGAGCAGGCCTTCGCAGATTTGTGCCCTCTGCAGATTTGATCAGCTGGCGTGGGCTGTCCTCCCTGATACTTGCTGCGAGTCCCCAGACTCCAGCTGGTAACTCTGTATAGCAGCAGGAGGAAGGCCAAGTGGGCCCCCCTTGCAGGGCTGACACTGGGCTACTCAGTCATTGTCACGTTGTAATTGGCAAATGCAAAAGGAGCAGCGTGCTTTGTGCTCCAAGCCCTTTCCTGGGCTAGGTTTAATTGCTCTGGGATTTATGACTGGAGCTCGTAGGGCGTAATAGATGTGGCTGTGTCTCTTTCATCCTCGCTGGCTACAGAGGACTTCTAAGGGAGGAGGGAAGACAGGTAGGACTGGAACTAGAGCCCTACGAGGTGCAGAGTTGGCCGCAAGTGACTTGATGACCCGTGGCCGCTAAGCTCGTCCTAAGAGATGGACGACATGAATATTCATAGTTCCGTTTGCCTGTCTCGCCTTCTCACTGCACGGCAGCCTTGGAAGAGTGGGAAAGGAGGGCTCAAGTCTCCATTTTACAGAGCGAGAAATTGAGTCGAGAACGGATTTTCCGCCGACTCCAGGTCCCATTGAGAGGCGGGAACAGAATGGAGGCTGGGATCTGGGTCTTCGGCTCCGATCCTCTTGCCCTGGGGCATCCTGTGCCTCCAGGATTGCTCACAGGATTCCACCTCTGCTCCCCCCTCATCCCTCTTCCCGTGTGAGCGAATGGGCGTGCCGTCACGCTGTAAACCAACGCCGGGTGGTGCCAGCCACTGTGTCCGCAGTTCTCGACAGAGAACTTGCTGCATGCAAGGCCCCATGCTGCGCCCCACGTGGGATGCGAAGTGTGTGACGTGCTCTCCTGGCTTTCAAGCGGTAGGAGTGATGCTTAATAATGGCAGGAATTCACCCAGCTTGGAGGCTCATCTTGACTTCCGATCTACAACTCGGGGCTTTTGAAGAAAGGAAAGCGCCAGTGTACGTGTCTGCTGCAAACTAGAGTAAAGACAAGGGACTCGAAGAAGGAAAGGGCTGACCTCTCTCTTTCCCCTTCCTCCCCTTCTTCCCTCCCCTCCTTTGTTTCTTCCTCTCTTCCTTCCTCCCTCTCTTTTCCCCTCCCTCTCTGCCTCCCTCCCTTCCTCCATTCATTTATTCTCCCAATTCTATTTTCTATCAACAACTATTTATTAAGAAACTGTTGTGCACCAGGCACCGAGCCAGAGGCTGGGGACACAGTGGTGACCAGGCAGATGCAGTTTCTAGCCTCTTAGGACTTCGCATTTACTGGAGGAGTCAGAGGACTGAGCACTTACGGAAAAGTGTCAAACACATCCTGATAGACGGCATGTGGGGTACTGGAGGATCAGTTAGCAAGGGCCTGTGACCTGATCAGGCTGCTAGAGGAGCCCTCCCGGACGAAATCATAACTTAAACGGAGAACTGAAGTTTAAGTAAAAGGTGGGAGTTAAGCACAGGTGTAGAGTGGGTAAGGGTGTCGTAGTCAGAGGAAAAAGCCTGTTCACAGGCTCAGGCAAGAGAGAACATGGTATTTTCAGGAAATGGAAGGGGAGAAGGAGGTGGGAAGAGGTCGACCTGGAGGGGTAGGTAGGAGTCAGATCATAAAGGGCCTTAGCAATCCTGTTGAGGAGGGTTGGACTTCAGCCTAGTACAGGGGAAAGCTACTAAAGAGTTTGAAGCAGGGGGGCGCCTGGGTGGCTCAGTGGGTTAAAGCACTCTACCTTCAGCTTGGGTCATGATCCTAGGGTCCTGGGATCGAGCCCCGAATCGGACTCTCTCTTCAGCAAGGAGCCTGCTTCCTCCTCCCTCTCTCTCTCTGCCTCTCTGCCTACTTGTGATCTCTATCTGTCAAATAAATAAATAAAATCTTAAAAAAAAAAAAAAAAGAGCTTGAAGCAGGGAAGAACTGATCAGATTTCTATTTAGAGACACTCTTCCAACTGCAGTGAGGAGAATGAATTGGAGGTATTCAGTTGGAGTCCTGCTGATTCTGAAATGCTCTGGGCTTCCAGTAGGTCTGGAGCTCAGAAGACAGGTACTGCGGGCCATAGGAATGCACCACATCTGGTCAGCACGGGGACCTGAATGCTGGTCCGGGCCGGGTGCTGGGACTCAGCTTCAAGCCGTAATTGAGGCCCTGGGTGTGGTTGCTCCCACCGGAATGGAGCAGAGGGCCCAGGACCAAATCCTGAGTAGCACCAACCAGTGAGGACAAGCAGCTAATCAAGGAAAAGGAAGTCCGTTTTGGAGTCACAGTGGAATCCAGTGAAAGCTGTGAGTCCTCCTCAAAACAAACGAAGAGACCCAAAGCTCCTGCATGTCTCTGAGGCTGATTGGGGAGGTCTGATGAAGAACCCCTGGCCCCAGGGCACTCCCTGGAGGGAGCCCAGGTCCCTGCTCCTTCACCCTCCTCTGCCTTTCCCTGATTGTCTGCTTCTGGCTCTCCCCCACCTTCATGTTTCTTTTGCTAGACTTTCGTTTTCCCCACTGATGACTTCCCAGTCAGGTATGGAGAATGACATTTGCAAAGGGCTCTGAAATTCTCAAATGCCGCTGGCCCTAAGCCATGCTCCTGCAACATTCGCTCACACCAGGCTGCACGGGTAACTCGCTGGCTGCTGTCTTGGGGCCAGTGGACTCGGGGCACAGATCCCACTTTGCAGGTAGAGCTGGAGAAACTGAAGCAGAAAATTCAACACGGCCTCCTCTGGGTTCTGACTTCAATTAAATTCAAATAAGTTCAACATACTCTTCCTGAGCCCCTGCTTTGTGTGGAGCACTGTGGATTCCAGCTGGGGGAAATAACCCAAGCAAAGACACTGGGGCAGCACCACTCTGAACAGAGAAGGGGCTTCAGGGTGGCTTCAGAACTGGGTGCATGGGAAGTCTCCATAAGGCCAGAGGGTAGGCTGGATCCCGATGCTGACAGCCTTAAATGCAAGGCGGATAAAGAGTCCGGGCTATTCTGTAGGGCAGTAGGGCGCTGGCAGCAGCTTCCGAAATGGGAAGGACCGTATCAGAGTCGAGACAGAGGAACCAGAGCCTGATTTGCAGAAGCTCAAACCTGGGTTTGTGCAGTTACCGAACTCATTAATTTACCCAACATGAATCGAGTGCCTGCTATTTGTAGGCTCAGATCTCAGACCAAAGCATGCAAAGATAAGAGGCAGTCGGTGCCTTCAAAGAGTTGGCAGCCTGGCTGGGGAAACAGAAACAGTGACAAATAGATAGGGAGAAAGCTCAGGCCCCTGGACATGCCCTCCCCGCATCGCACCCTACCCCCCACCCCTGCACAGAGTCCCTTCCCGTAGGGAGAAGAGGAAGAGAGAATCTTCTCTCCGGGGGGTGTTCCTGGAGAGAGCAGAGAGCAGAGACCACCCTGAGCAGAGACCTAATGACGGATTCACAGGAAGGAAGTTCTCACTGTACTTAGCGGCTCAGGGCCCTGGTACAAAAACCTGTTTGCACGGCCCCGAACCAGGATTTTAGCTTGGAGGGTTAGAGAGGGTCTTAGTGGGGATTAGGATCCAAATCCTCTAAACATTTGCTGTGGGGACCACTTTGTACTCAAGTGGGGAGGGGGTGGTGAGCAAGCAGTCTCCTGGCGTTCGGGCTGGCAGTCTGGGGTCTGGCCGAGAAATTGCCACCTGTGACCAAGTGACCTTCCAGTGGAGGCCACATGCCCCCTGCTTGTTGCAGACCTGGTCACCTTAAGGTGAGCCTGGCCGGGCTAACGCTGAGGGGCCCGAGGGCTGGGAAACAGGAAAGGACCACACACACACACACACACACACACACACGGTGGACAACAGCACAGGAGAAGATGCTTCTGGAACAATGATCGCTCTGGGGTCCTGTCAGAAGTGTTTGCATTATCATGGGGGGGGGGAACCCCTGATGCCCCTTTGGGTTTTTACATCCTTGTCTTGTCTACTGAGTCTGCTCACGGGAACCGCCAGCCTGTGGAGGACCCAGGAATGCTAAGGTCGCAGAGAAGGACAGGGCCCGCTTCTCCTCTCTGCCACCCCCAACCCGACCTCCCCGCCAGCCGGTGTGAGTCCTGAGCCAAGGCATTGGGCTCTGGGTGTGATCTGTGATCTGTGGCTGTATCCGCTGAGGCCTTCCAGTGTCGCTGTCTTATAAGAAGGGAAATGAGTCTCACCCTCACTCCCTGTCTCACTGAGATGATGGGAGGGGCCTGAATGGGCTGGGGAAAGAGCTCATCATGGGGAGCACCCTGTGTGTGTATGTGCGTGCACGCGCGTTTGTGTAGGGGCTTCTCTGGAAAGCTAGCCTGGTGTGGCCTTCTAGCTGGGTGTGCGCACACGGGGTGCTGAGCTCGGCGCCAGGCTGGGGCAGAAAGTCACCAAGGCACACCTCCCGGAGCCTCCTGGTGCCCGCCCTGTCCCCTGACCGGAGACAGCCGCCTGCTGCAAGAGGGCTTGAGGAAACTGCGAATAGAATGAAATCAGGGCAGCTTTTCCCCCTCAAGTGTCTGTCTAGACACACACCTGGTTCCAGGAGAGGAAGGTCGTAAGTCAGGCGCTTGCCGCTTTGGGTCCGGAGAAGCCTGTCATCTCTCCTCGATTCGGATGCCTTTCTTCCTCCATCTCCTCACCAGGAGCCAAGACAGGGCTCAACGCTGGAGCCACAAGACAGCAACCCTGGGACTGTCACTGGAGTTCTCAAGGAAGTGCCCCCCCCGCCCCGCCAACCCTCTGACCCCCTCAGTGCATCCCTAAGGCAGCCGGGGCCTCCCAGCCACCTTGCCTCTGTCTTTACCCGGGCTTTCCAGAAACAGCAGGAAAACCTCCATCTCTGTAGACGGAGGGGTGATGTGGCCAACGTGTCTAAGTTGCTAAAGCATCCATATTCAGGAGTGGATGTTGGCCGGTTTCCATTTTCCCTGAGGACCGAGCGAGGAGAAACAGACGTAGACAGCCACAAGCCGGATTTCGGCTGGGGTGAAGAAAGAGCTTGCCGCCGGTGAATAGAGTGATTTGCTCGGCTCCTTGCTCCTGCTTCTCCTTGGTATTCTAAGCTGGGGACACTTAACCTCCAGCTGTAAGTATAGCCTTGTCCCAGCACGGGATTAATCCTGCTTCTGAGAAGGAAGAAAGGCGGGGGAGCGTCCAGCATGCATTGAGCACCGTCTGCATGCCGAGGCTGCGCAGGGCGCTCTTTGTGCAGTTCTCCGTTGGGGCAGACAGGAGGACGTCCAGGGCTGAAGTCTGACGCGTTGGGAGGGTCAGCCCAGCTGCTGCTGCCTCTAACCCAGCTCAGGGTCTGCCGGTGCCCTGCCTTGACTTGGTCCTGCCTCGACTTTGCCCCCTAGTCTGGGCCCTTACCTCAAGGTTGCAGGAACCTCTCACTCTGTTTGCTGCTGCCTCCCGAGCCAGCTTCCTAGACCTTCCCCTCTCCTTCCCTGGCACCCTGGCTGGTTTCCTTGCCATGATGACTCTGATCTGAATCATTTCATGACTGGTTGAGCCTCATTTTAATGAGAGTTGCTCAACGCCTCCGATCCTTTCTAGAATAAGGTGGTGCTTAAAGAAGGAAAGCAGTGGGTTTTTAACATATAAGAAGAATATAGCAATAGCAATTTCTGTGGACACACAGGAAGCAGTATTTCCTATACTCTGGCCAAGACAGAGCTAGGGGTGGGGATGGTAGTCGAGCAGAGAACAATGTAATAGAAGGGGAAAGCCTTTAGAGTCGGATCTGGCTTCAGATCCCAGCTTAGACACTCAGCTCTCTGTGACCTTGGGCCCAACTGCCCAGTCCCTTGGACCTCGAGTGTGGTCTCTTTTGGTAAAGTCAGACTGATCATAATACCTCGTAGTTGTGAAGATGAGCTGAGGTGAGAAGTCAGTCTCCTGGGGGCCTCCTGAATACGCTCCCTCCCTCCTTCCTGCTTTTCCCGTTTGCCTTCAGGCCTCGGGAGTCTGGCGTTGTTGATAGACTCCCCTTCTCATCCTAAACAGAAATTCCATTTCAGAATCAGATTTATCTGGAGTGAGAGAGTTAGGGAAGCTTCTCTCCCACCTCGTATTCGAAATCGAAATTTAGGAAATAGGAAACTAGAGCACAACGGCTAGACTTAGACGGACGGAAGCTTTTTGCATGCAGGTATCTTCTGGGGTCTTTCTAACCACAGAGGATTTTTGTCCATGTGACAGAGAAGCCAAGAGGAGAGGCTGAAAGCTGAAGGATAGGAAATCTTAGGAATCTTTGTTTTCTAAAGATGAATTGGAGAAAGGAATAAGTAGATCAGACAAGTAAGATTTGGGGAAACTGGGATTTGATTGACAAAAATTCAAATTGATTCAGGAAACAACTTTCTTTCTTTTTTTTTTTTTAAGATTTTATTTATTTATTTGACAGAAATCACAAGTAGGCAGGGCGGGGTTTGGGGGGGAAACAGGCTCCCTGCCAAGCAGAGAGCCCGATGTGGGGCTCCATCCCACGATCCTGGAATCATGACCTGAGCCGAAGGCAGAGGCTTTAACCCACTGAGTCACCCAGGCGCCCCTGGGAAACAATTTTCACATGAAGCAAAGTATGCCTGAATCAAGGAGCAGCATGGCGCTGCCCCGTGTCTAGAAAGTGGAGCACAGTGTGTGTGTGTGTGTGTGTGTGTGTGTGTGTGTGTGTGTGTGTGTAGAGAGAGAGAGAGAAAGAAGTGAGGGCCACTATTGGCATGACCATTAAAATTACTTCTGCCGGTCACAGTCATAGCACATTAAGGTCTGCTAAGGCAGGATTGGTCATGAAATCGATCAACACTGCATTTTGTGTCTGTCTCTGGTTTATTGTAGATTGTTTTCTCCAGACATCCTCTGATGCCTCTTTGGCCGTGAGCAAACTAATCCAGATTTCCCCACCACATTTCAGGTCTCAAGGCTGAGTCCCCCACCATTGTAGTGCTAGGGGGGAGAAGGGAGAAAGAGCTGTTTGAGATGGTGCCCCAGCCCTTGATCCCAGGTGTGGACTGTGTGGGAGGCAGGACGTGAGGGTCCGTGTGCTCTGGACTGGGAAGGCAGTAAGCTCTCAGGTGGGAGATGATGGTGTGCGGCCACGGGGAGTTGCGGGACAGGCGCTGACACTAGGATGAGCAATTGGGAGGGTAGAGGCTGGGAAGGGGCAGGGAGAGACGTAGACTGTAGATTTCAGTTACGTTTTAAGGACTTGAACGCAGTGGGGTGCAGTGTAGGTTGGAGGGGGAAATACTAGACTAAGGGAGGAAGGGGTAACTCTGTGTTTCAGAGCGCAATGGGAAGGACCGAGTAGCGTGAGGAGGTAGTAGAAGAGGAAGGGCAGAGAGAAGAATGGGGGGCAGGGAGAGGTGGTGGAGTTGAGGGTGAGTGAGTTATACAAATTGGATGTGTGTCTTTCTGGTAGTAATTACCGAGCACCGGACATCACGCTGCATGCCAGAGAGAGGATACGGCTTGAGCTCTCCTGGACTGACTTCCTCATGGAGGGTCTACATCCACAAAAATGGATGGATGACAGTAGCTGTGGGAGCTCATGGGAGGGGCACTGGTCAGGGGCTCAGGGAAGTGGTTCTGGAAGACTTCCTGGAACAGGTGACCTCTAAGCTGTGAGCCGGTCAACCAAGCCAAGTCCTAGAATAAGGCAAGAGAAAAAGTACAGACACGAATGAGGCCGCCTGCTTGGCGATAAGACATCATAGGTGACCCTCGAGAGAACAGCAGTCTTGGGGGATGAGAGCTATGATAGAGGCAGTGGTTTAAAATACAGTGTGTTTAAAAAATAATATAAATAAAATAAAAAAAATACAGTGTGTTAATAGAAATTTTGAGGAATGGTAAGGCCAAAAGATTGGGAGAGAACTGCCGTTGGAAGAGTGGCTTGTTACCCACAGGTCTCCAGAGGCAGGGCCGTGCCAGACCAGGCGGTGGGGGGCATCCGGGGGGGGACACCAGGGCTGGTCAGGAGGCAGAGGAATGAGAGTAACGGCAAGAATGTTTATTGTGGGTTTTGTGGGAAGGGATGAGTGAGGCAGGGTGGGCGCGCTTAGGTTTGGCTCGTTTGAAGAATTCCAGTGGGTTGTGGAGCATAGGGGTGGCCCTCGTTACCTGGTAGGTAGCTGGCCCTGGGATGATGGGGGCAGGTGGTCACTGGAGTCGAAGCGCCCAATGAGGGAGGTGGTTGGGGGTGTAGGCTCAGAATTGGTCAATTTGTAGTTGAAAAGCGCCTCTAGCAAGAGGATCCTTTACTGTCTTTAGGACTTGGCTAGCCCTGGGAGGGTCAGTCCGTGAGAGCCTCGATATAGAGAATGGAACACATGGTCAATGCAGGCCGTTAGAGGAATGATCGTAGGTGACATTTAATGACACTGTGCCTCGGGTGCTCTTCTTGGTAATTTATGCACTTTAGCTCCATTGTCACTGCTTCTGGAGGAATTAAGTACTAGTTTCTGGATGAGGAAACTGAATTCAGAGAGGTTCAGTAGCTTGAATTGAGTCACACAGCGGGGAAACCTCTGTCGTCCAACCCAGCCAGCGCTGGACTTTCAGGCGAGCCCCATCCCTGTGTCCTGCCGCCAGTCTGGTGGGGCCCCCCCCCCCCCCCCCCCCCCCCCCCCCCCGGGCAGGTTGCAGTAAAGGTCAAGTTGCATTCCATCAGCAGTGACCAGTTTAAGTAAAGCGGAGAATTTCTTGCTTTTCCATGCAGCGTTTTTCCTTTCCAGCCTCTGCACTTGAGCCTCCCGCTTCCACCACGATAGAGGTAATGGCATTCTGGAGCAGGGTTAACAGAGGCTCAGAAGGGTTTTGAGTGAGGCTTTTCCAAAGAGATGTCTTGATGTATTTGGGGAACCAGACTCCCAACGTTGCTCTTCTGCAAGGAGCTGGCGTTTCTGTGGCTGGGCCTAGCTGGCAGGCAGGCTTCCCCCCAAAACGGTGCTCCTCCTTCATTTGCATGCACACAAAGCATCTCCAGGCTTCAAGGAATCTTTTGAAGGGGAAAGACAAGTCATTGCTGAAGCCTGTGGAGCATCCAGTGAACCCAAATGAGATTTACTTGGTAATTATGTTTTCCTGAAGGAAGTAGGAGGGAGGCGGTAACTAACAGGGCTTTATTCAGAGACACCGATTGCTCATCAGTAAATGGGGCTTTAAGAGCAGAACCATAAACAGAAGATTTGGAAGGGTTCAGATTCCAAAGGCAGCAGTGAGCTGAAGAGGGAGAAAGGAAGAACTGAGCGTTGGAGCCTATGTTTTAATTTCCAATAGACGGCCTTGCCTCCTGTTTGGGTGGCATGGCTAAGGTTCCAGGGCCTTCTTGAAGGTACCTTGGTGGGTTCACTGGGAGGCTGGAGCTCAACCCCCAGCCTAGGAAGACCTTCTCGAGGTCCATGAAGTGAAGTGTTTTCCCCTTAAAGGTGATTAGACATGCAGGAAAGACTGAGCCTTCCATGTATTTGTAATCGGGGCAGAGAAGGGAAAAAGTAGCCCCTGGGAATCCCTGGGCTGCTGGTCGTTAGAAAGAGGACATTGTCAAGGTCAGGACAGTTTGCAGCAAAAATGGCCTTGACTCCTGATTTTGTCACAGAGTTGCCTTGCCTAGACGGGCCACCATCTGGACTTCCCACTGTGGGAGGCACCTCCCTCCAGGGTCCAGGATCCGTGATTTCCACCCACTGCTCTGCAGGGCTTTGTTCCTATCACCTGTCCTTTGTGGGACCCTCAGCTGGAGGGAACAGCTGATAGGTCTTCTTGCGCCTAGCCTGTGATACGTCTCCTGGTTCTTAGCACAGAGAAGGCAGTGGGTAACGATCTGGATCCTGAAGCCTGCCATTATTACCCAACCTTTAACCAGCTTTATGGTCTAGGGCAAATTGCTGAATCAGAGAAGGTCAGGACCAAAACTTCAGAAGCTGAGTTTCAGAGAGGTGTACTTGCCCTTGGTCGCACAATTATACCCAAGGGGTCAATTTCAGGCTTTGGAACCAGATCGTCAACCGAAGTACTGGTTTTCCCACATAAAGTCCACATGGTTTCGTATGGAGCCATCCTGCTTATTTCCAGAAATGGGTCAGTGAGTCTTGCCCAGCCTCCTTCACAGTGGGCAGGACATGTGGAAGTGCTTTGAAGCCAGGAAGCTCTATACCAGCAGTTCTCAGTGGGAGTGGTACCGATTTTTTGGGAACACTTAAAAATTTTGAGGTATAATTATATACAGTAAAATCCACTTGTTAGAGTGTACAATTCTGGCCGTTTTGGACAAACACACGCCCGTAACTCCGCTGCAGTTAAGATGTAGAACAGTGGCATCATCCCCTGGAAATGCTCTTGTATGGTTTTGTTGTCAGCCCTTCTTTCTGCTCCCAGCTCCTGGCAGCCACCGATCTGTTTCCTGGCCCTAGAGTTCTGCCTTTTCCAGAAGATCATAGAAGTGGAATCACGCAATGCTATAGGCTGGGGGTTAGGTCCTGAGGCTGGGACCCCCATGAATGGGGTTAGTGCCCTTGAAAAAGAGACCCCAGAGAGCTCCCTTCCCCCTTCCACCATGTTAGAGAAGACGACCGGCTGTGAACCAGGAAGCAAGCTCTCGCACCAGAAATTGCACCTTGATCTTGGACTTCCCAACCTCCAAAACTATGAGGCACAGATTTCTGTTGCATAGAAGCCACAAAGTCTCTGGAATTCTAAGACATACAGTGCGATAGCCTTTGAGTCTGCCTATTCTTCACTTAGCATAATGCATTTGAGAGCCATGTGTATTGTCACCTACAACAGAAGTGTGTTCCTTTTTATTGCCCAGGAGCAGTCCATTGTGTGGATGCGTCACAGTGTGTCTGTCTGTCCATTCACCAGCTGAAGGACAGTTGGGTTGTTGCCAGTTTGGGGCGACCATGAGCAAGGCTGCTATTTCATGGTCCTACAAACCGAGCAGGTGTTTTGTCAGCATGTAGGGTCGCTTTTGGTTTCATAATAATTGAGGAGGGAACACGGCTGGTGTTTGAGGAGCTAGTGCTCTTCAAGATTCAGGTAGAGTGCCGCACGATGAAGACGCGTCCTGCTTCCTACAAGACATTTAGGTGTTCTTCTGGGATGTGCATGTAAGTGATAAACTTACTGACCTTTAAATACCTGAACCTAGAAACTAACTCCATTTTATTTGGAAAGACGGAATATTTTTTTGGAAAAAAACTTGACTGTGCACTGAATGTTCTATTAATGTAACTATTAAGTAACTTTTGTTTTGTTCTGAAGTTTACCAAAAAGTAATTTTGGTAAAAAGCTTTTTGGAGACATCACACCACTCTTCATCAGTCTGGCCAACTCAGCATATGGCATTTGAGTTGCTAACACAATAGTCCCGTGTTAGTCTGTATTTATAGTTGCTGTGCTCACAGTGATTCAAATAGGGTGCAAACATCTGACTCTTTCATTGTGTTTTTTGGGTTAGTCATACTCAAGTATTGTGTAATAAAATACTTGGTTTATTATAAATTACTTTTTAAATTATTTCCTTTTATTATAATTAGAATTCTATGGGTTTTCAAAAACTATGGGGCATACGTAGTTATAGATGGATTTTCTTTCAGAATAAAAAAGGTGTGTTATAAAATATTAGTTACAGAAAGGGAGTATTGGTTCTAATAGAGTTCTTGACAACTGTTCTTTACATGAATTGGGTGGTCTAGACACTTTATCTGGAAGCCTAGACGGGGCCCTGTCCTGAGTGAAATGTGAAATTGGCAAGTGGCAGTTTTAGAAAAATGTTCACATTCCAGAATTTGCTGGGGCACAGGGCCTGGCTCCCTCAGGCGTAGCCAGAGGCATTTTGGAAGACAATTCACTGATAAGTATTGATCGAGCACCTGTTAGTATCACTGCCCACGATGAGGATTCTCTCAGTGGGCATGGTGGTGGGAAGGTATGCACACTCACAATATTTATAGATACAAGTTAATGAAAGAGATCAATGCAGGTGCTATAAGTGCTGAGAATAAGATGAAACAGTTGACAGTTTTACATAGGCTATATAAAGAAAGGCCTCTCTGAGTTCAGACCTACATGGTGAGAAAGAGACAGTGTTACAAAGGTGTCACGAAGAGCATTGCAACCGTAGGGAACAGCAAGGGTAACGGCCCTGAGATGAGAAACATATGGGGATGTTTGGGGGACAAAAAAGAGCAGGTGCCTGGAGCAGAGAAAAAGTGGCAGAGGACGGGGTCAAAGGAGACACAATGCTCCAAATTATGCAGGGTCCTACAGGCCACGGTTAGGTGTTGGAATTTGGTTTTTGGCGGTGGGAAGCCTTTGGTTTGTGTTAAACTTGGGAATGATGTCATCTGAGTTTTGCTTTAGAACCACCACCCTGGCTGCCCTGAAGGGAGAGGGAAGGCAGAGAGACCAGGAAGCTCATGCAGAAGTCCAGAAGAGGAGGCTTAGCATGAAGCCTCTTTCCAAAAGTTCAGTCCTGAGTTTTCAGGGCGCCTGGGTGGCTCAGTCCGTGAAGCGTCCTGAGATCTAGCCCCAAGTGGAGCTCTACTCTCAGCAGGGAGTCCACTTGGGATTCTCCCTCTCCCTTTCTGTCTGCCCCTCCCCCCACTCACGGAAAACAAAACAAAACAAAACCAAAAAAACAAGAACCCAAAGTTCATGAGCACTCCTTTCACACAAAAATGAAATGATTATATTCATACCCCATAAAAGTTACTGTAAGAGAATGAGGAGAGTAACATTCCTGGCAGGCAAGGAAAGCAGGTGTGTCCCAGCAGGAAGCCATGCTCCAAAACAAAGAAAAACAAAACAAAACCCACCCTATATCATGCTGTTCTCACAAAGAGCTTAAAGGCATTTAGCAACAATACCAGAAGTGAAACATAACACAAAATGGGGATTACAAAAGTTTAGCAATTTCGCGAGAGAATTTAAGAAAGGATTAGAGATAAAAGAAAAAAAAAAAAGCCACCGTTTTACTAATAAAGACTAATGACAAGGAACATAACAGCAAATAAACATTGTCAATAATGCCTTATAAGAAAAGAAGGCATAAAGGAAGGAAAAATTTAAATCCGAAAAGAAATTAAGTATGTGATAAGCATGGTTTGAGAGGAAGTGACAAACACTGAAGAAGGCAAAGAAGATTCAATACATGGATAATAGGTATCCCTGGAGGAAAAAACAAACACAAAAAATTAAAGCAAGATCATGAAGCAAATCCTAAAAATTAGAATTCAGAAAAAAGTCTGAAATTAAAAATACATGCTTAAAGCAGCCCGTTGAGAGAGTTTGCTACGTTTGAGAACGCTGACCCAGAAGAACCAAGACATATTCTAGTACGACTACTGAGCCTTAAAGAAAAAGAATAAAATCTTTTGGGCATCTAAGCCGAAGAGAACGTGGCTGATGAGGGGAACAAAATGATACCATCATCAGACTTTTCTGCAGCCCTCTGTTATGACAGAAGAAAATAGAGTGACATTTTCAAGGTACTCCAGAAAGAGAAAAGTGACTATGAGAGGCAAGGATTTTATACTCCGTGAAATTGACCTTCAATATTAAGAGCACAAGCTATCATCAAAGAGCATGTATGAACTCAGAGAATTTTGTTCCCATGAGTTCTTCCTCGGGAGCCTGCTAGAGATTGAGTTCAGACACCAAATGGCCAGAGACACGTTGACATGAGCCTGGGTGAGCATTAAACATGAGGTTCCTTACAGCGCGAGAACTACGGGAGGGGGTAGAAGGAATTATATTATATGATACAATGTCAACATGATCTGACAGTTGGACACAGTATATTAAGAGAAGCATAAATAGAGATAGCATTTGCAAAAACATTCTAAACCTTTCATAACACCCGTCATGGTGTTCCCGTTGCTACTGTTTTTCTAAGACTGTTGTATGTATGGTGTGGGGTAAAGCAAATGAATAATTATGGGTTATTCTAATTCCATCATTTCTGTGTCCTTGAGGCCAGAATTCTCATTGCAAAAAGAATGGAAATACAGATGGGGCAGAGCAAGGGCAAAGAAAAAAACCCTGTAGACCCGAATTGGATTTTTTATTTTAGTTTAGTTTATTATTATTTTTTAAAAGATTTTATTTATTTATTTGATAGAGATCACAAGTATGCAGAGAGAGGGGGAAGCAGGGTCTCTGCTGAGCAGAGAGCCCGAGGCAGGGCTCGATCACAGGACCCTGAGATCATAACCTGAGTCAAAGTCAGAGGCTTAACTCACTGAGCCACCCAGGCGCCCCACATATGTAATATTTCTATCTCTCTTTGTCTATTTTATTTTGCCCCCTGGCTCTGTCCACTGAAAAAGGCATAGCAACTAGATGCAGAGATACAACCAGATTATGGTCTTGCCGTTCCATTTCCCACTGGAAAACAGGGCTTCTTGGAGAAATGTCTGATCCCGTTTCCAGGCAGGAAATGTACAAAATAAGCCTGGAATAGGTCATGTCAAAGGCCAACATAAAGGGAGTCCTGCTGGTCAAAGATAATATTAAAGCTGAGCTGTAATAAAGACAATCATTGCAATGAATTAAAACTCATGTTTAAGCATGGGTTTATGATGTGTATATCCATGCATTCATAAGGACACTACATTTTTAAGTCAGTATATTTTTTTTTAGTAATCTCTACACCCAACATGGGGTTTGAACCCACAACCCTGAGATCAAGAATTGATGCTCTTCTCCTTCTTCTTTTTAAAGATTTATTTATGTATTTGAGAGAGAGAGAGAGAGAGAGAGAGGGAGAACAAGCATGGGCAGGGGGAGGGGCAGAGGGAGAGAGAATTGCAAGCAGACTCCCGGCTGAGGGTGGTGCCCGACGGGACAATTGAACTCATGACCCCAGGATCATGACCTGAGCCGAAGTCAAGAGTCAGATGCTTAACTGATTGAGCCAGATGGGTGGGCCCTCATAATGTCATTATGAGGTCAGTTTTAAAATGTCATTATTAAAACTGAACTAATTGATCATCATCAGAGGATGACAGGGAGCAAATTTATTATTGTGAAAAGCAGGTCAGTAAGGGAATTACACAGTTACCTTCCTCTAGGAACCGTGCCCCTGGGTAATCAAATAATAGATGAAGAGTTGCTCTCCGTAAAAAATTATCCAGGCTGATGTATGAAAACTAAAATGATTTAATGGATCAAGGTCTAGATTTTAGACATTAAGCAACCAGAGTTGCAGATACAGGAAAAAGAAAAGGCAGAGGCATGTGCCTCATGAGGAAGGAGCTCAGTGTTGCTTAGTATTGGCTAAAGGCTTGGACTTGTCTCGCTGCCGGGTCATGAGAATACAGGGACAGAGTTGCAGGCTGAACTGCTCCAGGAACCCACAGGCCACAGACTCAGAGGCTGTGGGAGTCCCCACAGGGCAAGTGAACTGAAAATAAATTGTCAGAAAGAGAAAGAGTGGAAAGAGAAATCTGTAAATTTAAGAGAATTTAAAGAGTTTCCAAAAGTGGGCAATGAATCCGCTTGGATGATAAAGCCATAAGATAATTACTAGAAAGGTTAGGAAAGTGGTTGTGTGTGGAGGGGAGGATGGGGCTCTGGTTGGGTCTGGGACCTTTGGTTGTGGACCTTTGGGGTGGCCAACAAGCTCTGTGTTGCAACCTATGTAGTTATTATGGGGACGTTCACCTTATACTCACTCACTAAGCTGTTTACTTGTTTTGTGTGGTTTTCCGTATTTATCTTTTATTTTACCATAACCAGGTAGAACAATATTTTAAAGTCATGAATCTGTAAGTGGATTTTGAAGCCACGGGAAGGGTCGATCGAGGTCAGCTGAGAGCGCAGACAGGGAAGACAGCCCGGGACTGAACCTTGGGGGCACCCCAGCATTTGGAAGGCTGGGATGAAGGAGAGATGGAGAGGGAACGGTCACTGAGGCAAGAAAGCAAAACCACAGCGAGGGAAGATCAGATGAGCAGGTTATCAGGCACAATTTGGGAAGACGGTGTTTCGCAGGAAGATGCTTCTGAGACGACTAAACAGAGAGAGAGGCTAGATTACCCGTGGGCTTCAGCGTGATGTAGGTAATTGGTGACTTTAGGCAGCACTGTCTTGGAGTGGGGGAGATGAAGCCCGACAGGGTGGGTGGAAGTGAGAATGAATGGGTTGGAGACTGCAAAGACCATACCTCTCAGGGCACGTTACATGATATGTAAGGCGGGGAGTGGGGGCGGAGGTGGGTTAGCAAAGCCCTTAAGCTCCCTTAGTGCCGGGCAGGATGGGCATCCTACCCAGCTCCGTGACACGGGCATTCTCTCTGAACATGAGCTACCTGGCACGTTCTTCCGCCAAGGTCCATCACCCTCCAGCCCAGACCCTGCCCTGTCACACCCCCTGCTCCTCCAGGGCAGGACGCTGAGCCCGGCAGCAGGGGGGCCAGCTGGTGTCTTGTGAGCTGAGCCAGCAGGGCCCGGAGGGCAGGGGGTACCACGCTTGTGGACAACAACAGCCGACTGTTGAGAGGACGCGACTCAGATCTATGAGCCATCAGCCAGGATTTCTGATCTCTCTCCCCAGCTGCTCTGGCAAAGCTGAGAGAGCCAGTTCTCCCGTGTCTTGTGCGTGCCTTCCTTCCAAAGCTCAGCAGCGGCCCTTTCTCATCTCGATGAGACAGGAGGGTCTGGCGGCTGATGACAAGGCAGGCGTGGGGGGTGGGGGAAGCAGTTGGAGACACAGCCAGTGGGGAGCCAGCTCGGACTTGTCCAAATAGAGAAGCAGAGTAGCTCTTTGTTCATGGAAAGATCAGAGCCCAAAAGTTGGAGCAGAGAAACTTTAACAGCGGGTCTGGAGGCCTTCTTCAGAGCAGCCTGGCAGTTGAAAAGGGGGCATTGTAGCCCTTGATTTGCACCTGTCCCCCAAGCTTCCACTGCCCAGTTTGGTTACTGGGACTGCCAATCCACCCACCCTGTAACCACGTACCTTGCCATAGGTATTGGGATGGAGAGCCAGACTTGGGGTTCCTCATTTGTATGGAGATGGCTACAGTCCCCACCTCATAGAATTGCTCTAGGAAATGGCTTGCTGTCCTAAAAGGGGACAGAGCCTGGGACACAGCAGGGCTGGTTGAATGCATCTGCCCTGGAGCTTTCCATGGGTTCTCTCTGGACACTTCTGCGAGTCTGAGGCTGGACTTGCCGCAGAGCTGGGCCAGGGCTGCATGTCTGCTCATCCGACCTGCCCACTGCCCGGGTTGTTGTGAGGAGTGAGGGAGCCCAAGGATGATTTTGTTAATGAGAAAACCAAGGCCCATAGGGGAGAAATCCTCCTCTCTGACATCTAGAGTTTTCTCTCTCACTCTCCTATATGTCTATACGTTGGAGCCAGAATTCTACATTGCTCTGTGGATGAATAGCCTTTCTGTCCTCTGATGGCAGTGCTCAGCAGGGTTATACGTGCAAAGCCGTCACCCGGTATTTGTGGTGAATTCACACAGAACTGGCCCAGTCCACGCCTGCCTAGTATCTAACGGGCATGTCCAGGCTAAAGGGTGACTTTTGTGGCTATAAACAGAATCACACCAACAGGACCACATACACCCACCAAACTCATTACCCGTGTCATAGGACAGCGCTCCACCCAGCAGACCTCACACATGCTCCTCCTCGTCCCCCAGGACAGCCCATCTGGTGGCCAGAGTCTGTATTTGGTAAATGCAGATGGCTGGTTTGCTTGACATTGAGCAGCTTGGGATCCGGGCTCCATGGACCATTGGCTGAGCTTGTGTGGATCCAACCAGATGTCTGGCATCGCATAGATCTAGCTTGTTCTGCGCTCCCCGCCTCCCTTCCTGAGCCCACTCTCAGCCCCCGGGGATTTGAATAAAATGCCTGAGCCTGGCGGGACTCCAGAATCTACAGTCTGTCATACCTGCACAGAGCAGTGGGTTGTAGTTAGGCCACTGGGACGGTCCTAGGCTGCCCGTGCAACTTGCTTTTGATCTGAAGATCAAGGGGACTGAGGACAGTCCCAGCTGGTGTCTGAGGGGCAGTAGCTCTCAGCCGCTGGCTCCCAGCTCCACGTGAAAGGCAAAGCCTCCGGCTAGAGTAAGGGGAGGGACTAGGGCACCCCCCTCAGGAAACTGCTGACCCCACCTCATCCACAGCTGCCCCATGGCTCTGTCTCCGCTGGGGCTCTGAGCATTGCGCCCTGCCATGCACCGCACCAGCGGAGAACCCCAGCAGGCAGAGGGCAGGGGAATGGCCCAGGAAGCAATCCACCATGGCCTGGTGACTTGGACAGCTATCTTTGATATCTACCTGCTATCCGGGCTTCCCTAGGTTGGTCCAGAAGAGCTGGTCTCTGCCACTGTGTTCCCAGGGAGCAGAGTGACTAGGGAGGGAGGGGAACATGGTGACATTTCCCCTCCTGCCCATCAGTCAGTCCCCTTCCTCGTAAGTGCCTCAGTTAGTACATCTGTCAAGTACAGTGGCCTCCTTCCCCCTTCTCCTGGCCACGTGCTTTGCAAAACGCTCTGATTATGGGCCATCTCCTATCTCTTCCACACCACCTGGGCACCCTCACCTTTTCATGGAGACAACATCTTCCCTTGGTTTTATATGAACCCAAGGGCTGAGATTGCACGGAGGTACCTGACCCTAACCCCATATTTCTGGGTCTTCCAGCTGGGCCAGGGACCTAGCCACTGGAGGGAGGAGGGGCCTCAGGGAGCCGAGGGTTGTGTGTAAGGCAGTAGCTCAAGCACCTTCCCTGGGGTAGATCTCTGGTAGGTGGTCCAGAGCCCCCACTGCTGTGCTCCCCTCCCCCTGGGATAATTGCTAGCCTTGAGCATTTAGCAGAAGCCTGGTGTCACTCTGGGCTTTTGCATGCATTAACTCAGGTACCGTTCACAGCATCCCCTGTTGTACAGATGAGGGATTGGGAGATGGGAGACGTTAAGATCCTGGCCCCAGGTTTCACAGGTAAAAGGTGGCAGAACAGGCAGTGTACTCTTAACCCTTGTGCCATCCTGCCTTTCCTCAAAGAACGAGCATACAGACTTCCCTCCTCTGGTGGCCTTCTGTTCCTGCGATTGAATACCACACAAGGGACCTTAACCCTCCAGGTCAAGTGTAACATGTATCTGTTCTCCTGAACGTCAATACACAGGCATGTGCCCATGTATGCACATACACAGACTTGCACATCGGCAGTCATTGTTTTGCTTTTCATTCATTCATTCATTCACTCATTCATTCATTCAAACAACCAGAACCTGTTGAGCCCCAGTAATCCTTGTGGTGGATGCTGGGGCTTGAGAGGGGAGTGAGGCATGGTCTTGGCCCCAGGGGAATTGTCAGGTCAAGAGAACAGTCCTGGAGACAGACAGTGGACTGAAGCAGGTGCAGCAATAGAGGCGGAGAGGCATGTGCCTGATCTGGGAACCTGGAGAAGGGGAGCTCGTCCAGGAACGGAGGGAAGGTTAGGTATCATGGGATCTTGGAGTCAGCATAAGGAGGGCATGGGCTCTGGTCCCCGCCCGGCCGATGTGGGCTGGGGATTTGTTGCTGACTGATGTGTCTGAGGATGTGGTATTAGGGTTAGCATGGACCAAGTCTCATAAATTTTTTTAAAATTTATATTTCACAACTAGCTTTGTGACGTTGAACAAGTTAGCTAATCTCCTTGAGCCTCAGTTGTACCATTTGTAATGCGGGAGCGATCTTATCTGCCTTGACTACTTTTAAAGATGATGGTAAGGAGAGAACCATTTAGTTCAGATGAAAGAGCTTCAGCGTGGGAACTGGCCTCTTTGCTGTAAGAGCTGGCCTGGCATTGTGGGCAGGGAAGCCAGGATCTTGGGGTTGTGCCTTTAGGTGCCTTGCAGAAGGACTCCAGTGACAGCAGCCACTGGAATATGATTCTTCCAACACCCTGATGTCTCCCATGCAGGGCATAAAGCCCTTTGCAGTGACAGTCCTTGTAAATACTTTGCAATAACAACAACCTGTGTGATTTCAGGTGGGGGGGGGCACAGGGGGCTGGAGGAGTGTGAAAGGAGCTGTTCAGTGTCTGTTAAGGCCAGGCTCCCATCAGACCCTGTGCAGACTTGGGAATGAATGTTCAGGAAGCTGTGGGATTCAAGCTTCTTCCTTCCCCTTGGGCCTGGACATGGACAGGATACCCTGGTCCCCGGCTCACGTCAATCAGTTTGGCTTTTTCTTGTTGGTGCATTTTATTTGGGGGATTTAATTCATACTAAAGAGGCAGGAAAAAAAATAAAAAATCCTGAAAGGCCCGTTCTCTGGCTGGAAGAGGGAGTCGGGCTGCAAACAATGACAATAATAATGTTAGCCACCATTTGCTCTGTGCCAGTCTCGGGCAAAGCAGGTGGCAGTGTCATACCAGCTACCGGCTGGCCACCCGGGGGATGGAGTGTTTTTTTCCCCGGGGGGAAGTAGATGAAGAAGAAGCAGGAGCAGAGATCAGCAAAGGGAGTGGGGCGGCGCAGGGTGGAAAGAATGGCATTTGTGAAAAAGACTCTGGAGGGGATGTACGGAGAAGGTAGTGCTGGAAAAAGCAACAGTTCTAAGTGGAATATTAATGGAATCCATTTTCTTGCTGTTTCCTGCAGGAACACTGTGGAAGTGCATGGGAAAAAAAATCACTTTGCAGTAATAACTGTTATTTATATAAGAGAACAGCATTGGATAGATCAAAATGTGAGGTTTCAAGGTAATAACTCGACCCTCACAATCATCATTATCCATTTAAAAGGCAATTTCTGGGCTAGCAAATTGATGGGGAAAAATGGCCTGATCCTACTGTGGTGGTAAATAAATTTATGTTTCAGTTTTATGGTTTGATTTCATTCTGAATCAGATGGGACTTGGGGACTGAGAGAGTTGGGCAAGGATGGAAGTAGGAATGACCTTGCCCAGAGCACCTTTACTGAGGTCCAGATAGGACTGCTGGGGAGAAGCCGGGAGCTTCTGTCCCCATCCGAGCTGGAGGGCAAAGAGTGGAGATGGGAGCATTTCCTGCCAGAGTCTGTGGGGGCATCTTCTGCCAAGTTTACCTCTAGCCCCTGCTCTTCCCCCTTTCCCACCTGCCAGTTTAACCACCATGCAGGAACATTCCTCTGGATTTTTTTCTGCTCATACTAAATCTATCTATCTATATATATTTTTTTTCCAAAACAGACGGGGAATTGTTCTAGATGTATTACATTGTGGTTGACCTTGTTCACTATACTGTGAACTGCTTTCTAGGTCAGTTGATAAAAATGCACCTACTTCTTTTTAAAAGCTGCGCGTTCTTCCTTTATATGAATATTCTATTGTTTAAGTCAACAGTTCCCCTTTTGATGGACATGTGGGTTGGCTCCAGCCCTGTACATGAGTCTCTGTACATTTGCGGGAGACTTTTCTGGAGAGGAATGCTTCGAAGTGAAAGATTTGGGTCAGAGGGTATGAACGTTTGCATCAGAATCAACTAGAGCATTATTGACCTTGAAAAATGAGATCTGACAGCCTCTGTCCTATAGGTCAAATGGGTTCTCAGGATATCAGCCAAGTGGGCAAAATTGTGAAAGATCTTTCTGGAAGTTGGTGCTTTTGCTCATTTGGGGCCAGGATAAAGGCTGAGAAAGGAGATGGAGCTGGGTTTGTAATACACGATGTGGAGCCCCATCCCCACTGATGGTGTCAGTGGTGTGATTGGAAGGGATCTGGCGGGTAATGGTGACCCCCTTTGCCACTTCAGTTAGTGACGTAACACCTACCGCTGAGCAATGAGCATGAATGGGGCACTGTGGACTTGCCGTCCAGCAGCAACGCTGGGATTCCAATGGGGCTGTTTGGGAGCTCAGGACTTGGGTGTGGTTTTTAACCTCTTCCTGGGTGAGATCGGCGCCATCACACACAGCCCACAGAGCTCTTCCGTGGGTTAAATATTATAATTCTTGTAATACTGTTTTATCAAATAGAAAGCACTACTGAAATCCCAGTGTCATTGTTGATGATGGCTCTGAGGTCGATTTAAAGCCGACCAGTCCTTCCCCACCCACCCCCACCCCACCCCGGCCTCTACCACAGTGCTCAGTGTCCTAGGACCGCAAGCACAAGCGTGTGTTTTCTCCTCATGGCTCTTTGACCTTGGCAAAGTTACCAAACCTCTCAAAGCCAGACTTTCCCCTTTTGAGAACTTGAAGGAAACACAGCTGTTTAAGGGCTCTGCTGGTTTTTAGATAGAGTGTGGGTTAGATAGGTAAGTCGATAGGACAGGTAAGTAGGCCAATGGGAAGGGCAGGGAGGTCAATCAGTAGGTAGATAGGTAGGTAAGTAGGACAGGTGGGTAGGAAAAGAGACAGATACGTAGTAATACAGATCAGTTAGGTTGGACAGGTGGGTAGGCAGATACATAGGTCATGGGAGCAAGGTGAGAAGAGCTAACCGCCTCTTTCTCTAAAGCCCCCTTCTCTCCTGGCTAAGAGGGGAGGGCTCTGTGCCCTCAGAGACCAAGGACTCAGAACACAGAGCCCTGGCATAGAAAACACCTGAGGAACCAAGGAGCTGTCCCAGACAGATGGGCAGCCGCTTGCCCATACGCAAACGGGAGAATAAAGCCTCCATTTGTATTCAGCCACACTGTGGAGAAATCAAGAAATATTCAGGAGTTGTGAGCATCAGATGAAAAGGTCTCTCTGTCATCATCAAGAATCCCACATTCCTCAGAAGAGAGGCCATAGAGCTCAGGCCTTCTCACCTCCTCTTAGCATATCACTCAATAGCATTTCAAACACGGACAGCCCTTGAATTAATGAAGACACTGTGTGAAGGCGGGTGTTGGAGGAGGGGGACAGGTCCACAGACTGGTTAAGACGGTGGAATTGGGATTCCTGCTCCACCACCGGTAAGCTGTGTGACCTTATGTAAATTGCTTAGCCTCTCTGAGCCAGGGTTCCCCCTTTCTAAAACAGGGGTAATAACATGTTCCTAGCAGGCTTGCTGTGAGAATTAAATGAGGTAAAATGCCTAGAATAGAGCAAGCTTTCAGTACGGGGAGCTCTGTGAAGGATAGCATCCCTGAAATAAAGGTCGTGTATGCCATCGCCGAACTCCTAATGGCCAGTTAAGGTCCACATACTCAGGCCTTTCCCAGTACCAGCAGACACTGCCTTGATGTGCTAACAACCCCTAATGAGCACCATGATCATCATTTACGTAAACAAGCAATTAGTGGGCAAGCAGAAGGCTCTTCCTCAGCATTTCCTATTAATCTGCTGGTCGTTAGCTCACATTAGCTGGAAGCTGATTAACAGCACATCCTAACTGGCACTGGACGACCTCAGTTCTGAGTGAGGCCTGTGCATTCCTGGCCTGTCTCGACATGCCACAGTCCCCTCCCCTCCGAGGGTTTGTGACAAACCCAGTCAATGTATGGGCTGCTGAAGATATCTGGAAGGAAGCCAGGGAGTGACGGGGAAAAAAATCCCAAACCTCCATAAACGGATTACCTTAGATGTAAAGTCAGGAGTGTTAAGGTGGTTTGAGGCTTGTGAGAAACTTAGACAATTAGTTGAGGCTCTAGAAATGGCTTCCGAGGTACTTAGAGCGGGGCGGTGGTGGGAGGGGCGAGAGGAGGCGTCCAGGCTTCTGGGACTCCTGGTTCCGTGCGCCCTTTGCCGTACTTCTGCTTAATGATTTACTGTGAGCACAGCCCAGTATTACTCTTAATATTTTTAGTATCATGGTTAATATGGCAAACTTTGTTGTCAGATAACTTAATTGCAATTTTAATATGGTTTCTAGAAACAGGCACAGGGCCTGGCACAAACTCTTTGTGGACAGACACACACACACACTCACACACACACGGCCCAGTTCTGAAGGCTCACCGTCTCCAAGGATGCTTTTCAAACAAGACCCAGGGTCAAGGCCATGCAGGTCTGAGTCCTTAACATGACGTGCAGACTTGACTGTTTGCAACCCAAGCCCACGATCCAGTAACTGAACAGTTTAATTAAGCTTATCACTGCTACCCCGAGCCAGGCGCCTCTGTGGATTAATATAGCTAATTCGGTGTCCTCTCTAAGAAGTACCATCCGGGAATGTGATTCGGCTCTGAGAACCAGCCTTCAGCCTCTCCACTCCCCACCAAAGCCTGATCGGGGTGTTCGAGGTTGTCTCCCAAGGTGGTCTCTGGGAAGCCTGCGGACAGGGGCACTCCCCTCCCTCTAAAACCCCCGCCAAACGCTCTGCTGTTGGGTCCACTGGACACCTTCCCAGCCCCCGCCTTCCTCCTTCCATCTCCTTCCACCCCTGCTGAGCACTTTTAATTTGCTTGGAATAATTGATTCTGTCTTCTTCTTGTACCTCATTTTCTGCTCGCATTTATTTATCACTTTTAAACCTCTCCTGGATAGAAGCAGGCCCTGGCGTCTGCAGGGAGAAGGCAGAGCGGGGTGTGTGTCGGCGGCTGCTGTGTGGCAGATGGACGTCCAGTGCTCTTCTGGCCCTGGGATCCACCATTTCCACTTCCCTGACTCCCCCTGCCCTGGTGCCCTCGTGGCTGTGACCTCAGTGTCTAGAAAGCCCCTGGCGCGTGTGAGAGTAACAAACAGCTGGACACAATGATGAATGCACAGATGACGAAATCAAAGAGCGAAACATGCCTTGTCTCTTCCTGGCTCTGGCCTTTGTACCTGCCTCTCCTCTGATGGCCCGTGCCCTCCCCTGCACCTCACCCCTACTCAGCATTCACCATAGGGCTCCAGACCTCCATCCTCTGCGTCGCCCTCTCTAGTCACCACTGGAAGTCATCTGGATCCAAACTCACTTTGTGAAAGAGGAAACTGACACTCCCCAGAGTCCCTGTTCCAGGATTGTCCCACAGCCGACCTAGGGCAAGGATTCTGATCCGGAGACCCCTTTGGAGCTCCACACTTCTCTCTCCCAGCACTTTGTTGTTTCTCCCCCTACAATTATTTAAGTTGTTGCTGGGGGACTGGTATCGGGTTATTGTTCTTGAAGACCTTTCACAAGGTAGATAGCAGTGTTTGCTACCCAGTATCGAGCCTCCCTTTAATATCTGCTCGGGTTTATGATAATGATATTAATATCATGCATCTGAGAATTTCATTGTCCCATAGATATCCCGGAGCATTTTTTAAAAGATTTATTTATTTGACAGAGAGAGAAACCACAAGTAGAGAAGCAGGCAGAGGGGGAAGGGGAAGCAGGGTCCCCACTGAGCAGAGAGCCCGATGAAGGGCTGGATCCCAGGCCCCTGAGATCATGACCTGAGCCAAAGGCAGAAGCTTTAACCCAATGAGCCACCCAGGTGCCCTTATCCTGTAGCATTTTGCATGTAGAAGATAAAGTTTCTTCTTTAAGTTGAAACTCATGGGCAGTGAGTCACACAGGGTCCTTTGGGAGTCAGAGAGGCTTGGCAAGCTGCAGCCTTCTCTCTGCCTAGGGTTATGGTAGAAATCTGCTGCTCTTCCTCATACCCCCTACAAAGCATCCCTGACTTTCTCAGGAAAATGGTGATGCCCTTTAACCAAATTCCGAGTGGTCTGTGTCATTGGTGTGCGTGTTGGGATTGGGGCTGGGGGATTGAGGCCAAAAGAACTGGAGGACCTCTTTAATGCAGTCGGCCCTGTATGAGCTTCTGACCACCCCTGGCCTAGATTAAGAACTTTGTGGGCTCCTGTTTCTAACTCACTAGCCTTGGCTCAGTGACTTCTCTCAAGTGTTTTAAGCTACCGTCTCCTCCTTCGTCTACTGCCCCGAGGTGGGTGTATTGAAGCAGGAAATGAGAGCTCCAAGGGTTTGGGATTTTGTAGGCAGGGTCCCATCCATGCTTGGGCCCTGGTACTTGTTTGTGTCCCCAGGGGAGTCCTGCCAGTGCTTCCTCCCTTTTCTCCCTGCCCATTGACCGTCTTCTGCTGATCTGATATGGCTGGGGAAGGCGCAGAGCTCTCCAGAACCCCACAGAGCAGCTGCCCTCTGGATACGGATGGCTGGGGTGCCTGGCTAGAAGGGAGGCCCCCTCGCTCTGTGACCCTGGGCGCTGGGGGGCATGGCCGGAAGGAGGGGGCTGCAATAGGACCAGAAGACTTCTCTTCGAGCAGCTCACATAGGGTGACAAGGAGATAGAGAGAAGCAAACAGTCCTGCTGCTGTCCCAGGGGCCCCCTCCTTGGGGAGGCCATGCCGCCGGGTGGATCAGAGACACCTGCAGAGCTTTCCAGGTGGGCTGAGAGGGTGCAACCCAGAGCAGATGAGCTCCCCACAAGGGGTCAGACCCCAAAGGCCTGGGTTTGCACAGCTGAGATTCAGAGGCCTAGCCAAGTGCAGTGAGCACAGCCCCAGAGCCCCAGAAAGGCGTCAGAAAGATGAGAGGTGCCCACCTCTGCTCTGCAGAAGGGTGGTCCCACCAAGGGGGCCTTGGTGTAACTCTCAGGAGGGCTGATGGGCTCTGGTGGGGCGGCAACAAGTTTCAGAACTCGTTTAAAATTTACTTTTATTATTTTTCGCTGATGGATGAGAAAGAGCAATCAGTCTCACAGTGGGCCCCAAGTTTAGTGTTGTATGATGTGTGCACAAGAAGCCTTTGTCAATGTGCTTTCTTGGCAGGGCCGGCAGGGGAGGGGAGGGAAGGGAGGCCATAGTCTCAGGTAGAGTTTCCCAACGTGTTAGTGCTGGGCAGAGCCTCAGACGTCCCAGTGTGACTTCCGTGTCTTACAGATAGAGAAACTGAGGTAGAGAGACGCAGGGACTGGCTGGAGCTGACACAGCTACTTTAAGGCAGAGCTGAGACAAGCCCGGCCCCATGCACCCCACCAGCTGCTCCGCTCTGTGGGAAGAGGAGGGATAAGCTGCTGAGCACAAAGATGGAGCCTCTGTTTCTCCCATGGTGGCTCATGGTGGTCATTAAAAGCATGTTACTGAATTGAAAAAAAAAAAAAATTGTTGGGCACCTGGGTGGCTCAGTCATTGCAGCCTCTGCCTTCAGCTGAAGTCACGACCTCAGGGTCTTGGGATGGAGTCCCACATGGGGCTCCCTGCTCAGCAGGGAGCCGGCTTCTCCTCCTGTTACCCGAACTGCTTGTGCTCTCTCTCCCCTTCTCTGTCAAATAAATACATAAATAAAATCTTCAAAAAAAAAAAAAGAAGAAAGAAAAACAATCCTGAAACCTGTGGTGTGGGTACACGCTGACCCTTCCTTAGTTGTCAAAGGGGATTGTCAGTTTGGAAAACTCTCTCTCATTCTTCTCCTTGTCTAGAGCACGAGCTCCTCAAAGTGAGGAACTCTGTGTGCCATTTTATTTAGATCGTATAATAATAGTCTCCTGATGAGCTATTCCGTACCGAGTACTTTAGAGAAATTATCCCATGTAATCTTCACCAAGTCAGGCGTAGGTATTGTTATCCTCGTCCCCGATGAGGAATGGAGTGATTTGCTCAGAGTCCTGTGGCTGGTTTGTGGTTGGGCGAAGATCTAAACTGGAATCTGTAGGTCTTAAAGAAATACATGGGCGGTTGAGCCTTTTGCCCCATGAAAGTTAAGCAAAGAGGTCTGTCTCCCTGTAATATGCCCCCGTTGGCTTTGGCCGGTGTGCAGAGAAGGCAGGCTGGGGAGACTCCAGCGTGAGAATCTCGGTGGAGAGGAAGCAGGCAGGGCAATCTCACCTTGGCAAGACCCCCCCTGGCCAGGCCCCCTACTCGAGCACCGTTAATCAACTCTCCCGTGGCAAGCACAGAACCCAGGCTTGGTGGGAGGGAGCAGGTCCCTGTGCCCGTGGCTGCCAGCAGGAAGCACGTGGCAAGGAGGCTGCTGAGCCGAGGGCAGAGGACCAGGCAGGAGGTGCTGCAGTGCTATTACAATTAAAAAAAAAAAATAAAAAAAAGGAAGGGGGGGGGGTAGAAAAAAAGAAAAAAAGCCTTGGTGGTTCTTGGCTCTGAATCCCAATTTGCATCTCATCTGGGAGTCATTTGCATAGGAAGTCCTATCGGTAGCTTTATGAAATAAAATAAATAAAATGAATGGGCTGGTGAAGCTGCCAGGCAGATTCCCAAAGCCTGTGCTCTGAGAGGGAAGTTATTGCTTTGTTGGGTTCTCAGGAGCCCTTACTGCAAGGCTGTTTGGGGGTGGGGCTGTGGGGAGGTGGAGGAGAGGCTGGGGGAGGGGCAGGGTGCAGCTTTGCAGAAGGGAGCAGGTCAGGGGCACAGGAGGGCTTCTGCCTGGACTCCTGCAGGCTTCTACTGTCTTCCTGCCTTGGGCCCTGCCCTCTCATTCCAGCTCCTCTGGGACTTCCGGGCTGGGCTCTGTACCTGCTCAACATCATTTTTCCAAGTTGAGAGAGCGCAATAGTCCTGGGGAAGCTCGTTGAAATGAAGGTCCCCTGGTCCCATCTCGGAGTCCGATGGGAACGTCAGAGGGGGACCCAGGGATGTGTACCTCCAGCATGCAGCTGGGGGCTGGGGAGGTCACTATTGGAGGACCCCTGCTTTAAGGTACAGGGGTGGGTGTTGACAAGATGCCCAGTGTTCCCCACAAGGTGACGTGTCCTCACCCCAGACCAGTTGTGTGCCCCTGCAAGCCCTGACCTCACACGGAGGTCTCTAACTTACTATGCCAGACCGGGAAAAGACCTTCAGATGGGCCAAGATCTGCCCAAGGTCACTCAGCCAGGAAGCAGGAGAGTTTGATTTTAAATGCCCCTCTCAAGACTCAAAATCCTGCTGTGTTTTAGTGGGAGGTCCTTGAAGAAGCAGCAGCGGCTTTTCCGGTGGACTTAAAGCCACCACTGGACCACTCCTGATGGTCATGAGTGGGGAGTGGAGGGTGTGAGCACATAGGGGGTGTCATGGTGGGCATAGCCCCTCGCACAATATCCGAGCCTTGTCAGCGGGGGTGGGGCCAGTCCACCAGCTGGGAAGGGTTGCCAAGGCCAGAGGAACCCCAGCAGTGGGGGGGATTGGAGATCCCTGCTCCCCTCTTAAGCCCAGCCATTCTTCTCACACTCCAGGATAGTCCAGCAAAGCTGTGAATGGCTCTTTAAAGGTCAGCCATTTAAATTTGTTTTTTCCTTTTAAAGTGACCCCACTTTTGTAAATCGGTTATGTTTTCTTTCCTTCTATGGCAGCTGGGGGCCCCTCCTCTCCACAGTGTATCCTGGATCGGAGGAAGCAGGAGGGCTGCAGGCCTGGGCTGCAGGGTGCCCTTGAGGTGCCACCTCCTGGGTTTGCCCCTCCCCCCACCATCTTGTGGCCTGCAGGGAAAGCATCCTGGGAGTGCAGGGTGCTCAGCGGGTGGGAGGGGGGTGCTTACCAGTGCTCCACCTGTCACTGTTCATCTCATCACTTCCTTGGCAGGGGAGAGGCTGAACGAAGGATGGGTGATTTGGCAAAGACAAGAAAGCTCTGGAGCTTTGCCTGGCTTTCCCTAGAGCAGAACAGAACTGCTTCGCCTGAGCCCCGCTCTGCGTTCAGCCCGTTTGGGTGTATCGAAGGAATCTGAGAGGTCTCCAGGGCTTCTGGCCTAAGGCTGGGGAGCCAAGGCAGATGCTGAACCTGGGACCACCATTGAACACTCAGACAGCAATGTGTGTGTGTGCGCGTGCGTGTGTGTGTGCGCACACGTGCACCTGCGCATCCGTGAGGGATAGAGAGAGGGAGTAAGTTAGGGGAGCTCTGCCTAAGGATGGGAATAGCAGACAGGTTATCAATACTGGAGTCTAGCCTTTTGCCCTGTTGTCATTCACCAACTGCGGCCTCAGATGAGACATTTAATTTCAATGGCCCTCAATTTCCTCTTCTGTAAAATAGAAGTCATCACCGTCCCAGCCAGCTGTGACTAGACAAAAGTCAAAATGGTAAGCGCATCCCCTCTAGATGCCAGGATATCATTACTCTGATGATACTGAATTCGAAGGAGAGGCCACATACCCTGTTTTCATTTTGGGCTGAAAGGGTCATCGCCTTTCACCTCAACAATGACATAGCAGTTATTCTGCTCCCAGGCCTGTTTTCATCGCTGGAAGGGATTTGAGAAGGAAGATCCAGCTCAGACCCTTGTTTGCCAAAGTTAGAATCGGAAGATCTAGAGGTCAGAGAAATGAAGACGTCCGAATCTGGGTGCCGGCTTTGTCTTGTTACTGTAAGGAGCTTTGCAGAGTACACTCCCGTAGCCTGCAACTCTCCAGTTAAAGCAAACATTCCAGTGGGTCTTGGTAGGTTCACAAATGCATACACCTCTCAACACCATCACTTCTAGAATGTTCTCACCCTCTCAAAACAGAAAGCCGGTGCCTCTCAGCAGTCATTCCTCAACCCCCTCATCCCTCCCAGCCCCTGGAAACCACCAATCCACTTTCCGGCTTGACCCTTAGTGGAGATCTCGAGTGAAACGTGCCAGACAGGCTGTGGCTTTTTGTGTCTGGCTGTTTTGTGGAGCCTTATGGTCTCCAGGCTCAGCACATTGTGGCCGTGAGGACTTTATTCCTTTTTATGGCTGAGTAATATTCCATCGTGTGGGCAGACCCCGTTATTTATGCCTTCATCGGTTAACGGACATTGGACTTCTTTTTTTCCCCCTGCTGTTTGGCTGTTGTGAGTAACGCTGTTCTGAACATGAGTGTCCAAGTTTTTGCATGGATCTGTGCTCTCATTCCTCTTGGATGTATTTCTAGGAGTGGGATCTCTGGGTTATCTGGTAATTCTGTGTTTAACTTTTTGAGGAATTGCCAAAATGTTTTTCAAAGGGGCTGCACCATTTTATATTCCTGCCTGGGGTGATTTCTCCCCATCCTAATCTCGTGTGGTTTTGATCTGCATTTCCCTAATGGCTAAGAATGTTGAACATCTTTTCATGTGCTGATTGGGCATTTGTATATCTTCTTGGGAGAAATATCTGTTCAGATCTTTTGCCCATTTTTAATTGGGTGATTTGTCTTTTTATTAAGTTGTAGGAGTCCTTTATATATTCTAGATACAAGTCCCTTATCATATATAGGATTTGCAAATCTCTTTTCCTTTTGTGTGGACTCTCTCTTCGCTGTCTCGATGGTGTCCTTTGAAGCAAGATATCTGAATCTGACTTGCAAAAAAAGTGTCCATGTTAATTACATTGAAACCTCATTAATTTGGACTCTGGTAATTTGGAATTAGTCAGGGCAGAGGTTCAAAGTCTGTTCATTCAACAAGCAGTGATGGAGACAGTCGGCAGTCAAGGGCCTGTGCTAGGCACTGAGGAGGGAGGGGTGGATAAGGCAGTGCCTGCCTTTATGGTCCACAGTCTGCAAGAGAATGCTCCCCATTATCCAGCCAGTGGGCTGGGCTCTGATAGCAGAGCCCCGGGGAAGGAAGAGCTAACGCCGCTCTTCCGAAAAGGTTTACTAAGCAAATGAGCAGTGAAATCTATTTGGGAAAATAAAGTGCTTTTGAAGGCCCCTCCATCCCCGTGATGGCTTTCATTTCTGTGCTAACAGAAGATGCTGTTGGCCTGTTCCTATCCTGGGAGGAAACTTGCCTTAGGTGCTTCTGCTGCTCCTCCTGTCCAGGACACTCTCTCACCCTTGACCTTCGTGATGACCGGGTGGGTCAATTGTTAGCGTCACTGTTTATGGAGGAGGAAGCCGTGACTTGGGGAGGTTGAGTGACTTGCCCAAGGTGACAGCAATTAATTATTGGCATGGGATATTGGAGGTGTTCTTCCTCTAGCATCGTGTTGCTGTGCCTTCCCTAAGATGGGAGTGATACTTCCTGGCCTGTTGAGATAGCTTGTCACAGGCTCTACCCAGAGCCAATGTATGGTATCTCTCTTGCAGCATGAGCTTGTCCAGGCCGCACCAGCCTGACGAACGATAGTGTGTTGTTGGCCTCCTCTAGCTCTCAGGCCTTACCCTCCCGCCATAGGCTAGGACTGCAGGCCCCGGCCTGCCATCAGATGCTCTCTGGGTCCCGGTAGCTCCTGGCACTTCTCTAACTCCGACCCTCGAGTATGCTTCGGTGTCCTGATGTGGAGAAAATGCGCCACCCTCTGCTGCCCAGGGAAGGAAGCAGGGCTGCCTTCTAGGCTCAGCACCTGAAAGAAAACCTGTCTCTTGTTTTTGCTTGTTCTTTGTTGCATGTTCCCTGGGGTTTGACTCATGGGATGACCATGAGTCCTGCTGGCCTCCAAATCATTTTGTTTTCCAGCCAGTTCTTAATCTCTTACACCAAGTTGACCATTACCCCCTCTTCTCAGTCATGCCAGTGGATCCCAGTAGCCCCACCCCATGTATCTTCCAGACTTCCCATTGTCCTGATGAGAGCACGTGGCTAGCTTCCAACCCTGAGCTTTCTGGGCAGTTTCATCATTTCAGAGGCAGGAGGCACATTCAGTGCAGTGTCCAGGCCCACCACACCCTGGGGCTATGACCCAGACCAGGCTGCCATGGGCTTCTTCTCTACAGGCTTTATGCAGCCCGTGTAACTCTGCTCCCTTTCCACCTTGGCCCCTCTCTGTACCAGATACCTGCGGCCAAACATCCAGCCTGTGCTCAGCTCATTTCCTGCCTGGAGAGCACAGTTCAGTGGAGCTGATTTTTGTGCCCTTGAGTGAGCCCAGTGTACTTGCCCATTAGCCCAGTGGCCTGTGAGGGTCTCATTGGTGGCACGGCGGCAGCATCAGGTGGGTCTGCTTCCTGTCCCAGTGGGGGATAGGCTCCCAGAGTGGGCACAAGAGGCCACTGGAAGCACGTCCTTGGCCATCAGGAGCCACCAGCCCTGCAGAGACACCAGTAGATCCCCTGAAAGCAGCCTCTGGGGAGATGGAATGGAGAGGGCCGCCAGGTAGGGCATGGCAGGTCTTGTGTACTGCCATGACCTTGAGGCTTTCTGGAAGGTGGTGTGGCCCCTGGAAGGAAAATGGGCTTCTTGCCAAAACCTGGCTTTTGTTTTCTCTGGCTGTATCTTTGGGTAAGTCCTCTAACTTTTCTGAGCCTCAGGTACCTTATCTGTAAAATGTGGTTAATAGTATTACCTGTCTCATGGGGTTTAAGAGGCAAAACTATGTAATGGAAAATTCCAAGGATGGTGCCTGGCCCAGGGAGGCCTCAGTAACTCTTAGTCTCTCTTTGTTCATCATCTGTCCACCTCCAAAGCTATAAAAGGAAGACGAGCTCTGGGGTCAGGCAGCATCAGTGAAACCTCTGTCTCGCAGCCCTCTCTGTTTTATTTTTGGGGTTCCAAAATAAGACTCGGTCTCCAGAAAGGAGGAGAGCTGCATTTAAACACTGGTTTTCCCTCTCAGGCACGGAGCCACCGGTCTTCCTCTCTCTGCAGTGACCAGAGAGCTGTTACCAAGTCTGAATTATCTGTGGAGGAGAGATTAGATGGAGGCACAGGCAGAGCCCATGGGGGTCCTTCTCTCGGACCTCTGGGGACAGGCTTTCTCTAGTTCCCTCTGCACTGGATGTGGTTGGAAAATAAGAAGGGAACCGGAAGCATCGGGCTCGCCCCCAGACCTTTCCTGGGCAGTCCCATAATGAAAGACTTTGAAGATTCCTTACAACTTAAGGAATTGACAGCATGGAGGCTAGTATCGTTGCCAGCAGGAGGAGCCATGCAGTGTAAGAGATGTTCCCTGTAGCCCCCTCCCCACCCCGACTTTACCAGAGGAATCACCTCCAGCACCAGCAGTCCAAGCCTCACGATGGTTTTAGCTCCCTGCCCAGGATGAACGTTGGGCTGAGATGCCCACTGGGGATTGTTCTCGGCCTCCTCGGGACCCCTGCAGATCCATGTGCCTGGACATCCCTTACACTCAGGGCAACATAATCTGTCCTCCACCCCCTACCCTGGAGCAGGGGCAGCACATTGTTCAGTCCAACAGGACGCAGCATGGCTGTAAGACCTCCCCTTCACTCTACCCGCACCTTTGGCTATCCGCCTTGCTTTTCCCCATCTGAGGACCTAGAGGGCCCTGTGCCTGGCATCTGCATTTCTGGAGTGCCTTAGCAAACTAGCTGCTTGCTGCTGGAGACTTCAGAGGACCTCTTAAGGCTTTGCCTCTGCATTGTCTTATCCCAAAGGCTCTAAGCCAGCCAGTATTGCACAAACTGTAAAAGGAGCCAGCACTAAACCTATAGATTCAGTAGGGTATGATTTATGTTGGAGTAAAGGGTACCATTGTTACCTAAGTTTGGGAATCGGTGTATGTTCTACTCTTAGCAGCACCGAACCAGGGCCTCAGTGATGCCCAGCACCGTCTCGAGGTGTCTGAGAAATCGCGCAGTGAAGACAACTGCTTAGCTTTGTTCCTTGCAAATATTTAAATATCAAACCTAGAACACTCAATGATAGTTAAGTCTCTCTTGAATATACAGACCCTATATGACACGGAGTCAAACATTGCAGAAGATAAAGTGAGTACCGGAAGACAATCACCAGATGTTAATTGGTCTGCATAGGCATAAATACGTGAGGAAGTCTTGGGTGTCTTACTTAATAACATCTCATGGGACACTGCTGTTCCACAAAGTGAGGCCTGGGTAATGTTGTCTGCATGCAATTTACTTATTTGTTTATTTTAGTGAAAGACTTTATTTATTTGTTTATTTATTTAAGAGGGTGGGGGAGAAGCAGGGGGAGAGGGGTGAGCAGGCTCCGTGCTGAGCGTGGAGCCTGATGCAGGGCTTGATCCCACGACCCTGAGATCATGACCTGAGCCGAAATCAAGAGTCCGAAGCCCAACCGACCGAGCCAAGCCAGGCACCCTTGTTTGAAAGCAAGTTAGAGAGCTCCTGATAGCCAGGCCCATCGCGAGGCACTTGGGGTACAGTGGAGAACAAGACAAACGTGGTGTGGGCGGTAAGCGAGCCGGGAGACTAGCAAGGAGGCAGGGACAAACAAGTGCCGTGTGCTACGGAAGGGTGAGCCCAGTGGGAATGGTGTATAGCTCTGGCGCATATCTTTCTAGGAGGTCTCAGGTGGCCCGTCCTAAGACATTGCTATTTATGGTGAAACTTGAAAGATGGGGCCTGCTGGCTGCACAAGGGACGGGGAGAGGAGAGCTCTCTGGGCAGAGGGAATAGTATGTGCCAATGGCCAGAATTGAGAGCTGCTTTTGGTTGTAAGTAATGAAAAACCAAACCCAAAGCAGCTTAATGGGTAAGAAAATGAATCGGCTTCCACAACAGCAAGGGGACAGGTGGGCAGGTGTCACTGCTGGTTGTCTCTGGTGGCTCAGCGAAGGCAGTAGAGACTCAGGCTTCTCCCCATCTCAGTCTGCTGGCCACGCCCTCAGCTTTATCCTGACGTCGGCTCCCCCTCATGCTGTGGGCTTTCAGTAGCAATTTTCTTAAGTCTATCAGGAGACTGAGATCCAGACAGAGTTCTCTCTCTGCAAGTTTTGATGGACCAATGTAGAGCAACCTAACCACCCTGAACCAATTATTGTCTTGAGGGTATGCCTGGCTCTGAATGGCTTAGTCTGGATTCTTACAAGAAAAACATGGGATGGGGATTACCACGATCGGCTTAGACCAGGAATCACCAAACTTTTCCCATCAAGGAGTAGATAGTGAATATTTTTGGCTTTATGGGCCACACAATCTTTGCATATGGTGCTTTGTAGTTCAAAAAGCAGCCACAGACAAGACATATAAGTGAGGGAGCCTAGCTGTGTTCCAGTACAACTTTATTTATGGATATTAATATTTTCATACTGTGTCATTTTCCTGTGTCGTGAAATAGTCAGCCTCCTTTTTTTCCCCAACCAGGTTACAATGTCAGAATTCTTAGCTTGCAGACCAAACAAAAAAAAAAACCTCCCAAAAAAGGAGTGGCAGGCTAGATTCGGTTCATGGGCTGCACACAGCAACGCTGACCTCCAATTGAGAATCAGCACTCTTTCCTGGAGTAGGGTTCAGTCCCTAAACCATGCTGCTGTCACACGGGTGGGAGAGGTAGAATGGATCGGGGGTCAAGCTCAGGTACCTTCCCGGGTACGTTTGAGGGTCTGCAGGAAGCCCAGTGGCTCAACAGGCAAACTGGGCATTACAGCATCTGGGCAACTCTTCATGGTGCACAAAGCCCTTGTTAACAGCTCATGGGCAGCCCTTCCCTTCTTCCTGCCTGGGTGCTGCCATGACGCCTTCCTGGATTAACTAATACCCCATTTAAAGAATTAATTTTGGAAAATTGTGGCTGGGCAATCACCCTGTCATTTCCTACCAACATCAAAATCCACACACACTCACAGGGTCTTTGTGAACACAGGGCCCCCACTTTTGTTGCCAGACCCTAAGGAGTGGCTGCAATTAGTCAGTAAGTAGTCACTGAAACACTCACCAGCTTTGCAGCCCCCCTGGGTGCAGTAGGGGAAGCGGGAAGGGTTGGATGATTCTGCTTTATAGCGAAGGCGTGGCATGCAAAACAAACACACACAAATCTTCCCAAACTCTGCGGCGCAGAGCCACCCGGATGGCAGTGGCATGATAGAATGACCTCGACTCCCAGCATCTGTTTATGCCACACAGTGAAAGTTAATGAGGGCTGACCCCCTGCAAAACTGGGAAGTCAGGCAAAGTGCAGCTTCCGGCTCAGGCCATCCTTTGCGAAGGCGCGTGGTAAAATCTTCCCCAGCCCTGTCACCATAGCAGGCTCACTGTCCTTTCTGACTTTGCTCTGTCCTTTAAATAAGGACCCACTGTTGGCCAGTCCCGCTGGAGATGGGTTAACAGGATGTACTTTGTTCTGAATTTCAGTTGTGTCTCTTTCTCATGTTGTATATGCGTTTTAGTATTTTATGCTTAATTTTATTTCACGCAGTGAGACTCTGTCTCTGGAGCAGATCATTTCAGGTCAAAGCAAGCATGTGGTGGGGACTGATTTGAAGCTGGGAGAGAAAGGGCAGAAATCACAGCAATATTAATGTTTGGGTTTTACTTCATTGTTTGTAGAGTGCCTGTGCGTGCACACACACATGCATACAGTTTCTCACAGGACCCTGTGAGCTGGTAAGGCTATGACAATGTTGTCACCATTATACCCATTTTATAGGTGAAGAAACTGAGGCTCAGAGAGACTAGAGGTGCCTAGTTGCTGTGTCGCTAGTATATTGGTGGGACAGAGAGTTGAACTAGAAATTCAGACTGTGTCAAAATGTATGCGCTTCCCAATGAGATGCTGCCCCTTTCCTAGCCCCGGCCATCCTCACTTCTCTCTCGGTCTGTTTGTGAGGACAGCTGTGAAGATAAATCTAGTCAGGAACTTTTATAACTAACTGATTCATGTAGATAACCCCAAAGCTGATTAGGCTATAACTGTTGAAGTTCCTTCCTTCCTTCCTTCCATCTAACCATCCATCCACCCATCTTTCTTTCCTTCCTAGCTCTTCGGGGTAGAAATAATAAATACTGTGAATATTGTGCTGTCACTGCCTTCCAGTCGTTCATTTATTTAATCAGACTTTGTTGGCATCTACCACATGCCAGGCTCTGTGCTAGATACTAGGGATATCAAGAGGAGATCTCCATTCCCCTGCTTCTAGTAAACAATTATCGCGCAACACCTAAGTATTGGGATGGAAATTTGGGCAGGAGACAGTGGCTCATGGGAAAGGGCATCCAACCCAGGCTCAGAAGGTCAAGAAGCTGACTTTGGTGACTAGGCCAGGATATGCAGTTAAAAGACATATCGTCAAAGCAGGAATTTGTGTGCATGTGTGTGTGTGTGCGTGTGTGTGCGCACGCGCGTGTGCATGTTTTACATGGGAGAAATGAGAGCCTGTTATATTCTAAGGGGAAGGAGGATGGGAAGGTAGAGTTACAAGAGAAAACGTGTGAAGAGTAAAGAAGTGTTGGAGTTGGAAGGACTGGTCTTACACAGATGAGGGGTATTGCTTCCCCCTGGACAGCAAAGAGTACTGGTATTAAATATTGATGCCTTCGTTCACTCATCTAGTCATATTAACTCATTAGCTCTGAACTGAGCGTTGCGAAGTGCCAGCATTGCTATGCTAGGTAATGGGGATATAAAGTTGAAAATAATGAATTCAATACATATTTGCCAAGCATCTCTCTACTGTGTGCTGTCCTAACAATGACAGCAATAATGTAGTAAGTGTTTGTCGTGGTGCTTGCTTTCATTTGAAGATTTTAGCATCTATTATTTCATTTAATCATCATAACAGTACATGCTAATGTTATTGCTATTTTTAGATGCTTAAACTGAGATGCAGAGACCTGCCCGATGTTACAGAGCTAGTAAGTGGCAGAGGTCGGCTTTGAACTCAGTCAGCCTGCACTCTGAAGCGCATGGCTTGTAAACACTGAGTGTGTGGTCTCAAGCTCGCAGGCCCAGTGGAGGTGGACAGACGTGCAGGCAAACAACTAAAATACAGCAGATGTCTATTTCTGCCAGCACGGTTGACTAGATAAACTGAAACTCCTCTCCTAGAAAATACTAAGAAGTGTTGGATAAAATATAATAACAAACCTTTGAACGCTAGCTGAACAAGGAGGAGAGTCAGGAAAACCACAAGGGACCAAAAATGAAGAGAAAGCGGAAAAACGAAATGGTAAGCATGTAAATTGATGCTGTGGCAGCTTGGAGTGAGGCTTTGGGGGCTGGGGTTGGGGGGGGGAATATTGCTAGTCTCCAGATTCAAGGAGTCAAGGAGTTTGGATTTCATTGGCCATGAAGAGGTAGGAGGCAAGATCTTGGAACTGTGTAAGATAGAGAGGTAGAATTGAGAATCCCACATAAAGAAGATGCCCTCAGTGAAATGGGACTTATAAAATAGCCCGATCTTAAGCACAGGGTGATAACTTGAGCACTGAGTGAGAAAAAATGGTCTCTCTGAGACTTTATAACCACAGGGTATCCTTAATGGGTTTGAGGCTGGAATTTATACTTCCTGCTAGTCCAAGAATTACCAAGTTGCAACATCGGTATAAAAAGTGGTCACAGCTTGGTAATGCTCCTGAAGTTTCTGATAAGCAAAGCAGAGCCCCACAAATGGATGTATCTTCAACCCTGGCTGCAAGGGATTTCCATAGATAAAGCCCATGAATGAGAGTTAGCAGGTGCAACAGATGTCAGGATGAGACCCTCAGGAAGTACAGCTTGGAATCAATATGTTTGGCCAGGTGGACTTCACAGGCATTTACAGGTCATTCCATCCAGCAACCACGGAATACACATTCTTCTCAAGGGCACATGGATATTCTCCAGGGTAGATCATATTTTAGGCCACAAAACAAGTCTTAATATGAGAAGGTTGAAATCATATCAAACATTTTTTAACCATAATGGTATGAAACTAGAAATGAATTACAAGAACTAAACTGGGAAAGTCATGAATATGTGGAGATGCAACGATGTACTGTGGAAAGACCAATAGGTCAAAGAAGGAAATTAAAGAAAAAAAAATATCTTGAGGAAAATTCAAATGGAAATACAGTATGCTAAACCTATGGGACGCAGCAAAAGCAGTTCTTAGAGGAAAGTTTATAGCAATAAACCTCTACACTGAGAAAAAAGAAGGGTCTCAAGGAAACAATCTAATTTAACAGCTCAAGGAACCAGGAAAAGAAGAACAACTCAGGGGGCACCTGGGTGGCTCAGTGGGTTAAGCCGCTGCCTTCAGCTCAGGTCATGATCTCAGGGTCCTGGGATCGAGTCCCGCATCAGGCTCTCTGCTCAGCAGGGAGCCTGCTTCCCTCTTTCTCTGCCTGCCTCTCCATCTACTTGTGATTTCTCCCTGTCAAATAAATAAATAAAATCTTAAAAAAAAAAAAAAAAGAAGAACAACTCAGCCCAAAGTTAGTATAAGAAAGGAAAGGACAAAACTCAGAGCATCAATAAATGAAATAGAGACTAAAAAGACAGTAGAAATGGTGAAACCAAGAGCTGGTTCTTTGGAAAGATAAAACAGACAAAGCTTTACCTATTCTTACCAAAAAAAGAGAGAAGACTAAAAAAAAAAAAAAAGATATGAAATAGATGTTACAGCTGATACCACAGAAATACAAAGTAGTGTAAGAGACTACTACCAACAATTATATACAAATTGGACAACCTAGAAGAAATGGGTAAAAATTCTCAGAAACATAGAACTTGTAAGACTGAATCATGGAGAGATAGAAAATCTAAATAGACCAGGTACTGCTAAGGAGATTGAATCAGGATTGAATCAGTAATGAAAAACTTACCAATAAACAAAAGTCCAGAACTGGATGGCTTCTCTGGTCAATTTTCCCAAACACTTGAAGAATTAATAACAACTCTTCACAAACTCTGCAACAAAATGAAAAGTCACCCTATGAACGAGGAGAGAATATTTTCAAGTTATATTCATAAGGGGTTAATATCCAAAATATAGAAAGAACTCATACAACTCAAAAGCAAAACAAAACAAAATAACCCCAATCTGATTAAAATTGGGCAGAGGACCTGAGTAAACATCTTTCCAAAGAAGTCATTCAAATGGCCAACAGGCAGTCTGAGGTAAGAATTTCTTCTTCCTTGGGAATCTTAGTGTTCCCTTATAATACCTTCGACTGATTAGATGAGGCCCACTCACATTATGGAGAGTAATCTGCTTTACTCAAAGTCTACTGATTTGAATGCTGATCACATTCTCAAAAATGCATTCACAGTGACATCTAGACTGGTGCTAATCTGACTCATAGAATTAACCTTCATAAAGTGGGACCTGATAGTGTCTGTCTGTGATCTGGAAGACAGAGTAGGAGAGTATGGAGTCAGAGATGTAACGGTCGGATCAGCAGGACCTAGGATCAAGGTGGGGGAGTGAATGAATGGATGAATGAATGGCTGAAAATCTAAGTGACAGCAGAGGGACTAGCATGCATGGCCCCTCTGTCACTGAGGCAGGAGATAAAGAAGTAGGTACAGGTCAGGGAGGAGGAAGAGGGAGCCTGGCCGTTCTTCCTGCACCCCCTGTTTTCTGTCCTGGACACCCTGGGGTGGTTTATGTTTTCAGTATTTTTAACTTCATTTGAGTTGGTGTTGGATGAGGGCCTTGTGACATGGCAGCCCCTTATGCATGTCCTGGACGGTCTTTAGGCCTCTACTTCACACCTGGTCTGTTGACAAGCCTGGGGCCCTAGCTTCCCAGAACCTGCTGTAGATTGAAGAATCTGAACTCTCACATGTGAAACCGCACACAAGCCACATGGAGAGCTCCCTAAGGGGGAAAAAAAAAACGTGTGGGGAGGAAAAGACGGGATGTGCCTAGAAATGCAGCTGGAGTTGGGTGGCTGAGGGGAGAAGGAGTTAGTCCCCCTCCTCCCTTTGCCACCTGTGTGACTTGAACAGACCTAGGCTAACGGTCCTTGCCCCCTAGACCTCACCAGGTTATCTAAGGACCTAATGAGTTCACTTTGTAAATTATAAAACATGGCGATAGTGAGAGGTGCTATTTGTAGGAGCTTAACGTATGCGCAGAGCAAAGAAAAGGGAAATTTCCATTGTCTCTGGAGTGCGAGGGGGTACGATGAGACGCTGACATCATCTGGGGGAAGACCTTTCCCAAGCACCTACTGTGCTCCAGACCCCGTGGTGGGTCCTTGATATTCAGCTGCTTATTTAAACCCCATGCAACCCTGATGACAACCGTTGTGTCAGACAAACCAAGCACGTTGCCCAAGGGCAGACAGTGCTGTGGTAGACCTGAAACTGGGGTTTGAGAGTGCCTGACCGTTTCCCCACCACACAGTGTACCCTCTTGGGGTATTTGTGAAGTATTCTTATTATTGTCAGGAGGGCCTGGAGACGTAACGCTCAGCATAGTGATTATAGTCAATGGCGCTATCCTGGAAACTTCAAAGTTGCTAAGAGACTGGATCTTCATTGTTCTCACCACAGAAAGAGGTGCCGAGTGGTACTGATGTTAGCTCACACTGCAGGGGTAATCACGCTGCAGTCGGTAAGTGCAATCAGCCAACACGCCCTGTGCCTGAAATTAACACGATGTTGTACGTCAGTTACACCTCCATAACAAAAATGAAAGTGGAGTATGGTTGTTGGGGTCAGGCTGAGACTCTTTTGCTACCCGGTGGTCATTAGGCAGATAGTAGACCACGTGGTACAGTGGCAGCCTGGGAGGGCTTCCCTGAGAAGGTGTCTTGGTTTGTCTGAGAAGCTGGGCAGGATGGCCTTCCATATATGTATATATATATATATAATTTGTTTGAAAGACCATAAGAGAGAGAGCATGAGTAGGGGGAGGGGCAGAGGGAGAGGGAGAAGCCGACTCCCCACTGAGCAGGGAGCCCAGTGTGGGTTGGATGACAGGACTTGGAGATCATGACCTGAGCCGAAGCCGGACACTTCACTGATTAAGCCACCCAGGCGTCCCTAAGGACTTCTATCTATCTATCTATCTATCTATCTATCTATCTATGTGACAGACAGAGATCACAAGTAGGCAGAGAGGCAGGCAGAGAGAGAGGGGGAAGCAGGCTCCCTGCTGAGCAGAGAGTCCGATGTGGGGCTCGATCCCAGGACCCCGAGATCATGACCTGAGCTGAAGGCTCCCCCCCAAGGACTTCTCATTGAGAGTGTTAATAAGGGGGGACCTGGGTGGCTCAGTCCGTTGCGTGGCCAACTCTCGATTTCAGCTCAGGTCAGGATCTCAGGGTCATGAGATGGAGCCTTGTTCCGGGTTCCAGGTGGAGTGCGGAGCCTGATTCTCTCTGTCCCTTCCCTCCACCCCTTCCCCCACTTGCCCGCTCAAATAAATAAATAAAGTGTTACTAACACTGAATAAACAAGTTAGAGAAAGGCCAGCCTCCACGTGTTGTTCCGGCAGGCGCTAAGCCTGCCCTGAATCACCAGTTCCGTTACTGCCGTGTAGACGCCACCGCAGTACCCTCTGATGGGTTCATGAATTAAGCATGCGTCGGGGGTGGCCGGTCACGTGGCCTGGTACTAGTGTCTCTGCCACACCTCTGGGAGCTGCAGGGCCACAGGGGCAGGCAGGCCACCCGCGCCACAGAGCTGGAGAGGGGATTGCAGTATCCCCACGTGGCCGGGGCTGGCCTCCGGGCTCCTGCCCGCTGGGCTTTGGAGCAGTGGCACTGAAGCCCCCTTCCTTTTTGCCAGACCTCCTTAGGAATGTCTGATTGGTGGCCTTTACAGAGGTGACAGCCTCCATCTCACCTTGCAACTCTGTCCCCACGGTGGGGGATGGGAGTCCGCTGGGGGCTCTTGAAAGGGAATTAGGCTATATGAGTGACCTACCACTGCCTAACAACTCACCCAGGAACTGAGTGTTTATTATCTTGGGCGGTTCCTGGGGGTAAGGAATCCTGGAGCCACCTAGCAGGGTGGTTCTGGCTCAGAGTGTCCCAGGAGGCTGCACTGGAGGTGTGGACCATGGCCACAGTCAGCTCCAAGCTCACCCATGCGGCTGTTGGCAGACCATGGCAGACCGCGGTTCCTTGCTGGCTGTTGAGTGCACCTAGTCCATGACTGTGTGGGTCTCTCCATAGGGCCGGTCACAGCACGGCAGCTTGCTTTCCCCAGAGCGGGAGGGGCGATGGGGGTGGTGCTGGTGGAACACAGTGTGAGAAGGGCCAAACCATCCCTTCTGTCATTTGCTGTTGAGCAGAGCAGCCCAGGGTAAGGTGTGAGGGGTGTGAATTCTAGGAGGCTGAGTTGGCCGGAGCCCCCCGGGGGCCTGACTGGCACACAGCCTAGCAGAGACTCTACTGGGACAACTGCTAGGGAGCTAGAAACTTCGCCTGGACATCCTCCCAACAATTTTAAAGATGCTGTTACAGCTTTCTCAACGAGTACCTTTGAGATCAAGTTCAAGTCTCTTTAAATGGCCTAAAAGGCCCCTCACAGCCCACCCACCTCACCATCAACAGCTCCAGCTTCGTTTTCTCTCTTCTTTCCAGTCACCCCAAGTCCCGGCTGGGGTCAGCTTGGCTTCATGTCTCTGCCTCTGGATCAGCAAGTCCCCTTCCCCAGCCAGCGACTTTGTATTTCACAACCCAATTTAATGGTCTCCTGCTTTGTGAAAACTTCCTAGGTGACTCCCCAGAAAGAGGTCTCTCCTAGCACTCCAGAATCACCCCCCCACACACATACACCTCTCCTGTAGCACGACTCGTTCCATGTGGCAGGTGTTGCTGGAATGCCTGCTCTATCCGAGGCACTGTGCCAGGACTGGACTCAAAGCAGTAAACACAGCACATAAAATTCCTGCCCTTCCCTGAGCCCTTCCCTGCATAGATTTACATCGCAGTGGGGACCCACACACCACAAAAAAAGCAAGGAAAGGCAGAGCGTGCTGGATATTGATAAGTGCTGTGGACAAAAATACAGCACAGCTGGGTGAGGGAAAGGGTGAGGGGCAGGGGACGGGGGAGCTCTTTCTTGCTGGGTGCTTGGGAAAGGCTTGCAGCTGCTGCAACACAGAGCACGGGCTGGCAGGACGTGAGGATTGACTTGGGGGGATATCTGGAGATAGAATGTTCTGGACCTGTCATGTTGGAATATTTACTTTCACTTCCATCTGCCATTTCTGTATACTCCTCGAGGGCAGGGACCAGGAATATGTCACCTCTGTGTCCCCACTGCTCTGCCCAGTGTTGGTGTATAGCAGAGGCTTGGGGAATGATGAATGTCCTTTGGGTGAGTGGCGGCAGACACGTGAGAGAGACAGGATCGGACACTCTGCGAACTCCCACAGAATCCGGGAGGACTGTTGGGGGAGAAAACCAAGAGAGAAATTTGTTTTGTGGATTAAGGGTTTGCTCCGTAGACATCCCTCTGTTTTATAGACAGGGGTGAAATGAACGTGAATTTAAATAAAGACTTTAGTCTGTCTTTAATGATGCAGTTATTAGACTGCATTTGGCAATGCGTCCCCTGACATAAAGTTTTAAAATCAGCCTTTTCAAACACTGAATTACCCTTTGGGTCTGCCAGTTCTAATGATAAATAAAGTGCAAGTTGACCTCATTACCATCAGATTCATGGAGTGGGTTAACGTTTGGTAGATTAACCAGTTCTAGGTGCCGAGGGATGAAAGCTACAAAATGATAGACTCTGCTGGAGAATCAGGGGCTAGAGCCACATCTGCAATCAAGTTTGTTACACCGGGATCGATGAGCCTTTGTTTCTAATCGGTGAGAACTTCGATTCCTCCACCATCTTCTAACAGAGTGGCCTGCAGATGCCTTGGCTGGGGCAGCCCGGGAGTACCGGATTCTTTGGGGGCAGGGAGGGAAGAAAGCCCTGACTCGGAAGAGGTGGTGTGAGATGTCTTTGTGAGTCCACAGAGTGGGTTCCCTGGGAACCCTGTGCTTTTGGAGGGGTGTGTCTAGCCCTCCACGAGAAGCACCCCTATAGCTGGTCTGTCAGACGAGAGTGGGGTGAGTGCTGATTTGGTAGAAGAAGGCACTAGAACCTCTGTTGTGTGTTCCTTCAGGAGGGAGAGGGAAGGGCTTCGTGAAAGGTGTGGTTGACTGGTAGGGTTCTCTCTGCCCCCTGAAAAGTTCCTGAGAGGGGACTCCATCCCGTGACGCAGAGGAGGGACCAACTGCCCTCAGAGGAGATGGTTCAGAGGCCTGTGTGAGGAAGGAAGTCAGAGTGGAGGAGAAACCCCCACAGGTCGTGTCTCTCCTCATCCTGAAAGACTAGACAGACAGGGTGGTCAGGACAGAGAAAAGTACAGCTGGTGGGTACAGGAGGGGAGAAAAATATCAGGAAGCTGTCCCCTTTCAATTACAAATACCCTGGTGGGGTGCTGGCGAAGGAAGAGAGAGCTGGGTTGACTGCCAGCCAAAGGCAAGAGGACATGGATGCCTCGTGTTGGCCACCAGACATTCTAGAACATGGAGGCCACTGTGTTTGCTGGGAGTGAGAGCCTGGGCCCAGGGTCACACAGATCTAGATTCAGAGTCACAGTGGAAGTGGTCAGGTGATTTAAGGGGTCTGTTTTCTTTGTCATCACCTATAAAATAATAATAGTAATGCCCACTGTTAGGGCATTGTATGTGAAAATTAAAAAGAAAAACAGATACAAACTGCCAGACACATGGAAACATCCAGAAAATAGTGATTTTCCCTAAATCACGAGAGAGGAATCTGCCTCAAGTCAAATAATTCCTTCTCTTCCTTCTCCCCCACTGCCTTCCTCCCTCCCTCCCTCCCAACTAGTCAGCTACTATGTATACATCACTTAGCACATAAAGGGTGATTTACTACACAGAACATTCTAGGAGAAGCATTGTGATATACTGGGCGGCATATTGTCGTGGAGCAAAGGATCTGATGTTTACTTTTAATCTCTCGCCACATCAGCTGCATGGACTTGAATAATTTAATCTTTCTGGGCTTCTGCAAGCTCATCTGTGAAATGGGCATGGCAGTATTTTACTGTTACCTCCTAGATTATTATAAGATACAAATGAGATCAGACGTGTGAAAGTGCTTTATAATCTATAAGAAAAACAAAAACAAAAATACAACCCAATTCTCTGGGGGGCCCTGGGTGGCTCAGTCAGTTAAGCATCTGCCTTCAGCTCTGGTCATGACCCCAGGGTCCTGGGATCGAGCCCCACGTCAGACTCTCTGCTCAATGGGGAGTCTGCTTCTCCCTTTCCCTGTGTCCCTCCTCCAACTCCAGCTCTCTCTTTCTCTTGTTCTAAAATAATAAAATCTTTAAAAGAAACGAAAACAATTCTTTGTATTTAAGAAATCATTTTTAGTTGTGGTAGAATATATAGAACATAAAACCAGCTTAATCATTTTTCTGTGCACAGTTTGGAGATTTTACATGCATTCACACTGTTGTTGCTGTTTTTGAAGATTTATTTATTTGAGACAGTGAAAGAGAGAGAGGGAACAGAGGGAGAAGGAGAGAGAGAATCCTCAAACAGACTCCCTGCCAAGTCTGGAGTCCGACACAGTGCTCTGTCCCAGGACCCTGAGATCATGACCAGAGCCGAAACCAAGACTTGGATGCTTAACCAACTGAGCCACCCAGGCACCCCCATTCACAGTTTCACAACCGTTAATTGCCACCACCCAGTCTCTGGAACTTTTTGCATCTTGCAAAACTTTGTACCTATTGGGCAATGACTCCTTATTCCCTGTGTCCTTGATCCCCTGGCAGCCGCCTTTCTACGGTCTGTCTCTATGAAGGTGAACGCTCTTAGCTATCTCCCAAAGGTGGTTGTACTTATCTTTTTGTGTCTGTCTTCTTTCATTTAGCATGATGTGTGTAGGGCTCACCAATACTGTAGCAGGTGTCAGAATTTCCCTCCTTTTTAAGGGCGACTAATATTCCATTATATCTATGGATGCCACATTCTGTTTACCTGGCTGCCTGTTGATGGACACTTGGATTGCTCCCATGTTTTGGCTACTGTGAGTGAGGTTACCATCAATAAAGGCACACAAATATCTCTTTGACATATACCCATATACATCAGCCTCTTTTGGATATATACCCAGAGGAGGAGCTATGGGACCAGCTGGTAATTCTGTTTGTAATTTTTTGAGGAACCATCATACTGTTTTACACGGCAGCTGTACCAGTTTCATTCCCATTAGCACTGCACAAGGATTCCAGTTTCTCCACATTTTTACCAACACTTGTTATTTTCTGGGTTTGCATGTGTGTGTGTGTTTTAAAGATTTATTTATTTCACAGAGACACAGTGAGAGAGGGAACACAAGCAGGGGGAGTGGGAGAGGGAAAAGCAGGCTTCCGCTGAACAGGGATCCCAATGTGGGGCTCGATCCCGGGTCCCTGGGATCATGACCTGAGCCGAAGACAGAGGCTTAATGACTGAGCCATGCAGGCGCTCTATTTTCTGGGTTTGTTTGTTTGTTTGTTTTCTTCTTGATAATAACCATCCTAATGGATGTGAGGTAAAAAGAATTCAGAGTCTTTGTGGTTCACACAAGCACTTGATTTCATGGTAGCTTACCTCCTTCAAAACAGAAAACAGGGAGGCATACAGCATGATTGAAGGCATAACTTGGAAGGAGTCGAGTTTGTTCTGGGTGTGGTCCCTGGATTAGCAGTGTTACCGGCTCCTGGTGAGATGTTAGAAATGAAGATGCTTGGGTCCGGAATCAGAAACCCGGGGGCGGGACCTGACGGTCTTTATTTTCACAGCCCTCCAGGGGCTTCTGATGCAAGCTCAAGTTTGTTCAGAGGAGTAGAAGCCCATGAAGCTGGGTGTGGGTTAGAGGCTAGTTTATGCGGCATAGAGCTGGGTCAGGGAGTTCACGCTCTGTTTATAACCCTCTGGTGACTGCCCTTTACAGTGAGAATAAAATTAAGCTTCTCATTATGGCCCACAGGGCAATATGATCTCCTCTGTCCCCCTCTTCACCTTCCCTCCTGCCGTCCATCCCGTCATTCACTACACTCCGCCACGGAGCACCAGCGCCTGCAGGACCTGGAGGCATTGGAACGGTGTCACACCTGAGGAGGGGGCTCCTGGCATCTACTCCTCGTGACGCCCAACTTACCGTGACCCCCAGGACAGCCCCCTACAGCAAAGAACCATCTGTCTCCAGATGTCAGGAACACTGAGTCCAAGAAACTCAGCTCTAAACCAGGCTGCTGCTTGCAGGAATGGAAAGAAAAGAAAAAAAAAAGAATATTTCTATTTGGCAGAGTAAGATTTTGTCCCCATCTGTGCCTCCCATTGTGACTTTAAATCTTTTTCATAACAAAATCAGAAGACCCCAAGCACAGAAAATTCTTCTGGGAATATGGTGTGCCACGCTTTCGTCCTGTTTCTCTAGGTGCCTGTCTCGAGCTCTGGCTGATCTTGGTTTTTTCTTTCCCTTCTTCCCTCTCCCTTTCTCTTTCCTCCTCCTTCCCTTCTTCCTTCCTCGGTCCTCTTGCTTTTTCTTTCTTTCTCCTTCTGCTCCCTCCATCCCTTCTCTCTCCCTCGGTGAACTGCTCATTATGAAGATTTGAAGTTTAGTGGGTTTATGGTCTCAGTCCTTAATTTTTAAAGCAGGTAATTGCGTAGTCTATACTAAATTAAATTTACTAGCTTTCTACTTCTGTGGCATATGGTGTCTGAATGGGGCTGCTTTTTATCTCCTGTAGGTTAGTGCTATTTCTTTTCCTTTGTCCCTCTGTGCCTTTCGAATATTCTGATGGCAGCCACTCAGCCGCTCTTCCAGCCAACAACACGTCTTTAGGAAACTCAGCCAGTTACAGCGTGAGGTTGCCGAGACCGAGACCTGGTCTACCGAGTTGCAGTGTGGACCCTGGGCCGATGCCCGCTGTCAGAGTGCGCCCCCTCGATGTCTCGGGCTGCTCTTCTGGGTTCTTCATCACAAGGGCTGTTGGTCTTCCCTAAAGGGGCCACCCCACTCTTCCTCGATATCGCTCCAAAAAGCACTGCGTATGCAATTCCCCAGGGATACACTGAAGGGGGGCGGTGGACACCTGCTGAAGCTTAAATTAGTCTCATGGAGAAACAGGGTGCATAGAATGGGTTTTTGAGGGAGGACAGACCTGAGAGGTATTTGTTTGTGTGCGGTATTCTGTAGACCATGTGGGAGGTGCTGGCCTCAGGGAAGCTGACAGAAACCGAGACCGAGTTCCTTCCCTAAATTCTAGATGGAGGCTCCATGGGAAATTTGCTTTCCAGCACAGAGAACAGGGACTGTCCTCCCCGCTCGGAAATAGTAATTACAGTGTGAGGTAGAAGGTTGACACATTTTGATGACACGAAGCTCCTCTCTTCCCATGTTAGGTAAAGGACAAGAGAAAGAGGATGGCGTTATTTGAATATATTTTTTGAATGAATGAGCAAATGAATATTCTGTTCTTCTTCCATTGTGAGGCCTCAGCTTACCCTCTAAACCCCTGTGTCCTCCTGGATAAATGTTCCCTGTCCTGGTCCCACTCCCAGGGAGATCACGACAGTGAATCAGATCTATTGCTTGGGCTTTGATCTCCTGGGATAAGAGACGGAGAACTCCAAGGTGCGAGCAGTCGAAGTCATGGCCCTGTGGATTTTTCAGGCCATATTCTTGCAAAGAACTCAAAGCTGTCCTAATCGTCCATTATCTCTCCCTTGCCCTTTTCTCTGAGTGGAGGGACATTAGCATCATCCAAACGTGTCAGACTTCTAGCGCCCGTTCTAATGATCATTTCCGATCCGAGGTGACAAGGTCCCACATCGTAAATGGTAGCGGGTGGGGTCCTCCTTTACTCACAGCTGTGGCGAAACTGGGGAGCTAAGAAGCCCTCGGTGCTCTGATGGCCCAGGCTCTCTCCGCAAACTCAGGGAGGGGGCCCGAGGTAATGGTGATGTGGTCGGATGGAGACCGAGGCTTGGGTCAGCAGACCACACAGAGCGCTTGTGACTCAGAGGTGGGGGATTGTGGGGGTGGCACCTGCCCACTCCCCCACGGGGCTCCCCTTTCAGAGCCTGCCTGGCACCCTGTTTGTGCTCTCTACCTCACTCCCCACTCCCATCATCATCGCCCCAACTCGTCCCCGAGTGAGAACAGGAGCCAGAGGCACCTGATGTCCCCACGTCCCGTGTTCTCGGTGGTGTCTACCCCACGAGGGCCTGGCGTCAGAGAGATGATCAGTATGTGCTCACCGAATTGAATTCCCCAGATGGTGAAGCCGACCTGGGCTCAGTGTCCTCTAGAAGTGAGGCAGACCTCCTGGGCACCCTTGGACATGCTCGACCCGCTAGGGCTCCCAGCAGCCCCCAACACTCCCCGAGCCTCTGCCTTCATTCTGCTCCAGCCTATAACTCGGCCAGAAGGCTGTCACCGGCAGCCATTAGAGAAGACAAACGGGCAGCTCCAGCACCCACAGCTTCTCTCCCCCGCCTGGCTCTGCGCGCAGGGAGCCTGGAGCATGGGGATGCCAGGCACTGTCCTGCCGCAGTCATGCATCTGGTCCCACCAAAGCCAGCCAGGGGAGGCTGCCATGGACAAAGCTGGTGGCCCCCTCTGGGACCTTGAGAATTCATGGGGACTGTCCTTCCCCCGGAGGAAACCCAGAGGGACGTGGCACAATCCAGAGAAGCCAGCTCTGGGTGACTTGGGAATATCAATGAGGTATGTGGAGACCTTACAGAGCGGCTGTATAACTAAGGCTCTAAATGCAGATGTAATCGCTGGTCATGCCAGGGACTGTATTCATACATTTGTTTGCAGGGATGTGTCCTTGGTCAGCTGTGGGAGGATGAAGGAGGAAGGGATGGAGCTAAAGGTGAACCATGTTGTGAACGTCCCAACCATCAACACACATTGTGATCGGGTCTTTTAACAAGTCTGGAAGGCACGCGTGATGTGTAGCGTTTGCCTGTATCTGCTCTGAGTCTTGGTCGGGAGGTTGGGGGAGGCGGGGATGGGAGATGATGAGACGTGGCTTCTGCCCTCGAGGTCCTCACTGTTCGGAGGGCTGTCTCGTGGCACCAGGAAACAGCGCTCTACCCCCACCCCTTTCTCATGCACTGGCCGCATCGCCCACCTTCCTTGGGATCACTTCCCCTCGCAGCTGTGTGCTGTGTCTCCAGCTTGGGCTCTTCCTCCTGGCCTCCCTGTAGACCCTTTTCAGCTTGTTATGGAGCCCTATTCTGGGGAGAATCCAAACCTGTCAAATAGAGTGCTTCCCTTTCACCCATCTCCAGAGGCAACTGCTCATGAGAGAGAGAGAGAGAGAGAGAGAGAAACAGAGAGAGGGGCAGCTGGATTTCCCTGCTCCCCATCCTGCCTGTCCTGCCTCGTTCCCCGAGACAAGCCTCCACTGGCGCGGCACCTGCAGTTCTTACGTCGGGCTGTGATTCCTGGCTCACCACGTCCTCTCATCTCTACCTTTGCTCTCACAGGATCGTCCCCAGCACCCATGGGTCTGTTGTCTCGTGCCATTGCCTTGGAGATACATAACTTCCACCTCCAGCGGGCTTCTCCTCTCCATATCCCTTTCTAACCCATACTCAGGACTGTGGCCATGCTGGGTGACCTTCTGCCTTGGAAAGCTGAAATTTCAAAATCCCACAGTCTGCCAACAGTACCCTAGGCTCCTGATTTCCCCGTCTTGCTCCCTTTACTAAAGTTCTTGCCACATCCACATATCCACATACCCCCAAGCTCTCGGTAGCCTCTCAGCTGTGTGGGCTGTGTTCATTTAGATTTTTGCTGGGTTTGACCCCCTTTCCGGGTCTTGCTTTCAACTCCTGTGTCCCCTCATCCTGCCTTCCACACGGTTCCTCCCACCCTTGACTGTACAGACATCTACCTGCCTTGCTTTTGTCTGTGTCCTGAGGCTGCTTGCAAAAAAACAAAAAACAAAAAAACAAAAAAAACAAAAAAAACAGCCTCTCTTCATTTCATCTGGGCCCAAACAGAAACACAGTTACATGCCGGAACACCTGTTCTTAGCTTTCGCCTGAAACCACCTACAGCATCTTTGCCACTGTTGCAAAGATGACGTCAGAAGGTGACGATCTTGCCTCTTTTCAGAGATAATAGAAACTGTCAAGCTCAGTCTCCCTCAACTCCTTTCCCTTCCATGTTTAGTTAGAGCCGTACTGATGAGTATTAGACCAGCACTGACCGGCGTTGTAGCCACTAACATTGTCTGAATTCAGATGGACAGTTTATTTATTTATTTATTTATTTATTTTTAAAGATTTTGTTTACTTATTTATTTGAGAGAGCATGAGCTCATGCGAGTCGGGCTGGGGGCGGGGGCAGAGGGTGAGAGGGAAAGAGAGATTTCCAAGCTGACCCTGCACTGAGCATGGAGCCCCACACGGGGCTCGATCTGACGACCCTGAGATCATGACCTGAGCCAAAACCAAGAGTCAGAAGCTTCACCTGCTGAACCACCCAGGGGCCCCTCAGATGTACTGCTTAAGGACAAAGTACACACTGGATTTTAGTATGAAAACAATATGAAAGATCTCAATGATTTTATATGGTATAAAGAGTCTTCTTTGGAAATTTGGGTTAAATAAAATATTTAAATTACTTCCGTGATTTTGCCTGTTTCTTTTCTTACTCGTTTGGAACGTGGCTGCTAGAACACGTCAGGTTACAGGCATGGCTCACGTCGCGTTTCTGCTGGACGGTACTGAGCTGGAGCTTCCGCTGCCTGGTAGCACAGTGAGCTGAAGGAATGTGTGGTATTTCCAAAGACAGAAGGGTATTTCTCTCAGGTGTGAGTCCCTGAGTCAGCCTTGGTCCCCGGCTGGCTGGGGGCAGGGGCCAGGAAGACGTGCGTAGTTCCCATGCATTCCTGTTGTCACTATTTACAGTCAGCAAGAAAAGGGAAGGGGAGTCCAGGGCAAGGGGGCGGCCTGGATGTGTCATGGTTATTGCCACTCAAGCACGTTGTCCCCCTTTGGCTCCTGGCCTCCCCCAGCTGCAGAAGAGGCTGGGGAACATGGTCTGGGGTTGGGCCGCCGTGCATGCAGGTGGCACTTAAAAGAGTGTTTCATGATTAAAAGGAAGAATGGGAGAAAGGCCGTGGGGCCAGCGAGCGTCTCCGTGGGGGCCTCTCCTTCCTCTCACCCTGTCTTCTCAGCCCACGTGAACCTACACCCTGTGCCCCAGGCTCTTTCTCTATTGGCCTTTCTGCAGCACTTGCTTCCAGAAAGTGCCCCCTTGCTTCTGACATGATCAGCTTCTCCCTGCCCTCGGGCTCCTTCTTCTGAGGCCCTCTCCTGGGAAGTCAAAAAACCCTCCCTTGGGCAAAGTGAGTCACTCCACCTGCTGCCCTAATCCCACTCCTTCCCTCCAAGACAAGCTCCTGGACTTGTTCACCAGCTCCTTCTTGAGCAGCTGGGTCTGCCTGCTATCCCTGCATTCTCCTGGAAGGGCTCTCACCAGGGTCCCCGGTGACCGCCTAGTTGCCGAATCTCCTAGAACATTCTCAGTTCTTATCTTACTTGACTTTTCTTCCAGCCTCAGGGCTGTGTCTCAGCCTCTTGCATCAGCTCCTCTTTCTCTACCTTCTCCCCCGACGTGGAGACCCCAGGGCCTGAGCCTCATCCCTCCTGTCTCTCCACCGTCCACCCTAGGCCAGATCCAAATTGGCATCACCTCCCTGGCCCTGGGGTCTCCCAGGTCTGTGTCTTGAGCCTGGATTGTTCTCTGGGGAGCCAGGCCAGTGACTGTCTCTGCTAAACATCGTGCCCCGAGCTTAACAAATATGATCCCAGACTCATCCCCTGGGCCCGTCTCCAGAAACAGAACAGAACAGCCTTTGTCTTTACACCCGTGTGTTCTCGATGCTAGTCAATGACATCACCGTCTCCACCTAAATAGTTGAACCAGAAGCCCTTCACATCTCCTCCTACCCGCCACAGGCAGCTGCTCTGTTCGTTGCATCCTGTGAATCGTGCTCAGCTCTGCCCCATCCCTCTCCAGCCCTCACCGTCCTGCCCCTCACCCCCTGCCTCATCTCTCTTTCCTGGGCTCTTGACATCACCCCAGACTCCTCTTCCCAGCTCATCGGTCAGTTGCCGCCCCCGTCCATCTTCCATGCCATGAGTGATGGCGCTACAATGCAAATCTGATGACATCACCATCTGTCGAAGGTCCTCCTGTTGTCTCCTCCGTTCCAGTTCCCTGGCATGACACACAAGGTCCTTCCTGCTCAGGCGGCCTCTCCTTCCAGCCTCTCCCGCCAGGTGTTTGGGCCACTGACACCGGCTGAAGCATTTAGAAGCTCTGCATGCTGGATCGCACCTCGTTTTCTGGCCTCCCTGGGAGGCTCACCGCCTGCTTCAAGGTTGTGTCTTCCATGAAGCCTGGGGCAGTATGTGGGAGGCAGTAGCCGCTGGACACCTGTGTGCAAAAGATGCATAGATCGAGGCCATCCCAACAACTTCTCTCCGCTACCCGGAAGAATCTGTGCTTCCTGCAAACTCTGTGGTTTTCCCTCTTAAACCACTATTGTCTCTAAACCCCTCCCTGCAAATGTCTTTGAGAGCCAAAGACCCACTCGTAGTTTTTTGCAATTTCCCAGCACCTGGATGGCTTACAGATGGATCATAATGGGGTTTGGTCATAACACTTAACCGTATCAGGTTGTGGCTATTTGATTTTATGGCCGTATTCTCTTCTGGACACTTTAAAAGCAGAGATACATCTTATCCTTCCTCTACGTACATAGTGCCTTGGTTAAGATAGATGCTTTAATAGGTATTTGATGAATTCATAAATAAAGGAATGATTGAGTGGATGAATGCATTGCCTGTTTCAATTACAAAGCACAAGATTAAGTGCTAAATGAATGGCACAGACTGTCCAGAAGATTCGAAGAGGCAGAATCAGGGCGGCCTGGATTCGTCCAGCACCTGCCTGGGGTCCGGGCGGGAGGGAACTTGAGAATGGTAGGGTTTGGATATGGGTAAAGAAAAGCGGAATGCTTTCCAGGAAGAAGAGACTACCTCGAGAAAAGAGAGGGCAAAGTAACAGGCTCCACTCAGCATTCAGCAAGGACTACCTTGATCTAGCTGAGTGGTCAAAGAATTTGATAGAATGTGAGCCTGGAAAGGTGTGTGATGCTAGATTGTGGAGGGGGTGGATGGGAGGCAGGTCAATCCACAACATGGAGAAGCTGGGTTTTCACAGGGGGGAGGCGAGGGTTGTAGTGGGAGTAGAAAGAGAGCAGGGGTTGGGGGCACATCCCTGGGTGGTCCTCGGTGACTGAGCAGGTCCAGTGGCGGGAGGGCTGGGGAGAGGGCAGAACCGCTCCGCCATGGATCGCGTGTGGGGAGGCAGAAAGAGCCCCCCCCCCAACCCCGCCAATTCTGCGAAAAGATAATGGGTTACATTTGGGACATGGAGTTTGGAAGGGCCTCCAAGGGGATATTTCCCCTTAGCAACCAGAAGTAGGAGTCTGATGTGTGGATAGGGAAGTGGGGCTGGGGGTAGGGGATTTTGGAATTACCTATGTAGGGCTTATAGTTGAGAATGAATTCTTCAGGGAAAGTAGACAATGAAGGAAAAGTGGACTGAGGGTGAGGCTTGGGGAACACTGCCAGCCACGGTTCTGTAAAAGGGGAAGGAGCTGGAGCTCGAAGGGGCTTGGAACAAAGGTGATCAGGATGAAAATCAGGCAAGCGTCATATCAGAGATGTTAAAACATGACAACCCAGAAAAAGCCTCCAGTCACATGTAAATCAGAGACTCAAAATCCTAAAAAAAAAAAAACACAAAAAGATTTGTAAGGAAGGAGAACTTTAGTGAATTCAGAGATGGTGGAGGCTCAGGATGGAGAAGATGCAGAGGAATTGGAGGCAGTAGGTATAGATCACAGAGTTTAAAATGTCTCATTGGCTGAGGGTGAGGAGAGAGGGTAAGAAAACTTAGGAAAGAGCCGGAAGAATAGTAACTTTTTTCTCATCAAAGTGTTTTTTTAAAAAAATTGAGGGATCACTTCCATACGATAAACTGCCTACATTTTGAAGCATACAGTTTGAATAAGCTTTGCCGTTTGTACACCCGTTACACCATCGCCACAGTCCTGATGATGCAGTTTTCTGTCACCTAAGAAAAATGTCTTGGGGCCATTCTCATTCCTCACTTCCCCTCCTTCCTCTGCTCAGCCATCCCGGGCGATCCCCAGATCGGCAACCACCGATCTGCTTCCCATCACTACAGTCTAGTGTGTATTTTCTAGAAGAATATATACATGGAATCCTAAAGTCATGCTCTTTTTGTCTGACTTCTTAAATTCCGTTTTATTAGTGAGTAGTATTTTGTTGTATGGGTATACCACAGCCGGTTTATTTATTCCCTGATGGGTGGTTGTTTCTGGTCTTTGACTATCACAGAGCAAGTTGCTATGAACATTTATGTATGAGTTTCTGTGTAGACTAGGTTTTCCTTTCTTTTGGATAAACACCTAGGAGTAGAATGGCTGGACCATATGGTAGGGGGATGTTTAACTTCTTAAAAAATGACCAAACTTTTTAAAGTGATGATGCCATTTTACATTCCCACCAATTGTGTGTCAACATTCCAGTCCTTCCAGATCCTCACTGGCTTGGTGTGGTCAAGCTTTTTAATTTTAGCTATTCTAGGAGGTTGATGGCAAGATCTCATTATGGTTTTAATTTGTATTTCCCCAAGACTAATGATGTGGAGCGTATTTTCACATATTTATTTGCCACCCATGTAACTTCTTTGGTGAAGTATACATTCACATCTTTGGGACATTGCTTAAAAATTGGATCGTTTGCGGGGCACCTGGCTGGCTCAGTCAGTGGAGGGTGTAACTCTTGATCTCAGGGTTGAGAGTTCAAGCCCCATGCTGGATGTAGAGATTACTTAAAAAAAAAAAAAAAAAAAAAAAAACTTTAAAAATTGGATTGTTTGGTTTATTATTGAGTTTTAAGGATTCTTTGCATATTCTGGGTACAAGATCTTCAGCACATATATGCTCTTTGTATATTTCTCCCAGCCTGTGTCTTGTCTCTCTGTTCTGCTCATGGCATCTCTTGAAGAGCAGACATTTTTAATTTTGATAAAGTCCACTTTGTCAGTTTTTTTTTTTTAATTTTATCGATTTTGCTCTTGGTGATATTTCTAAGAAATCTTTTCTAACTAAAAGTCACAAAGTTTTCTTCTAGAAGTTTTATAATGTTAGGTTTTACGCTTAGGTCTACAATCTGTTTTGTGTTAATTTTTATGTATGGTACAAGTTGGGGTTGACTTTTTTTTTTTTTCTCAATGTATCCGACTGTTCCGGTGCAATGTGTTGAAAATATCATTTTTTAAATGCGCTTTTGTCAGAATCAGCTGGCCATGTATGGATGGATCAGAGTAGTAATTTCGAAGGAAGGAATAGAAGTTGGCATAACATCCCTCAAAAGCCAAGATGAATTTGGCTCAGACATTTACGGAGTGCTTCCTGTTGTCAGGCAGGGTGCCAGGCACTGGGGATAGAAAGATTAAAGAGGAGATGTTAAAGATGAAACTGATCATTTGGAAATAGAGTATATGTGGGGCTCTATGACTGTACATCCTTGTGGCCCTTGAGCAACGTCTGTGTTCAGAGAAAGCTTCTGGAAGGAGGGGAAGTCTGAGCTGAGGACTCGTGCCGAATGGGAGCAGTCAGTGAGCCACGGTGCAAAGGCGGAAGGAGGAGCACGAGTACAAGTGCCCAGGGACCTGACAGCGTGCGTGTGCGTGCACGCGTGTGGGTTTAGGTGGTGCTATGGTCTTTCGGTATTTCTAGAAAGTAAAGAGGGATGGGAGAGAAGCAGAACATAAGATTCGAGAGAGGGAGCCAGATCTTGTGTACCACACCAAAGAATCCCATTTATTTTGAGACCGAAAGCTAAAAGCAGGGGTTTATGCCTTTCAGTGACCAGGAGCTGCGTGTGGGCATGACTGAGGACTGCCACGTGGTGGCTGAACGTTTGGTGGGAAAACCAGGTGAGAGGCAAGAGGTTGCTGCTGAGTAGTTGAGAGGAAAGGGCTGAATTTGGACCATGGGGCTGAGAGAGAGAAAAGGGGACAGAGCTGGGAAATAGTGAGGGGCAAAGCCAGAGCTGTTGGAGGTGAAGGATGGGGGTAAGGCCACGAGGCCTGGAGGGCCGGCGCTCTCATTAGCTAAACTTAGGAAGAACGTAGGAGGGAAGAGAGTGAGTTGGCTTTAGGTCTTAATCAATTTGAGATGCTCATCGAACATTTATGTGGAGATGTCCTCAGGCAGGTGGGCGGCAGTGATGGGTCAAGATCACTTAGGCAGCCTGTGGGAGTGAGTCAAGAGGAGGGCCGTGCGCAGACCTGGGAGCTCTCCAGTGTTGCAGGGTCAGCTAGAGTCAGTAGACCTTGACAGAATGGGCAGAGAAGCAGGAGGAAAGCCCCAGGGGCTTCATGTCATGGAAGCCTCCAAACCTGAGGGTCTCAAGCAAAGGACTCCGAACTCGGGACTCCAGACGCTCAGGACTCAGGTTCAGAGGAAACCAGCAGGCAGCTACCGAGTGGTCTGGGAGCTCATGGGTTCCAAACCCAGGTGGCCATTAAGAGCTGTGGGATCTTGGCCAAGTTGCTCACCCTGCCCCTCACTCAGTTTTCTCACCCGTAAATGGGGGCAGTATGTTGCACAGTTGTGTGAGAATTACCTAACGCAATGCACGCGATGTTCTTGGAATGGCCCCTGGCAGACGGCGAACAATCATGCCGGCTAGTGATAGAATTGAAGAATCCAAGTGTCCCCTGACTTCACAACGATGATTGTTTGGGTGACTTTGTACGCACAGCACGAGTGGGCCGGTGGGGACAGAAGGCCGGGGGGGATGTGAGATGAAGTCAAGTCAGCGAGATGTAGAGCAGTCACTTGAGAAGTCTGGTTTGGTTTGAAGGGCGAGCCTGAGGGTCATACACGATCTGCACGGTCCATGTTGGGTCTCTGAGCACGTCCTCGCGAAGGGGAATAAGCTAGTCTGGGGGAGAGTTGGAAGGCCAAGGGGAGAAGGGAAGCATGGTGGGGCAGGGTGTCGGGAGAGGCGAGCTGGGTGTGGTAGGGCTCTCCTGGAATTGGGTCCCTCGTGATCTGAGCCTGTTGGAAAGGGGCGCCTAGCTGGTCCAATTGGAAGAGCATGTGACTCTTGATCGTGGGGTCATGAGTTCGAGCCCCATGTTGGGTATAGAGATTATATATGTACATAAATACATTTAAAAAAAAAAGAGGTAGAAGGACAAAGTATTACAGTTCCCTGCAAGTGGCTTCATATTAACCTCTCTATGGACGAGAGAGGGAGGGGGAGCTGGGTGGTGGCTAGAGGTGAAAATCCAGGGGATGGGTCTTGTGTCCATCTCTCCTGTTCATATGTTAAAGTACTAACTCCAGCACCTCCCGAGTGAGACTGCACGTGGAGACAGTGTCTTTGAAGAGATAATTAAATTAAAATGAAGTCATCAGGGTGGGCCGTAATCCAGTATGACAGGTGTCCTCGTAAGGAGAGGAGATGAGGATACCGCTGTGCACAGAGGGAAGACCGAGTGAGACCGAGACCGCAGGGAGAGAACGGAGGAGGGAGGCCTCGGGAGAAACCAGCCCTGCCCACACCTTGATCTCTGACTCCTAGAAAATAAATTTCTGTTGTTTAAGCGCCCCTCGTCTGCCCTGCTTTGTGATGGCAGCCCCAGCAGACACAGTCTAGAATGTGAGAGGGAGCAGGCCAGGCGAGGCCAAGGGCAGAGGGCTGTCCTGCGTTGCCCCCCAGGTGAGGAGGAAGGCTGTGGGTTTGGGCTGGAGTGGCCTGCACAGTGGCGTGGCTTTCTCCAGCAGGAGGGATGACAGGGACCCACAGGAGTCCGGGATACAGAAAAGGACACAAGAGCTCAGAGGTGAGCAGGGGAAGCTGGTGCGGGTGACACTCGGGCTGGGAGCGAAGCCGGCTGCCTCCCTGGAACTCCAAGGGTCTCTTCTTGTTAGGACAGGGCTCTAACTGGCTGAGCTGCACAGCTGACAGAAGAGCAATGGAGCCTGCCTGTCAAGACTCTCCCGTAAAACCTCTTTATTCCCCGCTTTAAGAGTTAAGAGTTATCAGAGTGCTTAGAAATCTTCAGGAGGGAGATTCTGGAAGATCCGAAGGATTAAGGGAGGTTGATTTTCCAACCTGAGGCGTCACTGCTGGGCTGTTGGGGCTAGTCCTGTTCCAGGTCACCCAGGCGAGCGGAGAGTAGAAGTGCCAGGCCCCGGGTGCCCGGGAGGACCCCAGCGGCCCTGCAACCTGGAGCACTGGTTCTGGGGGACCGCCCTCTGCCTGAGCAAACAGCGAGTGCTTCTGCACCGTGTCACTTATTCTTTCACTCAATAACCATTCATTAAGGGCTCCTGCACGTGCGTCTGGAATTGTACAGGAACAGAGATGAATCAGTGCGGCCCTCAGCCTCAAGGAGCCGGCTGCCTCGGGGAGAAAAGACGGAGAAACAGAGAGGCATAATAAAAAAGTCAAAAGTGATTCGTGTCTAATGAAAGGTACAGAGAAATATCTGTGGGAGTTTTAAGGAAGAGGGAATTAATTTGGGATGGGGAACCTGGGAGTTTCAAAGGAAGGAGAGATTACTCTGAGCTTTTTAGGTTCAAGCTAGTTGAAGAAAATTCTAGAGAGAGATGTAAAAGGTAAACAGCCCTCCAAGGCAGTGAGTGGTCTCTTGGGAAACCTAAGGAGAGCATTGGGCTGGGGGCATCAGGGAGGGCTTCTTGGAAGAGGTGGGTCTTAGGGGAATAAGGGACAGAGCTGGTGTCAGCAAAGGCATGGAAGAGGGAAGGCAAGCCAGCTCTTATCCTAACATGGGGGTGCTGTTGCTGTGTGAGTGGAAGGGGGTGCTCCAGCTAGAAGGGCATTGGGAAGCTAGACTGCAGAGGGCCTGGCTTCATCCTAGATACTCAAATGGAACCCGCCCTTGGATAATGGGGAGGCCTGAGGACTTTGAGCAGGCGAGTGATAATCATGGCCACACTCACGGGGTGAACCAGAAAGGATTAGGGTGGGCACAGCCAGGCCTGCTAGCCCCAGGGAGGCATCCTCTCCAGAGTAGATGTAGGCCTGGGCCCAGAACATGGGGAGAGGACCTTAGGGTAGAGGTGGACACAGAGTCAAGAGGCTGCTTTTTCCTTGGCACGAGCTTTAGAACTCACAGAGAACTGGGGGGAGGTAAAGCTATTGGCTCTTGGGAAGAAAAGCCCAATGTCAGTGGGGAGGGTCACCAGCTCCCTGGGTGCAAGAGAGGCCTGTTGAGGACCTGCGATGTACAGATCACTGTGCACGAGTCCCCACAGCTGGAAACCTGGGGAAGACCCTGCTCCCTGATCACCTGTCCCCATCTCAGCCTTGTCCTGGCTATTGCCCTAGACCTTCCCGTGTCTCCTAGCTCACTTCTCTGCAGAACAGTCCTGGGGATGGCGGCTGTGCCAGGTGCTACTGCTCCTCATTAAGCAGTGGCTGGGAGCTTGGAGCATCCTGGCCAATGCAATTACGGGGCATGTGCGACAGAGCGCCGGCCAGGAGCATCAACGGACACTCGGTCCTGAGCACACTACTCTCCACCCCAGGGGCCCCTCGTTGGGGACTGCCAAACAGCAAGGTGCTCTTGGTAACCGCCTGTTGGGAACGTGTTCTTCTGTTGTCCTAATGGGGCCCGAGTTGGTCCCTCACCCTTTGTGTCCACAGCCCCAGCATCTGGGTTCCTGTTACCATCCTGATTATTCTGATCCCAACACATTTGATGCCAACCAACCATCCAGTTGAGGCTGTTCCAGACAGGAGTTACCATTGTCTAAAACCCCAAATCTAAAGCCAAGTGGTACCCAGAGTGCAGAGGTTGGATGGAGTGCAGAGCCCTTCTTTGGGCCCTGTGGGGAGGGAGAGAAGAAGTAGGTACTCAGGGGACCGCCTAGGCCCCTTAATAGAAAATCCCCACTTTCCCTCTTCCACACCTGGCCATGCTCCCTCTGTCTCCAAGTATGTCTGGTGACACTCTGTGAGTTGATTCTGTGGTGTTCCGCGGCTGGCTGACGTCCCGTACATCTGGGTTTGCACTGGCACGTTATCTCTGTCGGCTCGGGCTGCCATAACAAAACACCGCAGCCTTGCTGGCTTCGACAACAGACATTTATTTCTCGCAGTTCTGGAGACTGGGAGTCCAAGGTCAAGGTGCCAGCAGACTCGGTTTCTGGTGAGAGGACCCTGCTTTCTGGCTTGCCTTCTCGCTGTGTCCTCACATAGTAGGAGAGAAAGAGGACTCTCTGGTGTTCCTTAGGACACCCATTCTATCCGATCAAGGGCTTACTCTTAAGACTTCGTATCACTTGAATCACCTCTTCAAGGCGCTGTCTCTAAATGTCGTTGCATTGGGGGCTAAGGTTTCGACATGTGAATGCGGAGGTGGGCGGGGGGCAATATTCAGTCCACGGCACGTGTCCTCAGTGCACACTGTTCAAGAAGAGAGCACACAACCCTGAAACAGACTACTGGGTGTGCGGTGCCTCCTGTGGTTTAGGTGTGGTTGTGCCCTTTGTTACTGATGGGACAGAGGCAAGACCGGTGTCGAAAGCCTAAATGACCCCATTAAAGCATTACTGAAGTAAATCCCCTCCCCTGCCAGAGGGCTGAGCTCCTTCCTAGTGTGACGGGAGACATGGGCATTTTCTGAGAGATTATTTTATTACTTATTTTATTGCAAGCGATATCCTAATATTTAAAGATCATATGGTCCAAAGAGAAGAATGCCCCCTCGTCTAGAAATCTCGCGGGGCTTGGGAGCATTAGCTAGGGGAATGTCCAGAGGCCCAAGGTCCTGCCTGTTAAGTGTTTCAGAGTTGATTTGACTTGGTGACACTTTCTTTCCTTCTGGAGGCTGCCAAGCTCATGTGCTCCACTGCGATGAATGGAACTGTGTCCTCCCAAAATTCATGTGTTGAAATCCTAGCCCCATCCCCAACCCTGCCACAGATAGCTTTGTATTACGAGGCAGGACCTTGGGGGAAGCATTCTGTTTAGGTGAGGTCATGAGGGTGATGGGGCCTTCAGGATAGGATGAATGCCCTTAGAAGATTCCAGAGAATGTTGTCCCTTTCTTTCCACCCTATGAGGACCATGTGAGAGGGCAGAGGTCCGCAAATCAGGAAGCAGGTCCATCGTCGAACCCAATTCTGCCTGCACCCTGATCTCAGGTCCCCCCACCTCCATCCAGAACTGGGAGAAATGTTTGCTGTATAAGCCATCCAGTTTATGGTATTTTGTGGCCGCAGCCTGAACTAAGACACCCCTCCCTAGTACACCCCCTTCTCAGCAGCAAATCCTGACGAAGACAAGTTTTACTAGAAGGAAGATAAGACTTGGTTCTGGGTAGAGGGTCTGCATGAGGCCGACCTGGGGTCACCTTCCGTCTCTCCCCCTCACCAGCGCTGTGAATGTGAGCACGTCCCTTGACCTCTCTGACCATTTTCTCATCTCCAAGGGAGGATAACAGGAGGAACGCGCTCATCTCAGAGTCATTACAGAGATTAAGTGAGCCCATATCCACTCAGCACTTATGCTAATGTCACGGGATAAATGTGGGCCTGTTCACATAAAACTCAAGTGTCAGGGATTCCGTCCCTCTTTCTCATGACTTGTGTGTGATGGTTATACCAATTCCTGACATTGCCGATGCCTCTTTTCTATGTTTTAGGGTTAGACTAATGACTTCTATTTTATTTTTAACAGCGAAACATTTTTTCCCCCATATCAAGTCTCCCGTGGAACCCCAGTATCCAAAACTGATAGGTGTGGAGGTGTGCTTGTTGAAGCTGGTGGGGGCTTGGGACGGACCCCCATGTGGTCTCTCCCTCTGCTTCCTAATGGAGCCCAGGGCCCTCCAAGGAACACCATTTAAGAATTACTTTTACAGGGCACCTGCGTGGCTCAGTGGGTTAAAGCCTCTGCCTTCGGCTCAGGTCATGATCCCAGGCCCCGCATCGGGCTCTCTGCTCAGCGGGGAGCCTGCTTCCCTTCCTCTCTCTCTGCCTGCCTCTCTGTCTACTTGTGATCTCTGTCAAATAAATAAAAAAATCTTAAAAAAAAAAATCACTTCTACAGGCTGCCCTACTTCCTTTCTCTTCCCAGAGTCTTCCTCCTGGGACATCGTAGCACAATATTTTAGGTGTCTGCTTCCCGCGGAATCTTGTCATCCTGGTCTCACTTTCCTGAGGTTACTTGGGTAGTTACTTTGGGTGTCCTCAGTCTCATCAATCACACGTGTGTAGCTCTTTGGGCCGCTCTTACAGGTGGTGATCACTCCAGGTGTGTGAGGATTTTGCTGCGTAATTCCCAGAAGCCCACTTGAATGGCAGGTCTTGGGATGCGCCTCTGTTATCCAACGTGTGGCCCAACCGATGTCAGTGAAATGGGACTTTTATCATCCAGCAAGGCTGTGCATATAAACACATCCACACATCACGGGGGGAGAAAGGCTTTGTAATATTCTGTGTCCCGGATTTCGGGTTGGAAAATGGGTCACAGTAGGTGTGGGAGAGGTGTACAGAAAAGACAGCATGGGACCTGGGTCTCTTCTGTCCACGCCAGCCGCAAAGATTTCACATGTCGGCGAAACCCATTTGGATCGATACCCCATGTTGCTCTTCTGAGCCTTCAACCTCTGAAAGATAAGCTTGATATTTCTTCTTCTTTTTTTTCTGTAAGAGCTTTATTAAAGTGTAATTCATATGCCACATGATTCACCCATTTAAGACATACAACTCAGTGGTTTTTAGTGTATTCACAGAGTCAGCATCCCCAAAAGAACCACTGTGTATGCATTAGTAGTCACCCCCCCATTTGTCTCAGTTTTCCCACCACTGCCACTAGGCAACCACTGATCTACTTTCTATCTCCGTGGATTTGCCTTACTGGAAATTTCTTACCAATGGGATCATCCCGTGTTTTTTTGCGTCCGGCTTCTTTCACTTAACATCACGTTTTCAAGGTTCATCCGTGTGGTGGCCCTTGTGAGTCCTTCGTTCTTTTGTCTTGTTGAACACTGTCCCATTGTATGGACACACCACATTGGTCATATTCATTCATGGTGACGGGCACTTGGATTTTCCAAACTTTTGAGTTGTTACACAGAGTACTGTGACGAGCATATATGCACAAGTTTTTGTAGAGATCTGCAGAGATTTGCAGTCTTGTGACTTCCTCTACCAAGAGAACGAAGCCTACCCAGAGCTAGGTTTGTTGAGCCTTTTGGGTACTGTGCCAAGCACCTCACGCAGACTTTCAGGTTATCTTCACGATGGCCCAAGGAGTGGGCTCTCTCCCCATTCTACAAGCGAGGGAACGGGTCTCAGAGCTGCTGCGGGGTGGACCTGGGATCTGAACACAGGTCTCTAGGCTTCCAGAACTCTTACCTTTAATGCTGCTTCTGGAAGATGGGCAGCTCGTGGAACTAAATGACTCCAACCACTCATTTCAAGTTACACCAGTCAAATGCGTGTGATGTGTCGCTTACAGACATTATCTTACTGAATCCTCACACCACCAAGGCCCTGAGGTTGTCTTCCTACTCTTCATGCTCAGGGAAGAAAAGAAGTTCCGAGACCCTGCCTGGCCCACCAGCCGACATGGTTCCTCAGCGTCCGAGCCTGGAGAGCTGGTGTGCGGCCGAATGTGCCACGACTCCCCCTGTCGTGCCTGGTCTCTTTTCCCCGTCTCCTGTCTCAGGGAGAGTCCTGCACATGCCCAGAATACCATTTTCCAAGGACGGCCCCTGTGTCCCTTCCTTTGCACGTGTGTGCCTGTGTGTGCGTGTCGGCGTACCTCCAAGCATGTCACCACATCTGGGTCTGGTACACATAGACCCCGGTGGCCTGCTGTGACATCTCGGGGTTTCTGAGGTGGATAGGAGCATTGGAATTCATGGCCACGCATGGCTACGAACCAAGACCCTCAGCATGTGGAGGACTTGCTTTTGGACTAGTTCCAAGAACGGCACGGAGGCGGAGGGGAGGGGAGGCGGGGAGATGCCTGGCAGAGGTGGCAGTGGGGGGGAGAGGAGAGACTGGAGAAAGAGGAGGTAACAGGAGAGGGTACCAACTGTCTCCGTGTGGTTGCCTGCCCACAGCTGCTATCTTGGATGACCCCATGGAGTGCAGCAGAGGGGAGCGGCTCTCCATCACCCTGGCCAAGAACCGCATCAACCGCGCTCCTGAGAGGCTGGGCAAGGCCAAGGTCGAAGTGGACATCTTTGAGCTTCTCAGAGACAGCGAGTACGAGACTGCAGAAACCAGTACGTAGAATGAGCAGGGCTGCCCTCTGCTTTCCCTGCTAGCAAGAGGGGTGAGGTAGTGGGAGCTACACCCGTCCCCAGGCCTGTGGTTAGAGATTTTCTGGACAGGGGCAGAAACATGCACCAGCAGGCCCCGAAGGGCACAGTCTGGGGGAGATCCCCAGTTGTTGTTGCCAAGTGTGTGTGGAGTAGAATTAAGACAGGATGCTCATTCATTCATTCATTCATTCACACACTCATTCATTCCTTCATCTATGGATTCATTCATCTCCTGGATGTATTATACACAAACCCCTGAATGAAACCTTGTGCGTGATTAAGAAGAGGGGTGTAGCCAGCTTGGGGGAGGTCACTTAGTCAACGCACATCTGATCACCTATCTTGCTTATTTGTGTGGAGGGCAGCACTGTGGGACTTGGGATGGAGTTTGACCGCTCTGTGGGTAACCTTGGACAAATTACATATCCCTGTTTAACCTCAATCTCTTCATCTGCAAAATGGGAATGCTAGGCTCTCTTTTGCCAATCTTATAGGTTGTTGTGGGGTTTAAAGGATGCGAAATATAGCAAAATCTTCTGTCAGTTGCAGGGGTTTACAGACATATACAGTAGGGCACTCAGATCCCACGTGTGGAGCCCCTACCATGTGCAGGGTACTGCTTTTAATTCTACCAACACAAGAGTTAAGTGTTCTTGTCCCCACCTTCACAAGAGAAGCTGAAGCTCAAAGACGATAAATAACTTGCCCATCCACAGAGAGAGTCAAGGGCTGAGCCGGTGCTGAACCCTGGAGTCCTGAGCTCATGCTGCAAGGCCGCACCGAGGCCACCATGACCTCCCTGGAATTCCCTGGTGTGTTGCTGGCTTCACCTTGACAACTTTCCAGGCTGAGCTTCCCCAGTCAGTGGGCCGGTGACTCAGAGCCGAGCTGGCCATGAACAACCCCGGTGCAGAAGGAGGGAGAGGAGCCCCTCAGCCTGGAGAGGCGATAGGTCTCTTTCCTAAGATTCCGCCCCATCTCCTCCCTTTGTCACGCATTTTAACCTCAATGGCAAAAACAGACAAAAAGACAAACAACTTGCTCAGGTATATATTGAGACAGCTGGTCTTCTGGGGCAGGAGAGGAGGATTCAGCAGTGCTCTGATCTCACATTAGTGCTGTGAGAGAAGAGACACACCCCACCGGCCCGAGTGCAGTAGGTAGGGTGTCCTGTGGATCCAGACAGAGCAGGAAGGGAGGAAGACAGCAGCCCTGTCTCTGCCTTGGGGACAGTGCAGAGAACAAGGTAGACACAGAGGCTGCTGTCCGCTGGCTCGCAGTCTCTCCCCTGTGTGTGCATCAGCGGCAGCTTCCGTTAGCATCTCTTGGTTTGCATTTCCAAGGTAGAGGATCTGCTGGGTCCAGCTCATCTTGCACGGCCGATCTCACCAGTCACAGGTGTTGGCCAGACAGGCCTAATAGCTATGAGCGTCCAGGCTTAGGGACCAAGGATGGGTTCCTGCCCTACAGAACAGGACTGGTGAGACCAGATGGATCAGTGGACACAGTTTCGTCCCAATGGGGGAATGGAGGCAGAACAGGTGCCTGAAATAGCCACACACTTATTCAGTCAATCAGGTAATACATATGTAGTGAACACCAGCTATACTCTGTTCTAGGCCTGGGGGATTCAGCAAGGAGCTGGTAGAAATCCTCGCTGGCAGAGAGATGAAATTCTAGCACAATGGAAGTAAGATTCCAATTTCTCTGCATCTTCTGAATGAGATCAGAAATACCAGTGATGACAACTTGTGAATCTCCTCGTCTGATCTGTGGTGGTTCCTTGTCCAGAAGGACAGGTCTCTGACAAGGGGCCAGATTCCTAGATAGTGCTGTAGAGTGTTCTTCCAGAAGCCAGCTCCGAGCCCCTTCCTTCTCTTGGGTTCTTTGGGGTTTCCCTGGTGGAGCAGAGAGCACAGATCGTGCACTGGGATTGGAGGTCTTTACCACATGTAAATTTCCTCTCCCGGTGACCCAGGCAGCCTGGCTTCTTAAAGTCAATACTTCTAAAATATTAAGCCAGATGAATCAGGGGAATAAAAGAAACTGATATTTTTATTCCACGTTCGAGAGCTTTGGGGCATCTTTTTCATGCCCTTCTTTTAGGCGCCAAGTATTTTTATGAGCTTGTAACCCTTGGTTCAGCTTTTACATCTCAATGTGTTTGAGGCATGATTAGCATTTGTTAGAAACAGGGCTTCTGGATCTTTCTACCCCAAAGGCCTTTCATCTGAAGCCAGAGCTGTTCCCCCACAGTGGATTTTAAATACCACCCAGATAGTTCACAGGAAGGTTCCAGCCCAGCCATTTCCCTCCCAAAATAAGGGAGAGAACGGGCAAGTGCTATTGGCTGAAGCCAGGCGGGGACTGGACTTCTCAGTGGCAGTGTTGGGGGAAGGAGAAAGCAGGGAGACGGGGTCCCTGGATCAGGGAGGGACAATAGCTCTACGATGCCTGCTTTGGGGCATCTGTGTTACAAAGAGCAAAAACATGGATTTTAGGATCAGACTGGCCACCTTTAAACCCTAGCTCTACGATTTACTAGCTATGGGACAGTGGACAAGACGCCGACCCTTTTGTACTACAGTTTCCACGCTGATAAGATGAGGGTAATGGTGACACCTCTTACTGGGGTCTTCTGGAGCACACCACAGGACAACGGCGAGGCGCCTTGCTTCAGGCGTGGGACTGGCATTCTGTAGGCAGCTGCTGTGGACTTGGCTGTTGGCTCCCCCCGCCTCCTCTGAGCAGGCTTCCTCCCCCGCATCTGCCTCTCTCCTCTGTTCAAAGTTCAGCCTTCCGTACACAGCAGCCCTGTCTGCCTCCCAGCTCTCCCCACGTGGCCTGTCTTCATGTCAGCTCCCCTCCTGAGGTGGGAGAGGACATCGTAACTGGACATCCCCTTTCTCTTTCCAGTTCTCAGGGCTTGATGCCTCTGACAGCGTCGAGCCTTTGGGCAGTGCCGTGGGCCACCCAAAGCCAGCTGCTGCTCTGTATCTGGGGCTGTGTTTTCCCCAGGTTAGGGGCCCAGGGCTAATTTGCATTATTAACTTCAAAGGATCTGAGTCAGTCTGGGCTCCTGAACAGCGACCCCAACCTCACACCTGTCACCCCAGGCCAGGTACTCTGCTTCCAGCGGACCAAGGAGACCCTGGCGGTGATGTTCTTGGTTGTGGAGAGCTGAGGCGCTGCTCTAAGTTGGGATGGTAACATACCAGCAATGGGCAGTGGTACCTCCTTGCAACAATGGGTGAATTTGCAAAAGCTCTGTACGAATCGTGCTGTCATGATTCATGTTCGGGGAGGGAATATCAGTCGAGGGGAACAATGACTATTTCAAGAATCCAAGACAGCTAAGTGTAAAGCAACTGAAGACGCCGGCGTCCCGAGTTCCACCTCCTCATCTGATGATTCAGAACGAGGCTGGGAGGTGGGAAGTACCAGACGGGGTGTCATTAATAACAGCCCCGGACACCGGAAAGTTACAAGTACAAAATCACCTCCTACTGTATCTTGTTCACTTAGATGTTCATATAGTGGGTTTGTGTAAAGCGGGGGTCCTCCGTAAAGCTTCCTCAAACCCGAGACCGGGTCCCTGCACCTCCCTGCTCCTCTCACCATCGGCTCAGGCTTCTTGATGTCTGACTTCCTGACTCTCTCCTGACTCTCCGGCCGATCTGAAATAAGAGGGATGAACAACACCCATGAGGTCATCCCCTTCCTGCCTGGCCCTTTCCCTCCCAGCGACTGTATCTTATCTCCACCTCAGCCTTTCTCTGCAGGGAGGGTCCCGCGGGCCCTGCCCCCTCTCTGTCCCCTAGATCAGTGTGTCTCCCGCGGCTGCCGTATTGGACTTAACGGAGTGCCCACTCCCTTATCATCCAAACACCCGGAGGCACCTGCTCCTGCCAAAGCCAGTTTGAAGTTTAATTTACTGCAGAGCTAGAAGCGGGGGCCTCTGTGTCAACCGCTTGCCTCTGCCGAGGTTTGTCTCTGTGAGGCCAAGCATGCTATCAGCTGTCCACACAGCTTCCCCTGGAAACTCCAAGAACGCGCGGGTTATCCGGCCCCACGTGGCCTCTGGGTGCCTGGAGAGGAACCCGGCGTGTGGAGCTCTGGCTGCAAGCTTCCTCCTCCCGCATGAGCTCCCCGAGCTTCTCACAGGCTCCATGGCTGTGACCTCGGGTGGTCGGGAGCCACCTCTAGTACGAGAGGGTGAGCATCCCCCTGTCAGTTCAATAGAAAAGTCCAAGGCAGCATAAAGGGAGACGGTGAGAAGTCGCAAGAGAAAGTCACATGCGTAGTGATGAGTCACTCAACAAATATTCCTTGCTCCCCACTCTCTGAGCTCCCCACATCACGCATGCACAGTATGGACTCAGAAACACATTGGAATGCAGTGCTTAGAAATCGTCTTGTCCAACCACCTCATGGTTGGGGGTCAGATGGGGAAACTGAGGCTCATAGCCTTTAGCAGGAGGCAGTTAAAACCCAAACATCCGAAAAGTGACATAAAGTTAAGTAGCTCTGCTGTGTGGTTCAGACATGGGCAGAGCACGGTGGGAAATAGGGCTGAGGTATAGCCGGTGGTCAGGTAAAGCCTCTGGGGGGGACTGTAGAATGTTTAGTGGGTGGAGAGCAGGGAAGCAGGGTCTCAGGGCAGGAAGCCACAGTGTCTTGGGACACAGTGACAGATGGGCGTGGCTGGAGCAGAGAGGTTCTGTGGGGTGGTGGGGAAGCCCAGGTTAGCAGTGTAGACCGGGACCAGGTTCTGGAGTTGGACACACCAGGATCCTAATCCTGGCTCTACCAGCACCTCGGGCTTACCTTCTGTGCCTCGCATTTGAGAATAATAATAGTTCTTTCTTTAAGAGGTTTTAATTTTTTTTTTAAAGATTTTATTTATTTGAGAGAGTGAAAGAGAGAACATGAGCAGGGGGAGGGTCAGAGGGAAAAGGAGAAGCAGGCTCCCTGCTGAGCGTGGAGCCCTGGGGCTCAGGCTCTATCCCAGAACCCCAGGACCCTGGGATCACGACCTGAGCCGAAGGCAGGTGCTTAACCGACCGGTGCTTAACCAGGAAGCCTGGTTTTCTGAGGATTAAATGAGATGAGGCACTTGTAAGACTTGGAGTGGTGCCGGATTTAGGGTGAACTCTTGATAAATTTTACACAGTAGCAGTAGTAGCAGAGGAATTCTTTTTTTTTTTTTTTTTAAAGATTTTATTTATTTATTTGACAGAGATCACAAGTAGGCAGAGAGGCAGGCAGAGAGAGAGAGAAAGAGGGAAGCAGGCTTCCTGCGGAGCAGAGAGCCCGATGCGGGGCTCGATCCCAGGACCCTGAGATCATGACCCGAGCCGAAGGCAGCAGCCCAAACCACTGAGCCACCCAGGCGCCCCTAGCAGAGGAATTCTTACAGTGAATCCTCCTCTCGGGATGATTACAAGGCTTCAGGGAGCTAGCGTGTCTACCAGCCTGGTGCCTGGTGCCCGGGACGCCCCAGTACATGCTCTCATGGTGGTCTGCGACCAGGCTGAGGGCTTGGAAGAGAATATCATTAGTGACGGGGGGGCTGATGGCAGTTGGTGCTCTCTGACCAGGGAGAACCCCACCACGGGGCATGAAGGGGCAGAGGTCTCACATTCTCTCTCTCCTGTGTCCCCTTTCTCAGCTCGGGGATCAGCAACCCCCCCCCCCCCATTCAGCCCACTGTCTGCTCTCTGGTGGGGTTTGAGAATGGACCACACTCCCACAGGCTCTGGTTCAGGTGAGGATACAGTTCTTCCAGGTGGATCGAGGTGATGGGAAGGATGCTGGGTTCTCCCAGCCCCCTCTGGCCCACCTCATTTTCAGCCCCCATTGGCGAGCCCTGTCCCCCACGGGGGCTCAGGGAGCTCTGAGTAGCTCCCTGGAAGTGCCCTGCCCACCCCACCCCCCCACCCAGGAGGCCCCTCCTGCCCTACAGGGTCTGGAATCTGTGGTGCCCATGGTTAACCCCTCTGTACTCTCTGCATCACAACCAGACCCTTCCTCTCCCTGGGAAGAATCAGAGAAGGACTTGGGATCCAGGCTGGAGCTGGTATCTTGAGGGGAAGAAATCCACCCCCCCCCTTATCACACCCCATTGTGGTCTTTTATTCCAGCACCTTCTCTGACCCTTGTCTTCTAGTGCCTCCGGTGGCTGGGAAACTTTGTTGCCATGGCAATGTCACTCATGTCTCCCCATTCCCTCTCTTTCGGGCTCCTGGGGAGGCAGAGATAGAATGTGTCGCCCCCCACTCCTGTCCCTCCCACAAACTGCTCAGGGCCCTCACGCAGATGTCTGGATCCCCGAAGTTTCAGAGCCGAGGCCCTTCATAAACAGTTTCCATTCGTGTTGAGCAGAGCAAACCTCATAGGGAACGAGAGAGTGATTCCCAGACCCCAGGAAATCCTCGGGCCATGGGGATTGGATCATAGTGGATCATTTCAATTCAGTTGAGCAAACATCTGTTGAGCAATTCCTTTTTGCCAGAGTCGAATAGATGCGACCCGAGCCCTCAAGGAGTTCCCAGTCCGGTGTGGGAGATGGGAGATGGACACTGAGAACAGAAGGCACATGTCCAGAAAGCTGCAAGGCTAGATGTTTTTAGAATCCAGAACTCTCCATATATTGGGAAAGTCATGAGGTGCATACACCATATCTTAAGTAACATCTCCAGGTGGGGCCTGGGGCAGAACCCCCCCAGCATACCTGTATTCAAATATTCACATACTATAAATAGCCTCACATCTGTTTAATAGATCAGATTTGCCACCAAATGAACTTGATGAAAATCATCGAGCTTCAGAGCCTTTTGGATTTTTGGAAATGGGAGTAAGAGATTTTAGCCTTCTATAAGAATTTATTTTTAGGAGAAGCTTCTCTCTATTGAAGCACAACATAATGAGCCAGCTTGGGGTGGAAGCTGGCCAAGAATTCAGAGAACAGGGAAGCTGATGGGCCTCAACAGCGCCAGCGTAGGGCTGACTCAGAGCCACAGAGAGATGTGCATAGAAGGGGAAGGAGGGTTCTTCTTACATAGGGGCAAGATCTGAGTTGGGCACTGGAGGATCAATAGGAGTTTTCCAAGTGAGAGGGTAAAAGAGGGCCTAGACCATGGTCTGGGGGTGCTAATGGTGCTAATGGACTCCTTCTCATAAAAGTGCTTCTATTCTTTTTTTTAAGATTTATTTATTTATTTGAGAGAGAGAGAAAGCACATGCTCAGGCAAGGGGAGGGGCAAGAGGAGAGGGAGAGAATCTCAGGCAGACTCCCTGAGATCATGGCCTGAGCCAAAACCAAGAGTCGGCCACTCACATGACTGAGCCACCCAGGTCCCCCACAGAAAAGTGTTTTAAAATGAGTAAAATAAAATAGGATGACCAAGGAAACCAGTTACATGAAAATACGGTTAAAATATTTTTCTAATGATATATAAATAAATGTGCTTCTTTATTAATGTATTAAATAGCCAAGCCTAGCAACAGGTCCAACGGCTAGCCTGATTTTGAAATAATAAAACGATCTCCTAAGATTATCTCTAGCACTGCAGGGTGGCAGGAAAGCATTTGTGATGTTTGCTGGCGACAAAGTCAGAGGTGCTGGTAACTTACCGTGGTTTATTTCCTATGTTCAAAATGGAAGGAAATGGCAGAGTTCAGTTAGGAGAAAAAAAAGTGATGTCATTTTTCTCCCCCCTCCAAAGTGCTCACAGGCCACTGACTTCTACCCCCAGATCTGAGGCAGCAGATTAAGAATCCCTGGTTGGGTCAGGGAGAGCTACCGGGGAACAGGCTCGAGAAGGAAAGTAGGAAGGAGCCGGGCGAAGGAGCCAGAAGCAAAATGGGAGAAAGTTCTGGAAAAGTAGTATCTTGAGGGGATCCCATACATTTGGATTTTACTTGCTTCTCAGAAGAAATTTTTCTTATGACAAGTTATGAAAGGAATACATGTGCATTATAAAAAGTAAAGGGGAAGAAAAGGGAGAAGAAAATCATTCCGAGTCAGCAGTCCCCATGAACGTCCAACCTCATGAGCCATGGGAGGCTGCACAGTACCGGGCTTAGCGTGCTGACCCCGGGCCCAGGGACTGAGGGTGGGAATCCTGACTCTGACCTTCAACCTTTTTGTCCTATTTTCTCGTCCATAAAAGGAAGTAATAGTTCCAACCTCATCAGGTCGTTCTAAGAACTAAGTAAGTCCATTTGTACGAAGTGCTTAGAATGGGCCATAATTAGCATTCAGGAAATGTGGGCTTTTGTAATATCTTCTGGTCATTCCTGAGCTCATAACTGGTTTTTGTATTTACTTCATTGCAGCGTTCCTATCTCTCTACATATAATTTTATACCCTGCTTCTTTCTTTTCATATTATTTCATAAATATTTTTAATACTGTTATAAACCGCTCATAAGCATTTTAAACACCTAAGCAGTATTTCATGTGGGTATATGACCCACACTTTAGGTAAGTATTCCCTTAGGATTGGACCCTTAGATTATTTCCAATTTCCCACGGAAAACGTGGAACAGGCTTCTGTGTGGTTCACCTGCTGTTTATCGAGCACGTAACCCCAAGTCAGGCCCTCTGCTAGGTATAGAGAACACAGATGTAAGTAGGACCAGCTTTCTGCCCTACAGCTACCACACACCTATGTTTTGGGTTTACAGTTTGTCTCACAGTCTGGAGAACGCATGGGAAGTGAAGAATTCTGGAGACGAGAGAAACCCCTTAGGAGGCAGGTGGCAAAAGGGGACGGACTTAGGACAGTCACAATGGGCATGGAAAGGAGGGGACGGTGGGCAAGCAGTTTGGGGGGTCAGAACCCAGCCGCCGGTGGGGTACAGTGTGTGGGTTCAGTGAGAGAAGCCAGGGGAAAGTCACAGGGGACTTCCGCTGGGAGCTTATGGAGCTAAGGGGGGTGGCGTGCAGTGATTCAAGGCTTTGTTGCCTAATCTCTGAGTTCAAGCCCAGCTCTGGCCTGTATTACCTGTGACCTTGAGCAAATTCTGTCAATGTTCTAAACCTCCATTTCCCCATCTGTAAAGAGGGGAAATACTGAATCTTCTTCCTAGAAGCATGACTGTCAAATCAGATTTTAAGTACCTGGCTCACGTGTTGCATGGGCATAAGAACGCTGTGTAGCATGTCAATGTCGTTCTAAGCACTTCAGGTCTATCAATTCGCTTTAATTCTCCCACCACCCCTACTGTTAGAATTGCCGTTCTAATGACGGGGGAGCAGTCCAGAGAGGTTTGGTAGCTTGCTCAGGGCCTCACAGCAAGAAATGACAGAGCCAGAACTCAAACCCATGCAGTCTTGTGTCAGAGTCCACGCTCTAAATGACTGTGTTTTCTCCCTCTCTGCCGTGGATGTGATGAGTCCCTGTGGCAATGTCCGGCAGGTGTTTGGAACAAGACTCTGTAACCCAGAACATAGGCCAGAGTGCAGGATCACCTGGGCAGGGACAAGAGTGGAGGTTAAGGCAAGGGTGACGTTGCCAAGGAGAGGGAGGCACGGATTGAACCTGGATTTAGCAGGTGGAGAAGGGAGAGGAGCTGACAAAGGCAGTGAGGAAGACTGACCAGAGACGCAGGCAAGAACCAGGGCTGGCTGGTGTTAGGAAATTCAAAGGAACAAGGCCATCATCAGCAATGATATAAATGCTGTAAAGAGTAGGGTGAGAACCACCAAGAAGTCCCTGATGACCTTGGGAAACAGATTCAGTAGAAAGAAATGGGGTGGGGACCTGCATTGGAGGGGTGGGAAGGGGTGCATGAAGTGAGCCGCGGGGAGGTGGGTGGCTTCAAGGGAACAGAATGAGCACCAGACAGGAAGGGGCCGGCACACTCGAATTTGGACACTGGCTCTGACCTGTGTGGGGTGCGTGACTTGGGAGGAGTCACTGGACAACCCTTGGATGCTCTTTCCTTGTTGGTAAAATCAGGAGCTAAGATCCAGCCATGAAGCTGTTGTCGCCTGACGGCTGATGACTAAGAACGTCTAGCAGGCAGTAGGAGCAAAGCTGGCTGAGATCATGTGGGTTAACTTACAGGGAAAGTGCTTGAACCGGGCAGAGCCCTCTTCGGAGATGGGCCTGTTCACCGTGGCTTTGTCACTGGGAATGGCTCTGACACAGTAGGGATGAGTCCCCTCCAGCACCCAGCCTCTCTCGAGATCTGTGGCATGGCAGGATCCATGCCCGAGCCTCAGGCTGGGAAAAGAGCTTGTAGATCTGCGGTTTTTGTGGTAAACACTAGGGTTTGGACTCTGAGGCGCTCCCCACCGCCTGTACCCCATGAGGGAGATTGCCTGGCCATGTGGGCCAATGGTGAGGACCGTACCCTAGGAGAAAGAGCAGGGGTGGCTTTGCGGCCGACTCAGCGAGGAAACTTGCACTGATCCCTTAACCTCAGTTTACTGACCTGGGAAATGGCTCGGCCTTACTCTTGACATGAGTAGGAAGAAAATGTGTCCAGAGACAAGCTTTGAGTTTTGCAGGGAGGAATGCCTTATAGCATGTCAGGGAAAGTCAGTGTATATCCCCTGGGGGCAACTCTTGGGTTCTGGTATCACAATGTATGTCCTGAGAATTATGACAGATTCTGTATGTCAGAACTTCCGACTTCTTCTCTCGTCCCTCCTTTCTTGGTCGCTAGTGTTTACAAATATGAGATTCTCTTCTCCTCTCCTGACCACACAGCCTATCTGTCCACTCATTCATCCAATGAATATGGGCTGGGCACCTAAAAAAAAACGTGTGCTGGCCACTGAGGAGGTGAGGAGTGGGTGTTCAGAGAGATGGATGGCTCAGCTCCTGCCCTGACGGGGTTTGAAATCTGGTGGGAGCTGAAAGTCACCTAAGCAATAAGCTGAAACAGACACGTTTGCCAGTGTCTTAGTTCAGAGGGACAGACCAGGGGCCTCGGGAGCCCAGGGGGAAGATTAATTCCACATAGAGGAGCCAGGGAAAGTGTGAGCAGGAGACATTTGAGGTGCTCTTTGACAGGAGAATGTCCAATGTAGAGGAAGGAAGGGCTCCTTCTCCACGGGGAAGCCCCAGAGTCAGGGAAGCAGGTGCACCAGGCCGGGGTCTAGGAGAACGGGAGTGGCAGAGGCGGTATTGAGACAGGAGACCCCCTCCTTGCCGCTCACTCTCTTTTTCTGCCTCTCCTTTTCTTTTTCTTCTCATGTCTCCCCTACTCCCTTTGGCTTTAGCGGAGTCTGACTTCTCCTCTCTTGTCTGCGTCCTCCTGCCCTCCCTTTGCACCCCTGCTTGTCTGCCTTTCTCCCTCCCCTTCCTCTTTACATTTGCTAGGCTAACAGATTGCACGGCGGGTGACTGTTCCGTGAACGGGGCCCTGCACCCCTGTGGCAGCCGTGCCTCGCTGTGCCTCCCAGGACCCACCCTGCCGGATGGAGTCTGCAGGTTCCCGCCATTAGCCTCTGTCCTTCAGTGACAGCCAAGACAATTTATACTCCCTGTTGGCTGTGGCCGTATGTTGTCATAACCTGGGCCATTTCCTCATTTAATACCGTCCATAAACTCCAATAAACCTGTCCCGGAGTCCCTTAGTCCAGAAAAGGAGAGGCACGGGGTTTGGAAGGATGGGAAGGTGGGAGGGGGAGACGTGGAGGCGGGGCTTAAGGTGAGGGTCCAACAGGTGAAGGTTGGACTTGAACCTGACACCCAAGCAGGGCACCTGGCCCCTGTCCCACCTGATGAGTGCCTTGTTTCCTTTCCCGCTGTCCACGCTCTGTCCCGTTGCTGGTTGCAGTGTGTCAGATCCTCCCCAAGGGGGTGGTCGCTGTCCTGGGACCCTCGTCCAGCCCAGCTTCCAGCTCCATCATCAGCAACATCTGCGGGGAGAAGGAGGTGAGTGCCCTATGGGGGTGGGGGGCCATGGGCAGGCTGGCAGCCTATGCCTCGGGCCCCAAAGTATCACGGATTCTCAAGGTCTAGAAGAGCCCATTTGGGCCTGGTAGGTGTTACCAATAACAACAACAACCAAACATTGAAAAAAAATAGTCCTTTGTTGGGCACTTTCTTTTCTAACAGAATTTTCTTTCTTTGTTTTTTTAAGACTTTATTTATTTATTTGATAGAAAGAGAGATATCACAAGTGGGCAGAGAGGCAGGCAGAGAGAGCGGGGGAAGCAGGCTCCCCGCTGAGCAGAGAGCCTGATGCAGGGCTCGATCCCAGGACCCTGAGATCATGACCTGAGCCAAAGGCAGAGGCTTAAACCACTGAGCCACCCAGGCACCCTTGTAATAGGATTTTCAAACCTCAAAGACCTCTGGGTCTTTGAGTCCCCAGAGGGCCCCTTGGTTGTGGTGGGGAGAGGGGAGAGGCTGTGGGGGATAGTGGTCCAGGGGCCACCAAGAGGGCGGGAGTCTGAGCTCCCCAGGAAGTTTTGAGACTATTTGTTTTGACACTGGGATTCTGGCAAAGAATGCCTTTGGGACTGCTACATCTTATTGCTAAAATAAAGTTGGAAACCTCTGTCTTATAAATTCTCTAGAATCTTCTTCCCCATTCACCAATTTCCGTGTTTACTTCTTCAGTCAGAGAAATCTTCCTCAGGTGTCCCCTCGGCCTGGAGCCTCTCTAGCGTCCGTGTGGAGCTCGTTTCCTCTGGCTCCAGTTCCGTGGGGGATAAAGACAGTCGGGGATGAGTTTCTGAGTAATAGCCTGCTCCCCGGTCCATCAGCTCTCTCCTTCCTCTTCCCCTGGAGAAAACAAACTCAGAAGTTTGTTTGTTGTTTAGCTCATTGCTGGAATCCTTCCTGGCTTCTAGCTTCTATCCGTCTTCCCCTTCACAGAAATCCCCGGGTTACAGTGGCAGAGTGTCCCTACAGGCTCTCTCTGGCCTCAAGGGCCTTCTAGCTGGGTCTCTCGAGGACAGATGGAGCTTGGTGGTGGGGGCGAGAGGTCAGGAGCCAGGGAGGAGGGCGGGCAGAGGGCCTGGGAAAGGAAGGACCAAGCTTGCACCTGTTCTGGAGCCTGGAGGCTCAGCCTTCCAGAAACATTAGCTTTGGGAGGCTCTGATTCTAGATCCCATTAGGATCTGATTCTAGAACCCACTGAAGGAACAGACTCTGCCTGAGCAAGCTGTCCCTATCCTACCCATTTGGGAACCTACCGCCTTGATGCTGGACCACTTCTCTTTATGACCCGTAGGCTTGGCCAGAGTCCCTAACGCTTGGGGCAGAATAGCTAATTTCCCTATTTCATGAAACCACTTTCAGAATCGTGACCTGCACTTTGAAGTGCTGGGAAGCCCTACTCCAGTCCCGTGGCTGGTTCTGCTCCCTTAGGACTGTAGGCTGGGCCCCCTGAACCTTTTCTGGCCGGGGCCAGGTCTCTGTTGACAGCCCCCATCCCTAGCCCCTCAGATGTCCTGAAAGATGACTCTTGACCCATCCCAGGCCAAAAAAGGAGCCTGGGCCCCCATCGCACCCCTTCCACCCACCCCCTTCTCACAGGCCTCACCCCCGGCCCCGCCCCGGAAAGTGGAGCTGATGTTTAATTTAACTCTTTCTTGCCACACTCCACGGAGCAGTCAGATCTGTGGCAGGCTGTTACTCCAGCAGCCGCTGGGATCCTCGCCGCCGAGTCCGGTTGCTAAGACTTCAGCACCCCCCCCCCCCCCCGTTTCCTCTTTTCTCCTCCCTCCCCGCCGCCCCCCATCACACTGCCTCGCCATTCCTTCCGGTCATCCCCCAACCCCCATTCCCCGATGGCCTCCTCATGGGCTTCAGTAGATGTTTTATATTAGCTGACACGTTTCCCTTAACCCCGTTTAGCATTTCAGGCGAGAGACAGGGACCCTGATTTACAGCCATCTCCCCGACCCTGCCACTCTGGCCCCTGTGCCGTTGACCTGCCAGCCAGGTCATGTTGCCCAGGGAACGGCCAGCCGGTTCCCCCTCCTTTGTCTGGTCATGTCCCTTCCAGAACAACCTTTCCTCTCCGTTCAGATTATGCATTTCTTTTTCATATTTTATGAGGCTGAACTGGCTCGCACTGATTCCCCTCCGCTCCAGGGAGAAGAAATGGAGTTCTCACCAAGGAGTCCGTTCCTTTAAATGCCGCTAACATCTCTATAGCCCCGTGGCCGGCTGGTTCTGCCTCACCTCTCCTTCCCCACACACCTCCATGGTGATGGGGACGGGACTGTTGGATGCATTTGCAATTGCAGATCAATTCTGGATTGATCTTTGTCCTAGAGAGAGAATCAGGGGGATTGGCCTGGGCCGTCCCTGCGCAGCCCCATCAGAGCAGCTGGCCGATCTTCCAGCAGCCTTCAAGGTGGCGGGCTGTGCTGGAGACGTCCCCCCGACTCCACTTGCTGGAGGAGCCCCTCATCACACACATCCCCTCACCCCCGCAGGGACAGCTTCAAGAGCTTTTGCAGGAGCCCCAAGATTTGGGGAGAAAGGGGAAAGGGAAGGAGAGAAGGCATTGCTGGGACACTTATGACATGTTAGGTCCTAAGCTGTCCACAAGCAGGCTCTCATTCTACCCTCCCAGAGATCCATGAAGCACCCATTGGTGTCTCCGTGCTAGGAAGCATAGACAGGTTAAGCAACTGACCCCAAATCATACAGCAGAACCTGGCTGAAAACCCAAGTGTATAACCTGTAAAACCCATTTGTCCTTCATTTGCCTGAGTATCCTTCCTGATCCATCTCTAGGGTCTGTGGCTTGAAAGGTATTTCTAAGGGTACATTCTGTTGGGGTGAGTTAGCTGGAGCCCTGCAGTCTGGATGGCCACGCACAGAAGGCCTGGGTCAGGGATGCTCAAACGTATAAGCTGATCGGTCTGGCCACCCCAGCCTCCCTTCCCTTGCTTGGCCTTGGACTCCGTCTTGGCCCTTTGTGACCTGTTTTTCCTTTCAAGGTGCATTTATTATTCCTTTTAGACAGATTGTGCGGGGTGGAAAATATAAGGAAGAAAGACCCTTTATGACAGTCCTCAGATCAACCTCAGTCTTCTAAGTCTTTTCTTGTAACTCACCAGGCTCTCTCCAGGACTGCATTTTTCAGTCTCTGCTGGAAAACATTGGTTGCCTTCTCTCTGTGGTGCGAGGGCTAATCCTGGTTGAAGGCAGGAATTTTCTCCCTAGTGTCTGCTAAGTCTTCCCCTCCTCCCCACCCCCGCCTCCAATCTCAGAGGAGCTCTGGTCTCTGGCTGACCTCTCCCAGGATCTTTTTGTTGTTTTGTTTTAATTTTTTTCTCTCCCAGAATCTTACTAGGACAAGGTGGCAGAATCCTATAGACACCATCTTAACATCCTTCCAGACTCTGGGCCAGCCCCAGCCAAGAAAATTTCTGCTGTCATTTCTAAATAACCGATTCCCAGAGCCAATGAACTCACCACCAGGAAGTTCTTCCTGCTCTCTACCCTCAGTCTTACTTGCTTTAACATCCTTCCAAACCCATGCTTGCTGCAACCTGGCCCTCCCCCAGGGTGCTGGTCCTATGGGAGGATGTGCACTGAGGTTTCCTGAGTCCATCTCCAATAGAGGTACCAGGTAGCTCTCCTGGCTCCGGGTACCAGGGATGAGAGAGACCAAATAAAATCAAGGTGGATGGCAGCTTATTACGCTTTAACTTTCCTATTACCTACCCGATAGCCTTAGCCACTGATAGAACAGCATCAGAGGCTGCTAATATTTCTTTGCAGGAGAAGAGAGGTAGGAGGCAGGGGCAGTGCCTCCGGAAATGTCGGTAACTGACACAGAGGGAAACTGACACTGTCCTAATGAAGCCAGAGCAGGTTTTTATTTACCTGGCTCCACTTGGAGGCTCTCTGGACGGCTTCTCAGCCTGCGACGCTCCCCACTCTGTGTGTGTGTATGCAGAGGGACCCATCCCAGGCTGTCACACAGGAAGTTGGTTGGGAGCTGGTTTGTACACACTTGTTGGCCAGGTGGGGCTGATGGGGCTCCTTTCTTAGTCCCCAGGGCAGTGTTTTTCTCTTTTTGCCGCCTCTGCTCTGATTTATTAGCTACCAATGAAATATTGTAAGGATTATGGCTTCGAGACACTTTTGTCTGGCTGCCTAGCTGCGGGCAGTTGCTCTGAGAATAAAGACCTATGACTTTGCCCTCTCGGGGCCACAGTCCCCCGTGCCAAGGTCCACAGGGCACTTATACAGGTCTCTGGCCAGAGGGCTTCTCATCCTGGGTGTTCCTATTTTAAGCATCGTGCAGGACTCATTCTTGCCTTCTTCCTCCGGCGTGGGTGTCCCGAGTCCCGCAAGCTCCATCTCCACCGGAGTGTGGCAAAGGCCTTCCCGAGAAGAATCCGCCGTCCACAGCCTCGTTTCCCTCATGGCTGCTTTCCTTTGCACTCATTCTGGATCCTCCCGGACACCTGTTTTTGCTGCTCCTCCCAGGTCCCTCATTTCAAAGTGGCCCCGGAGGAGTTTATCAAGTTCCAGTTCCAGCGATTCACAACCCTGAACCTCCACCCCAGCAACACGGACATCAGCGTGGCTGTCGCTGGGATCCTGAACTTCTTCAACTGTACCACCGCCTGCCTCATCTGTGCCAAAGCAGAATGTAAGCTTCCCCCGCCCCCGGCCCCCGCGCGGCCCCCCCCCCTGCCGCCCTGGTTCCCTTTGGGGTTTCCCCCCCCCCCCCCCCCCAGGGCTTTGCCCTTGGCTCTGGATCCGCCTGGTAGGGGAGGGCTCCCTCTGCTGGTGGGGGTGATGATCAGCAGCTTCAGGCATTCCCACGTGTCCTTGGCTGTTTGTGGTCTCTGTGTGTGTGTGTGTGTCTGTGAGAGAGAGAGACAGAGAGAGAGACAGAGAGAGACCGGGAGGGAGAGAGAGAGCGCGCCGTCCAGGAACACCCTTTGCCAGACATGGGCGGAACAGAGAGAACTGGGTTACAGGGAGACTGGCCAACATCCAAGCCTTTTTGCATCTGCAAACTCAATTCCCACATTTTCAGCCTCATTGTGAAGGATCTACAAAAAGAGAGAGAGAGGGAAAATGTAAAATTGGATGCATTTTGTACTTGACGGGCTGAAGAGCTTCTTCCCCTGGAGAGCGGGTTTTGCTGATGGAACAAGGTCCAAGGGCAATGCCTGATAAAGCATTTTTTTGCAAATGCAGGTTTTAGAAATACGGTTTCTCTGACTCTTAGACAATTTGTAACGTAAATTTAGTGTTTATGAGATTTAGCTAATTTGAGCCAGCATTTTCTAGCAAATCTGGGCATCTGTGTGCTCCCAGTGACAGCTGTGCACCCACATGTGGTCAGGCAGGTGCTGGGCCCTGCCTGTCCCTGGGGCCTTGTGCCTGAGCCCCAGGCATCTGCATCCCGTGTAGCTCTCCGGCAGGTCCTGGCAGGCTGCACTGGCCGACCTATGTCCTCTCCGTCGGGGCTCCTGTTCATGTGGGTTCTCAGATCTGCTCTGCCCGCTGGAGTCCCTTCTCCACCCGGAACCCCTCCAGCACCTGTAAACAACCACCCCCTCCCAGCCAAGGGACAAAACCACTTTCTTCACAAGGCATTTGCACCCAACTGCCTCTCTGTGATGGCCATTCAATTCACTTACTTGCATAAACACCGATTTGAGATTTACTCCGGGCTACCCCAGAGAGTAACTGAGCTCCAACTGTGTGTACTTTTTATATAGTTTATTTAATTATCACAATGATCCAGTGGGTTCGGAGGCGTTGGAGTTCCCCGTGTCAAAGTTGACTCAAACTCAAAATCCAATTCCTCGGTCTCACTGGCTCCCGGCAGACAGCACAGACCCAGAACATTTCCGCCATCAGAGAGAGTTCTATTGGACAGCCCTGCTTTAGATAGTGTTTTGTGGCTGAAATTTTAAAAAAAAGGGTGGGGGAGGAATGTTTGGATAAACACTTTACTCTGTTTCGCCTCATGGAGATTCACGGCACACATTAGCACAGACACACTGAGTTGTCCTGTGGCCAAAACACCTATTTACCTCTTCTCTCCGAATAGGATTGACCATAAGTCCCAAAGGGATACTGATCGAGAAGCCCACAGGATGCCAGTGTTTAATGGGGTTGAGGACCATGGCATCCCACCAGGTGGCCCTCCTCCTGTGGCGTCCTCCAACCCTGTAAGGTGGAACCCAACCACGGATTCTCCCCCTGGAAATTTCTGCCACATCCCCTCAGGCAGGACTCAACAAGAGTGCCCCATGCATACAGCGGGAATGTTAAGAGACAGAGGACAGGCCATCAGTCTCTCCCAGCAAAGATTCTCCTGCTGTGCAGGGTCCAGTGTCTGAGCAACCTGATGGGAAGTTCTTTCTTGTGTCTAGCCACAGTCCCCCTTGCTCGTAGGGCGGGTCCTGCTCTCTCTGCTTCAGCTCTTCCTGGCAAGTCAGTTGCTCATCTGTTTGCTGAGCATCTACTGTGTGCTGAGCTCTTCGCCTGATTCGGTTGCCTTGTAAGGCAGGGTTCTTTCCCTTAGAATCATGACCTTCCTTGACATGCATGACATTCATACAGTCCTGTGCAGACGGCAAAGCCCTTTCATGTACATTTTGCCATTTTATGCCCCTCCTTCCTAGTCATTCTAGAACCAAGAAAACAGTCTTGGAGCTGTTAAGGGACTTGCTTGAGGTCATACACAGCTGGTTTTACGTGGCAAACCATGACTCTCACTCAGGTCTTTTGAGTCAGGAGTTCCTCACCTCCCCTTCTGTCCTCCTCATTTGCACAGACAACTTCAGAGCAGTGGCTTAGGGCAGGCTCTGCCTGGCAGGTCCGGTGTCCTTTGAAGGGCAGAGATCTCTCCGGAGCAGCGTGTCCCCCTTGCTCCCTCAAGCAGGGTGCGGGATGGCTGAGCACAGACACAGTCCTGAAGAGGATGAGCCTGCTTGAGAGCCAGAGGGGCCAGGCCACCGCCCAGGCGGGACTCGTCAACCACACAGTGCTACCTCTTCTTGAAGAACTCATCCACTGTGGTTGCCCAGTGACTCCGGGCCCCACCTCCTGGGGCCCAGGGAAGGAAGGTAGGACAGAGCGGGAGAAGTTCAAGGGCAAAGAGGATTAAAATCTAATCAAAGGATGAAGAAATCAGGGGCTGAAGGGAAATGCAGCTCCGAGCTGGGGAGGAGGTGAGCTTCTGTCTTCCTTATTAATGCAGGGCCAAGAGATGCCGCATGTTGAATTAGAAACAGGCATCTAATTCTATTTTTCAGCCATCAAAATTAGGTATAACGGAGACCGTTCCACAGGGAACCCTACCACCTTTTTTCTTTCTTTCCAAAAGTAGAGTTTTAATAAGCAGGTTTTAGACCAAGTAGAGTTGTATTGTATTTTACATTATTTTTCTTTCATGGGATTAAAAATCAGGACGTCTGCATGTGCCTAGTTCTAATGAGGCCGGGGGGTGAAGGGAGATGTGGTGAGGGGTCCAGGCATGCTGTCCTGGGAGCCCCCGAATGGGGAGAGTCGAGGTTCCCCACCGTGGCCCCTGAGGCCCGTTTGGCGCCATCACCCAGCCTTGCCGCAAGACTACCTTTTGAGACTCTCAGGATGGACCCAGGGCCTTCAATTTCCTGTAGTCACAAGGACAACATGCTAGATATTTTCCTGGTATATTCGAGCGGACTCAAAGACTAATTTTTTTTAATGTTTGCATTGATGTTTCTAAGTATTTTAATGTCCTTTTTGTGGCTACGTGCCCTTCTCCCATCTGTTTAACACCTGTGTGACCTTGGGAGAGTAACATAGATACTCTCCAGCTTCCTGTTGTCTTATCTATGAAGTGGGAACCATGATGCCTCCCTTGCCGGATGGCCGAGGGGATTAAGTAGGACGAGATACCCAAAGAGCACGACACAGGGTCCATACCTGGGCAACAAGAGGCACACGTGAGTTTTTCTTTCCTTCCTTCCTTGGATCCCTTTCAAACAATACCAGGTCAGGACCTGGAGCAGAGTGACCAGAGTTCAGCACTGTCCTTCCATCGTCCCTGTGTTGGCTAAACTCTGCCCAGGTGGTTGGAGAGGAGCAGACTCTGATCTTGGGGAGGAAGTACAGTTGGAGAGAAGTCCAGAAGGGTGCAGTAAAAAAAAGAACCATCTTGGGAGCCAAAACAAGCTTCTCTACCATGCATGAGCTGTGTGATGTTAGACAGGTCACCGTACCTCTCTGAGTCTCAGTTCCCTTCTGCTAAAGTGGGAATAAGACTGCTTTTCAGGGCATCTGGGTGGAAGGTATCTGGCCCCAGAATATAATAAACATTTACTTATTTTACCCTGTGATCCTGGCTGTGGCAGCGGGGGCTCGGAGATGGGAGAGTAGGGCTGATACTCAGAGCCCCTTGTGAAAATGGTGGGACTCTAGAGGATCTTCCCCACACCAGCCTCAGGAGGCAACACGCTGTGGGAGGCCTTCTGCTGGGAGCAATACAAAAATTAATCATTTAGTGAGCACTCACTCTGCTACGGCTTTAGAAATTATCCCATTTGAGCCTCGTGATAACCATCTAATATGGACTTTATAAACATTCCTATTATCTGCATGAGGAAAAGGGAGATTAAGTCTTATTTTCAACACGCATGGTTCTTGTTTCCTCTTCTCCCTGCTTGTTTCAATGCTGTGGAAAAGACAGAAGAGAGGCACCATTTTTTCCCATTCTGTGGCTGGGTTGACGCCTTGCCATGCCAGCTCAAGTGGGGAATCAGAAGCCGGAAGCCAGAATCAGGAGACCTGGTTTGGGTCTTGGTCAGTCTCGGGTTTTCTAGCTCTATGATCTGTCACTGCACCCCTCCCACCAGGCACACCTGCCCTCCCCGAGCCCTGGGGGTGGGGGCCAGGGTGGGGTGTTCAATCAACCGTGTATGAGGAAACGTGAGAGACTGCTCAGGGCAGGGGCACCTGCTGAACCCCACTAGGGGAGGCACAAGCTGGAGACACGCTCCAAAGTTCGGAGGCAGTGGGAGCGCAGAAGCCACGCTCTTCCCACGCCAGCCCTTGTGTCAGAGAAGACGACGGGCTGCAGGGCCGAGCCAGGCAGAGCACGGTTTGCCCGTGAGCGGAAAATCTCACCTTCTCCCTCATTGCCTCTCTGTCTCCTCCTCTGTCTCGTGTGGTTTGGCCTCACAGGTCTGCCTGTTCCCAGGGCCAAGCCCAGCTGTGAGATGAGACAGACCCAGGAAGCAGGTGCCATGGGTCATTCAAGCCCTTGAACATGCTCTGTGTCCCTTCCCCATGGTGACTCCTTGGACTCTCATTCCCCGTCTCCCCGTCAGAATCTGCTCGTGGAAAAGGTCTGAAAGCCACACACCGTGAGGCACGAGGCCTGGCAGCAGGAAGGGGCATGAAGCGTTACTGGGTGTAGGGCAGTGCGGGCACAATGGCGAACCATGGCATCTCCCCAAATCCCCGCCACAGTCCCCCGAGGTCAGTTTTACATCCCCAGCCTCCAGCAAGATTTAAAAGTGCCGTCCCTCCCTGGAGAATTAGCATCTCCCTTAACCAGAGCCCACAGCCGAGGGAGTCCGCCAGTGGAGAGGGATAGATGCCAGTTGAAATGGGTGTTTATTCTTGTTTTTTGGTACAAGGGTCCTTTGTGTCCCCCATAGACCCATCACTTAGGTATTTGTGTCCTAGTCCTGCGGCCCTGTCCAGCCCCGGCTGTGCCTTTCACGGCTTCTCCCGCCTCCTCCCACCCCGCCTGGCCCCTGCCTTCTAGTCAGCCTCCCTCCTGCTTCCCAGAAGAGCCGGCCTGCTGAGGCTCTCATCCGTCCATCCCGTTGGATCCTGAGTGAGGCTAATAGGTTCCCCAGGTCCCTCTCAGCCTTGGACTTGGCAGGCAGACCTGCTGCTGGGCCCCGGGGCCACCCAGGAGAGGAGGGCTGGGGCAGTGGCAGAGAGGAAGCCGGGAAAAGAGCAGCTTTTAACCCCTCTGGTGGCAGCTGCCTTTAGGAAATCCCTTAGTTCCATTAAACAGATAGAGGTGAGGAGAATGACGTTTGGAAAATTCTACACCGCACGCAGAAACTCCTGATGTTCTTAATATCGCTAAACCACACTTCCCCTTCTGCAAATTCCTTGCACTGCCTAGCATGAGAAAGGATCCCTTTCTGATTCATAGAACTAGAGAATCTCTGGGCTAGAAAAAACAGCAGTGTTCTTCTAGTCCAACTTTCCATCCACTGGTGTAATTCACTGACAGTCGGCAAGAGGGGCTTTAGTCTTTCCTTAACTACCTCCAGTGACAGGGAGCTCACTACCACTGCATCTTGAGATAGCTTGAACAGAGCTAAGTCTGTCTCCCTGTGACCTCCCTCCACTCTTTATTCTGATGTGTCGTCCTTGAGGCTGCCAGGAGCAAGTCTGTCTCATGATGGTCCTTCACACTCTTCCTCAAGCCAGGGACCCCCTTCCTTCAGCTGCTCCTCAAGGCACGTGGTGTCCTTTCCCCACTTGGCACTGATGCTCCCCTGCTCTGTGGGGCTGTGGGGTCCCGCTTGTCCCCCCACAGCCTCAGTGTCTAGTTCAGCCCCCCAGCCAGCGCCATGCACCCTGCCTCACACCGGGCATGTGCGGAAGAGTCTGAAATGGGAATTCGTATGGAACACCGTGAAATGCTTCGTGTTTACGTATTTCCTATAATATACATATACACATACATATATGCTACCAAGTGTTTTGCATGGTTTATAATGAAGGACCATATTTTGTGGATTGGATAATAAACCCGGGAAGAGGAGGAGATGAGTGAAGGACAGTTAGGATGGAAAGGGTGGGGGAGGGGGTGAACGGAAACCGGATTTGTGAAGCATCTTCTAGGAAGGAAACCAACACTGTCCTGCTTGCCTGCCCTCCTTGTACTAACCATGCAAGGTAGTAGTTGTCCTTACTTTACAGATAAGGTCACTGAGGGACAGAGGGAGTCGCCGCCACTGGCCAGTCCCAGCAGTGCTAGAGCTGGGACCCCCCCAGGGGCTCCCCTGCCACCCTGTGCTCTGTTTGCTGCTCCAGGTGCAGTCCAGGCTGGGAAGGCAGTGACTGATAGGAGATCCTGAGTGGGATACAGACTCTCCGCACTACCCCACCCCGCCGACCCGCTGCCCTTCCCCCCCGCCCCCCCCCCCCCCCGCCGCCTCTCAGCACACATGACAAAGTGTGCTGGGTAAGATGGGGATGCTGGTTCCTTATTTAAAGGGCAGCAGAGTGCCCCACAGGACAGTCCAATGGGGTACACTGGGCACTGATCGGAGCAGGGGCGCCAATTTATCTGACATCTTGGGAGGCTCTTCCCTGGGAGTGCAGGGCACCTGACAATTTTAAAGAGATGAACAGTCCTGGCTGGGCATCTCCATGCGAGGCCTAATCCTGCCATCTTCCAAGCTTCCCTGTCTTGTCCCATGAGTTTCACTGCCCCTTTGAAGGATCCCATGGGATTTGGCCTCTTTCCCAGGCAGGCTCTAGCGAGTCTCCCTGCTTTGTTCCAGGGTCCGTGGCACTGTCCTCGGCCACCACTCGCCTTGCCCCTCCAGCTCCGGTGCTCCCTCCTCCCTAGCACGCCCAGGCAGATCTTTTCTTGAGCCAAAGAGAAAGCCAGCTGTCCAGGAACACTGGCTCCTGTGGCCTCCCCTGACCTTCTCCCCTGACCTTTGTGCAAGTCGGATTTTGCTTTTCACATCGCCTCTGAGGAAGACGTGAATATTCTCTCCATTTTACATATAGACCTAAAAAAGGCAGTCCCCAGAAAACGGGATGATTTAAGGCATCAAACAAAATATGGGTTTGACTTGAGCTTCGTGGTGGACTTACTTGCAAGTCCCTGCCCTCTAAGCTTCCAGAGTCTGTATCTGACCCACCCCTCTCTGCTGATGTCTTGGCGGTCCAGGGCCTGGCCCTCAGGACATGTGCAGTGTTGGTTGAACAGATTTGCACTGTGGTCCCTTTTTGTTCTGCGGGCTGTTGTGGCGATGAGTAAAATACAGGAGAAGGAAGGCTGAAACCATACATTCTAGTTCCCAGCATGCTTCTGCATCTCCGTGAGTTATACCCATTTTACAGATGAACAATGGAGGCTCCAAGAGGTTATATGACTTCTCAAGATCACAGCTGGGGAGGGCTGACTCTGGGCTTGAATCCAGATCTTCTGTAAATCAGTTGCAGGAAGTGCCCGGCAGCATCAGGGCCCCTTCTGATAAGGGTGAGAGCCTGCAGGGCCACAGAGAGCGGGACAGATTACAAGTCTCCTTTGACACCCTGTGGGGGAAGGAAGGGAAAGGCCAAACAGCTAGGATGCCTTTTGAATGACAGCCCCTCCCAGGGTTTTCCCCTCCGGGCTGCAGCCGCCAGCTCCCCAGACCACCTTGGTGGGACCCAGGACTAGAGGATGGGGGCTGGCGTGACCTTCCCAGAGCTCCTGTCTTTACCCTGCCAGGTCCCTGGGTTACACCCTGCTACCTTGTCCTTGTTAGAAAACACAGTCACCGTGGGTTTTCCTCCCCATGTCCAGAGATGCATACCCTCAGGCCGCTCCTAGGTTCTGTGCCTGTGGCCCCTGCTGCTTGTGTCCTGGGAGGCCTCTGGCCATATAGGAAGATGTGAAAGTAGAGATGAGAAAGTAGAGATGAGAGAAAGATCTCTCATCACAGAGATGAGAAAGTAGGAACCCTTGTCCCTGGTCCCAGCTACTTTCCTGCGTGAAGAGGATCTCTACAGATCAAGGGAGGCGGCTGCGATGCCCTTCAGAGGCCTCTCTCTCACCATTTCATCCTCAATGATGTAGGAAAGACATTAGGGTTCAAAGCCAACAGCCAAGAAAGAATTCTTGAGAGTCTTTGGTGCAAAAAGCTAGTTTTATTAAAGCACAGGGACAGGACCTGTGGGCAGAAAGAGGCTCCTTTGGGGTCATGAGGAGTGGACCATTATATATTTTCAAGTTAGGAGGAAGTTAGGGATATAGCCTAAGTCTCTAAGGAATTTGGAAGTTTCCAGGACCTTGAGGGGGCTAGCTATGGTTGGGAAAAGGTCAGTTATTACCATCTTATAAAACCTTAGTCATGAGACCATTCAGATGTAGATCGGCAGGCCATATGCTTTGGGGGGTGTTTGCCAACATATATTTTGGGGGTTTAGAGGTAAAGGAAATTTCTAAAGGAATTCTTAATGTGTTGAAGTAGACGTACGGGCTCCTGGGAGTTGGGAGGAGACAGTCGGGCTGGGATTGCTCTTTTCCCTCAGCAAACTGTCAACATGGAGAGACAGTTGCGTCCCCAGAGGAATGCCACTCTGCCTGTTTCAAGGACTTGTCTGTGGGCTCTAGGAAGGAAGGAGATTTAATAATTTCTCTTCTGCCTTTGTTTCCCACATCACTCAAGGGTCAGGAGGGTGAGGAACCTGTGCAGGGAGGAGTCTGGGGTCATTTGGAAGACATCCCCACCATGACTGTGCTGTAGCTGGGGCAGGAGCGGGAGCGCCGGGGCCTTGGCTCAGAAAGCCAACCCTTCCCTTGCCATCCAGTGTGCGGAGCTACTCATCTCGTACCTCCTGTTCCCCTGTGTGGGATTAAAATGCGTTGTAGGATTGTTGTAAGGACTTGAGGACAAGCCATGTGGAAGGTTTAGCTCATTATCTGGAACACCGTAAAGAATCAATAAACCCTACTCTTGTCGTTGCTTTTGGGAGCAAATGCCTGTACTTTTCTTTCCACTGGAGTTGAGACCATCTCTAACCAAGAGACCCTTCCCACCCCCAACCCCACCCCTCCCCGCCACTCCCACCCTCTTCCTGGCCTGCCTCTTCAGAGGCAAAGCTGAATTAAGACCCTTGTGTCTCAGTGACATCATTCTGGAGACCCTCCTCCCACCCCTGCTCCTAGACAGCAGTTAGCTGAGGTGGGGGCGGGGAGGGGATCCCGTATTTTCCTTTTGTTCCCAGCCTGCGTTCTTGCCATTGGAGCGCAGTTCAAAGCCTGTGCTCTTATAATCTTAATAATACCTTGTCTTAATGCAACCACTATGCTCTGAGGAGTTCAAAGGGTTTTGGTGAGACCTGTTTCCTGGACCTTGTGATCTTGAGGGAACTGCTCCCCCACATCCCTGAGGAAAACAAAGGCCCCGCTTTCCTAGAGTTAGATGGGACCTTTGTGGGCCTTTGCGATGGGCGAGGCCCGGGCTTAAGCAATTCACAGATTCCTTCATTTCATCCTCAGCGACATCCTGGGAGCTGGTGGCTTATTCTCGTTTCTCAGAGGAGGAAACTGAGGCCAAGGGCCGTGGCCATGTGAGAAGGTCACTTGGTGTGTGAGCAGCCAAGTTAGGGGGAAAAACCAGGCCTCCTGGTCTCTGAACCCAGGTCTTGGCCGCTGGGCAGTGCTGTGTGGGAGGAGTGGGAATCCTCTCATTCCTGTCAAGGGACCTCAATCTCTGTTTAAAAGAACATTCCTGATGGAGATGGAGGAGGCGCGGGGGCTTAGGAACATTCTTTTGACTGAAGCTGGGAATACAGAAGCCCACAGAGGTTGAGAAGCTTGCTCAGGTAAAGGGGCTGCTGCTTTGCACCAGCAGTGGGGGCCAGACCCATGGCCCAGCCTCTGGCCCAGGGCCTCGCTCATCCTGCCTGTGTCCCGGTGTCTCCCAGGGAAGTACCGGGGACCCTCAGCGCCTTCATCCTCTTTCCCCTCCAGGCCTTTTAAACCTGGAGAAGCTGCTCCGGCAATTCCTAATCTCCAAGGACACCCTTTCAGTCCGGATGCTGGATGACACCCGGGACCCCACCCCGCTCCTCAAGGAGATCCGGGACGACAAGACCGCCACCATCATCATCCACGCCAACGCCTCCATGTCCCACACCATCCTCCTGAAGGTGGGAGCCAGGCCCGGCAGGCGCGGTAGGCGCGGAACCTCCTTGTCCCTCCCCCCTCCCCCTCCCCTTGAGCCGGCACACCGCTCCCTCCTTGCCTCAGGTGTCGCCCAAAAGGAAAGGCCAGATGGGGCTGATGTTGGAGAAGCATCACCTCCCGGTGCAGCCACACAGCCCCCAGCCAGAACCCTCTCTACCAGGGTCTGTGGGGTCTCAGGAGGGACCACGGCCCTTGGGGGCCAAGGCTCTGTGCCAAGGAATATAGAAGTATTTCCAGGTGTGGACAGCCAGGGCAGTCCGACCAGCGTGTACAGCAGAGCGTCAGCCCTCTGGGTCCTCCCTGCACAGCGTACTGGTTTCCCAAGCGCTGCCGTGGGGCTTCCCAGCCTAATCCTCTCAGTGCCTAAATGGGGCTCGTACCCCATCTTCCCTGGACAGGCGAAGAAACTGGGACTCTGGGCGATGAATGGCGAGGAGCAGAGCTGGGCGCGTACCTGCTGTCTCTGATAGCCGGTCACCAGCTTCCTCTACCGCAAATACAGGGGCAGGGTGGCAGGCCCCAGATTGGAAAGTCAGGGGTGGCGGGGCAGGGGGTAGGAGGAGTCCATGCTGGAGAAACAGCGTGGGACCAGCTGGGCAGCCTCGGCGTCCTCAGGCACCGGCTCCCGGCCTGGTGGCTGGGCTCTGCCTGCAATTCCAGATAGAGGGACCCTGCTTGCAGGCCGCTCCGTAGCTCCTCCAGCCCCTCCAGGCACACTGGCTTCTTCTAATGCCGTCCTAATTGCACATTAAACGCAACCTGCTATCTTCCACTGGGGGAGCAAGGCTTCTCCTTAACCTCTGCCAAGCTGTGGGGAGCCGGGCAGACACTCAGATGATTGTCTCTTCCTCCCCCCTCTTCCCCCCACACCGCCCCTCCCCAGCTAGTTTTTGTCTCGGAGTTAATAAGAGATTTGAATGAGTTCTCTGAGTACCTAGGGCTGTCCCTTCAGCCCGTTGCTATAGTAATTCTCCGCAGCTCCAAACCCACATCTGTCCGGGTGCATGTACGCAACTCAACACACACACTCAAATGGAAATTTTCTTTTTTTCTCTTGTTTTGTGTCTGGGCCTCTGATGGATGAAGTCATCAAGAGTGGAAGGGATCCTCTAAGTTTCAGGACCTCAAAGAGGTCAACTCCCCAGGGATGATGAGGGACAGAGAGGGAGATAATGGTCCTCCGTCGTCATGTCCCCCTCCCCCCGACCCCATCTCACTCCCCTTGCAGAGGCCAGACAGAATGCGCGGTGCCCCCTGTAGGAGCCAGAGCCTTCCTGAGCTGCCCCCATGTGGAAGCATTTTGGGGACAGCCTTTATAATAATAATGTTAACCTCAGGACTAGTTCATGGCTCCCAGCTTATGTGGTTGGGCTCTTTTTGAAAAAATAATACGCCTATTGTTGAAATTTTGGAAAGCACAGAAAAGTACATAGAAGAAAATAAGAATTGTTATAGCTTTTCCCTTCTTTCTTATAAGCCTCTACTTTGGGATAGGATAGGATAGGATCTTACAGGTATACATGGAAAAGAAAGACATTCCATCACCCAGAGACAGCCACTGTGAAATGTTGATGTCTCTCCTTTCTGCCTTTATAGACACATTTGTTTCTTTTCAAAATTATTATCACCCTGCACATACTCTTCTGTAACCTGCTTTTTTTCCCCACTTAATTATATGCCCTGCATTTTGCTTATGTCATTACATATTTGTCTACAAATACTTTAATGGCAACATCATTTCTTATCATACGGATATGCCGTAATTTATTTAACCATCCCTTTATTGTTGGAGATACAGGTTGTTTTCAATCTTTCGCTATAATAAACAATACAGGATGCGCATCTTTATACATAAATCTTTATGCACATTCATGAATATTTTTGTAGCATAAATTTCCAGAAGTGAAATTACTCAGTTAAAGAGATGCATGCTTTTAAGGATTTTGATATGATTTGCCAGATTGCCTTTTCAAAAGGCCATAACAATTTATACTCCCACCAGCAGCGTATAGGTATCTTATGGTACCCTTGCCAATACTGGGTATTTTCATTAACAACACTTTTTATGGGTTTTAATGGCTGAGTTTTTGAAGAAAACTCCCCCTGTCATGATAATTAATAGCAATTGTTTCTGCTGGGTGGACAGTAGCAGGCTTTCCTGAGACCACCTATTGGCCTTGGCCTTTGTGACCTTCACACCAAGCCCATCACTGACCAGTGAGACTTTCGAAGCCGGCTCCCTTTGTTCGCATCTGACGTCCTGGTGCCCCCAGCATGCAGGCCCCACATCAGGCCCCGGAACTCAGTCCTTGCCTGGTTAACAGCACAGCCTTGGGAGTCCCCCAGGGAGGCTGGACTCAGTGTGGGAAGCTGTGTGAGCAGAGAGCGCACGGAGCTTCTGGGAGACTCACTGCGCCCACGTGAGCCTGGCCGCAGAGCTTGGCAGCGCTCTGCTGTCTCTTGATTTCAGAAGGATTTGCAGAGTAATCCCCTACTTTATTGAGCAGCTGTTCCGGCAACAAACTGTGTGTTTACCCAGAACTCAGGTCTTAAAAAAACCAAGGATCTCTTGTCTTTTATCTTTGGGCAGCAGGTTTCGCAAATGGGTTCTAAGCATCTGACGGTACCCCCTCCCCACCCCAGGCCCCAGCCCCTCTCTGTCGCCAGGTTAAGTGGGGTTCCCACCTATCCAGGCAGTGGTGACAGGCACTGGCACTTTTCTATGGACAGAGTTGAGTGTGAGGGGATGGGAGGGGCTGGCCAGCAGGCCGTACCGGCCTCTTGGAAGTGGAGGGGGAAATGTAGTTTTGGAGGAAGAAGAGAGGCCTCGAGTCCCCTGTGACCCTCGCATCCTCTTGCCCCAGGCCTAGAGCCCTACTGTACCTCAGTTTTTGTCAGAGCGGTGGCAATAGAAGGACCCAGACTGCCCTTTAAGGAACCTGTGAGGGCTCCTGTGAGAAGGCTCACAAAGTTACTGGAGCTCCTTGGGAGGTAAACACTTTGTAAAAGGAAAATGTAATCATCCCTGGCCTTGTTTTCCCCTCATGCACCTCAGCGGGCAGGACAAAAGTGGCTTCCCAGTGGCCCTGGGGCTGCAGCATACATGATGAAAATCTGCCTGTCAGAAGGCATGAGGGTCCCCGGGAGAGCTGAGCTCATTATTTACCTGATCTACTTGTCGGTGTCTGTAGCACTTGTCACACTCAAAGTCGGGCACACTGACAGGGGAGGTTGGTGAGGGGTGTCTGTGAGGGCTGCAAAGATCAGACAAAAGGGAGGCTGTTCTGATGTCGCGGCCTCCCAACTGCGGCACGATGACACGCGGGTGTGCTGTGATCAAGGGTGAGGCATGTCACCGGCAGCTTGTTCCTTACTACTAATAAAGGACCAAAGTTTGCAAATGATTCGCTTGTTTCCTACATTACTGCAGATTCAAAGACTCTGATGAGTCTTGCTCGCTTGCCTTTGACAAGGGTTGAATTAATTTGGGAATTGCCTGTAACCCGCAGACTCTCCTGTCTCTGCCTCAGCCCCTAACAGAGCTGTCGGGACTTCCATCAACACCACGGTCCTCCGGGGAGAGGACAGTTAGGTTAAAAGGACTGAAATTAGGCGGCCTGGCTTTAATTTCATCTTTCCCCACTTAGGAGACATGTGGTCTTTGCAAGTTACAAAGCCTTTTGGTGTTTTGAGATTCTTCCACAGTCAGATGAGAGGTGGAAGAGTGATAGGCCTACCTCATCGACTTAGCCCAAGTGAGATGCTCTCTAGCGCCTCGCCCATGCTAAACAGTGGGTACATGGTAGCCACTGTTACTGCTAATAGTTTGGCAGATAATTATTTTTGTCTGTTTTATTATTTGCTTCATTTCCCTGAAAGTCATTTTGGTTTCCATAATATCTGGTTGTATCCATGGGAATGTGTTAGGCATGAGAATATCACCTTCTACGAGTGTCACTGCAGGGGTGGAAAGCTGGGGTGGTGGTGGAGATACCTGACTTTAGAGGCCAGTGTTTCTGTTCTTCATCCTCCCAAAGTCAAGGGCAGCTTAAGAACCAAAGGGTGGTGGGTCAGACAAATGGTGGACGCTTGGAACCCTCACTGCTCACTCACTCCCAGTGAGTTTTTGTTTTCTGTCTAATCTCTATGTCTTCCCTTTGCAGGCAGCTGAACTAGGGATGGTGTCGGCCTATTACACATACATCTTCACTAATCTGGTAAGACATTTTCACAGCTCACCTCCTTGCCATAGAGTATCAATAACTAGGATCAGTGGGGTATGATGGAATGAAGCTTGGGACATGGAGGGAATCAGAGCAGAGGAGCAGAAGTCAACCAGAGAGGCAGGATATTCTAGAAACGTGGAAGTCCAGGAGCACCTGGGCTTCCCATCTGAACAACTCTTGGCCTTGGGAGGACGGGAATTTGGGGAACTAATGCCTCCATCCACACGCCGCCGGCTACCTTGCACTGATTGGGGTAAGAGCACAGATGTCGTAGAGTTGCTGTCATTTTGAAATGGCATAGTTTAATCTCCATGGAAGCATTTTGAAGCTGTAACATACTAAGAAATGGGCATGGTCATTGTGAAGGATACACACTCAGAGAATAGAGGGAACCTTGGGGAACTGGTTTAAAAAAAAAAATGTTATGACTTTTTACTTGAAATGATTGTAGATTCACAGGAGTTGCGAAGATAGTAGAGCGTGGTGCCTTCAACCGCATTTCCTCCAGTAGTTACATCTTACGTAATGGTCATAGGGAATCAAAACCAGAATATCCAAACCTCAGATCTGTCCATCCTGTGTAGATGTGTGTCAATCCCGTTGGAACCAGGACAACACCATCTCGTCACCACAGAGATCTCCCTTGTGCCACCATTTTATGGTCTCACCCGTGGCCCTTCCCCCCACTATCCTGAATCCTTAACCACCACTCATCCATTCTCCATTTTGACACTTTTTTCCTTTCTAGAATGTTATATAAATGGAAGCATGCAGTATCTGACCTTTGTTACACAGTGTAATGCCCTTGAGACCACCTGAGTTGTTGCCTGAATCAGTAGTTTGTTCCTTTTTGTGGCTGAGTCATTATTTCTTGGTATAGGTATACCACAGTTTGCTTAACCATCCATCTTTTAAGAGACATTTTGGTTGTTTCCTGTGTTTGGCTGTTAGAAACAATCCTTTGGAGAAGGGTTTATTTTATAAATGCATGAGATGTCAAGATTACTTAAAGCAGTGGCCCCTCCATGGTGACATGCTTCTGAGCACCTCTTAACTAACAGGAATGGGACCAGGCATTAGGGATTAAAATGGGAATAAGGAACAAAACCTGCCTTGGAAAAATTAAAAATACTTGTTGTAGTGCAAAGTGGCAAATTCTACTAGACGTGTGTACAGAATGTTCCAGATCCTGGAGCAGTCAGGAAAGGCTTTACCAAAGAAGGGACCTTTAGGTTATGCCCTCATTGTGGGGGGTGGTGTTTCCTAAATAAAGAAGGGAAGAGCATTCTGGGTTAAGAATATCCACATGGTGGTTTGAAAGGACATGGGCTGTCCAGGAAACAGGGAGTCATTTCAGACGTAAGGGCCACTCCCAGGATGGGCCTATGCCAATTAATGACCATTCGCTTATCTATTGACACTCCACCCTTGCAAGTTACCTCTGTAGAGGACTTAAGGCAGATATCCATTAGTTTTAAGATCCTTGCTAAGTTAGGAAGCAGAATACAACCTCTTGACTCTTAAATCTTAGAATGAGAAATGTTCTTGAGAAATTATGACTTTCTGGGGTCAGCATGTGTGATAGGGCGACCGAGGAGATGGTGCAGTGTCCCTCCCTGTCCCTCCCTGCATGGAGGGACCAGGTCTTCTGGAATGGCCTGCCCGGGCGAGGACAGTCCTGTCCAAAGAGATGGGCTGGGGCCCTCTGATCCTTGTTCATTTCCAGCTGTAGGTTTTTATGAATGGCTCTTTCTTTCTTTCTTTTTTTTTAAAAAAGATTTTATTTATTTATACGACAAAGATCACAAGTAGGCAGAGAGGGGGGGAGGGAAGCAGGCTCCCCACTGAGCAGAGAGCCCGATGCCAGTGCCAATGCCGATGCCTGGCTCGATCCCAGGATCCTGGGATCATGACCTGGGATCCTGGAAGGCAAAGGCTTTAACCCACTGAGCCACCCAGGCACCCAGAACGGCCCTTTCTTGGGGTTGCTGTGGAATGGTTCACCCTGAAGCATGCTGAGGCCTCTGTTCTGAGTGAAGCCATCTTAGAGGAATGGAGTGTAGCTTCTTTTCTGGTGTAGGGACTCCCCCTGATGAAGTCTTAGAATATAAGGGAAGTTCATGGGCGTCCAGAGCCGACGACCAAGAAAGAATTCTTGAGACATCTTTGGTGCAAAATGGTGGTTTATTAAAGCATGGGGACAGGACCCGTGGGCAGAAAGAGCTGCTGCCCAGGGGTTGTGGGTGGCAGGATACCTATGATGGTGTTGGGGGAGGTTAGGAAAAAGGGAGGTTTCACTCCAACTTTCATATGCTAAAGAAGACCTACAGGATACCAGATACCAGAGGCCTTGCCATTGTCAAGGTCCTTTTCCCCTTCTTAGCAAGGTGTTTTTTGTTTGTTTGTTTGTTTGTTTTTAAGATTTTATTTATTTATTTGACAGAGATCACAAGTAGGCATAGAGGCAGGGAGAGAGAGAGGAGGAAGCAGGCTTCCTGCGGAGCAGAGAGTCTGATGAGGAGCTCAATACCAGGACCCCAGGATCACAACCTAAGTCAGAGGCAGAGGCTTTAACCCTCTGAGCCACCCAGGTGCCCCCTTAACAAGGTATTAACATTAAGATATTTGGGAGGTTCCTAAAGAAAAGTCACATTTTTCCCACCCAGGAGTGGGGGTGGGGGAAGGTTGCAGGGTGTTGGTTTCTGCTTTATCCTCAGCAAGCCTTCTGTTCCCTCATCGCCCCCACAACAGGCTTGCCAGAGAGCCATTCAGCATTCCCTCCTTCTCAAGGCCACCACCGCCACAAATCTACCAGCTCCGTTGCTGGAATTTTTACTTGAATTCTAGCATACATACACAGATCATTTGTGCGCAGCCCAGGGAACGTTTTCCAAGGGAGCACACCTGTGTAAGCAGTACCCAGATCCCAAAATAGAACCCAAGCAGCACCCCAGAAGTCCCCCTCCCGCCTCCTCCCCGCTGCTACCCTGCAAAATGGAAAACAGAAGGAATTTCTTTGTTTGCTTATTTATTTATTTATTTATTTATTTATTTATTTATTTATTTTTCTATCCTTTGCTGCTGCTGCTGTAAATCAGAGCATTAACATGTAAAAAGGGAGAAAAGTATTCGATGAGTCCCAGAGCACCTCAGGAGCATTTGCTTAAAGTAAGGAGATGTCTGGGGAAGCCCGGGCAAGTTGGCTGAAGCAGGTAAAGGAGATTCAAGTACAATCGGGCTCCATCTGGCCCCCACCCCCACCCCCGTGGGATGCTGAGGGGAGCAGAGGGGAGAGGCAGGCAACCCCTTAGGCAACCCCGTCAGCAGAGGAGGACAAAGCTAAGCCGCAGGAAGGAATGTGAACTCCCAGGACAGTCCCTAGAATAAGCTGGAGATGCTTGGCTTGGAGATTTTGAAGAAAGCACCCCCCCCCCCAACCTTCTCAGGACTGATAATAACGCGTGTGATGATTTATCTAGTGGGAAACGGTACAGGCCTATGAAGTCAAGAGACCCAGGTCAACGTCCCATTCTGCCTTACATGCTGTGTGGCTTTGGGGAAGTCGCACAGACTCTCTGAGCCCATTTTCTCATTTGGAAAATCTTAAATGGGGGGGAAATCTTAAAATCTTACAAGGTCATTGTAAGGATAGGTAAAAATGCATCATAAATTGAAAAGTACTATGGGTTTCTAAGGCGTATTTTTTTTTTTTTTTAATAACACGGTGATACGTTCAGGTTTCAAAGAGCTTTCTCCTTTTCTGGCGGCATGGAAGTGAACAAGCTGAGCTCTGGGAGCATGCCTCAGCCAGAGAGTTCTTTGAACCTAGAATTACTAGGGCTCACACAGTTTGTAAGTTTGCGAGGAGAAGTCAAAACAGTCACTGTATGAATGCTGATGGTTGAGTAACACTCGGGAAAATAGAAGCAGGGCCACTGCAAAAATCAGTCAGTGGGAGGATTTTCTGGAAGCCTCTTGTTAATGCTTTGACTTTCTGGAAAGGACAGGCCCCTATTAAGAGGAAAGAAACTACTTGTAAGTCCATTCTTCCTTCCTAATTGACCTAGGAGTCTGGAAACGGAGAGGGAGGGGCCTCGTTCCTGCCCCACCTACCACCACATACAGATGCTGCCCACACGTTAATATTTCTTTATTTCTTTGAATTCTTCAGAGATAGCCATCACGGCCCAGCTCTCTGATTTCTGCCACAGTGATGCGGCGGGTGTTTAGATTAGTTTTTTGAAAGCTTACACGTGAGCTGGAAAGGCAGGGGCCTTTGTATTTGGTAGACGTGATTCAGAACTCTGCTTTGACTAGCTACCGGCTGTGTGATCCTGTGTGAATAACTTAACCTCTCTGAACCTCAGAGACCTCGTCTGTAAGTGGACACTATTAACACGTGCCTCAAGAGATGGTATCTGTGCCGCACCTGGCTCATAATACAAATTTAGTAAGGAGGAGATATTATTTATGAAGTCCTATTTGTGCTTCCCCTGTGCTAAAAAGAACAAGAGATACTAATTTTTCTGTGCAGCCTCTAACGGCCTGTAAAAGTGACTCTCACCATGCCATCCGACTGATTTGCCGAGAATGACTCAAACTTAGTAGTTTAGGCGTTATGCCTGACTGAACTGACTAGAGTAGGGTTCGTGTGTGTCCGTTCTCATTCTTCATTCCCACCCAGGCATTAAGAAGGCAGATCAACACCTCTGTTTTTAGTTTTCTGAGGAACCGCCGTACTGTTTTGCAGAGGGGCTGCACCCATTACGTTCCCACCAGCAGTGCAGGAGGGTTCCAATTTCTCCACAGACTCCCCAACACTTGTGATTTCTTGTCTTTTTGATTCTAGCCATTCTGACAGGCATGAAGTGGTATCTCATTGTGGTTTTGATTTGCGTTGCCTTGAGGATGAGTGATGCTGAGCACCTTACCACGTGACTGCGGCCTGCCTAAGTGCCATTGGGTCCAGTAATTCCATTTCTGGGTATATTTACCCAAAGAAAACAAAAACGCTAATTCAGAAAGATATATGCACACTCTATGTTTAAGCAGCATTACGTGCACTAGCCAAGATATGGAAGCAGCCCAAGTGTCCATCGATAGATGAGTGGATAAAGAAGATGTGGTGTGTGTGTATGAACATGTGTAATGGCCTATTACTTGGCATAAAAAAGAATGAGACCTGACCATTTGTGACAACATGGGTCATGGATGGACCAGACGGTATTATGCTGAGTGAAATAAGTCAGACAGAGACAAATATTACATGATTCTATTTGCATGTGGAACCTGAAAAACAAAACAAATGAACAACAACAATGACCAAAAAAAGAGACTCAAACATAGAGAAGGAACTGATGGGCGCCAGAGAGGGGGGCCACGGGGGGATGGGTGAAATGTATGAAGGGGATTAAGATGTTACAAACTTTCAGTTATGAAAAAAACAAGTTACAGGGATAAAAAGTACAGCATAGGGAATGCAGTCAATAATAGTATAATAACTTTGTATGGTGACAGATGGTGACTATACTTGCCGTGGTGAGCATTTCATAATATATGTTATTGTCGAATCACTATGCCATACATCTGAAACTAATCTAATTTTATATATCAATTACATTTCCATGAAAATTTAAAAAAATTTATTTTCATTTGAAAAAGAAGGCCAGTTGATTTAGGGCATCTGTAATAAATAAATCCAATTGATTGCTCTGAAGTTTAATCAGTTAATTACCCATTATAAGAGTTGGGAGAAAAATCTCCATCATGAGTCAAACTTCTAAACCTTCAATTCAGTTGACCCTCTAGACGAACCATTTTTCTCTCTGTCCAGCAGGAGAGTGAGGATGCCCGCCCTGAGCTTTGGGGGTCAGGGGTAACTGACAAGGAAGAGGAAGGGGGCCAAAGTTAGCTGAGTGAACAGATGTTTAGCATCTTTTTTATACATCTATTTTTTTTTAAGATTTTATTTATTCACTTAACATACAAAGAGAGATCACAAGTAGGCAGAGAACCCAATGCGGGACCCAATCCCAGGACCCTGGGATCACCACCCAAGCCGAAGGCTGAGGCTCAACCCAATGAGCCACCCAGGCACCCTATACATCTATTTTGAAATGGGATTTGGGGTGGTTTGCACTGGTTTCAGAGGTTCAGTGTGAAAAACAGCTTCTTGCCCTGCTTCTGGTTTTGTTGGGTCAGGACTCAGCCCCAGCAGAGTGAGTCTCTGATCAACAGGGGGCAAGGAGCCTCTGAAGGTACCCGGCTAAGATGGGACCTCAGGACAGGGGATTGGTGACCTTAGAGACAACTTTAATGGTAAACTAAGAGCCACGATGTACATTTGGTCAGTGATCCGGACAGGAACCCAGAGGGAAGCAATTCATGGCAGGTGCACCAAGGTGAGGGTCAAGAGTTCAGGCCCAAACAGGGGGCAAAGCAAGACAAACAAGAAAATGACGCTTGAGAGTCTGCAAAGACACAGATGCATGAGCAATCTGAAAACTGTTTCCTGCCTTTATCCAGATTTCTTTCTTTCTTCGTTTTCTGAAAGTTCTTAGTGGGATGAAGCATATATAACATTCGATTTGCCATTTTAACTATTTATAAGTTTACGGTTCAGTGGCATTAATTGCATTCACAGGGTTATCTGACCAGCATCCCTATTTCTATAATTTTTTCATTACCCTAAACAGAAACCTGACATCCATGGAGCAGTAACTTCCCATCCCCCTCCTCCTGGCCCCTGATAACCTCCTATCGGGTTTCTGTCTCTACACATTTGCCTCGCCTTAGGTATTTCATAAAAGTGGAGTCAGACAATATTTGTCCTTTGGTATCTGGCTTATTTCACTTAGCGTCCTGTTTTCCAGGTTCATCCATGTGATAACATGCAGCAAAACTTAATTCTTTATTTATTCTTAATTCTTTATTCTTTATCTAAAATATGCATAACGTAAAACTGACCATTTTAACCATTTTTAAGCATATCTATCAGTCATAATAAGTAGTAAGTTCTGCAGCCATTACCACCACCCCTTTCCAGAACTCTTTTCAGTTTCCTGAGCTGAAATGTTGCAGCCATTCAACACCCATCCCTTCTTCCCGACGGCTGACGATCATCTGTCCCTATGAATGTGCCTATTCTGAGTACCTTTCGGTGGAAATACGCAAAATTTGTCCTTTTGTGTATGGCTTATTTCACTTGCCATAAAGTCTTCAAGGTTCATTCATGTATCAGCATTTCCTTCCTTTTTAAGACTGAGTAACATTCCACTATATGCGTTCCCATTCATTCATCAGGAGACACTTGGGTTCCTTCACCTTTTGGTTATCATGGATAATTCTGCTATGAATGTGAGTCTACAAATACCTGTTTGAGTCCCTGCTTTCAGTCCTTTGGGGCATATACCTAGGAATGGAGATGCTGGATCCTATGGTAATTCTGTGCTTAATTTCCAAGCTACCACCATACTGTTTTCCAGAACGGCTGTGCCATTTTACATTCCCACCAGCAATGTGTGAGAGATCTGGGTCCTCCCTATCCTCACCAATACTTGTTTTTATTTTTTAATAATCTCTGTCCTAACGGGTGTGACGCAGTCAGATGTGTTTCTCATTTCTGTTTGGAGTTTGCAGATCAAAAGAGGCAGGACCCCATGGCTGAAGTTGAGAGTCAAGCTGATGCAGAAGCTTTGTAATGAAAGAAAGTAGCCAGCGTGTAACAACCCAGTCAGACCTGGTGAAAACCCCCAGGTCAGGAGCTTCCTAGCTGTGTGGCCCTGAAACTCGGGGAACTTGGTTTCTTCATGTGTAAAATGGAAATAATAATATCCATTTCAAAAATTTTTTGGTAAAATTAAAATTTAGCTATTGAGAAGCAAAATGGGATTGGGAGGGAGACAAACCATAAGAGACTCTTAATCTCACAAAACAAACTGAGGGTTGCTGGGGGGAGGGGGCTTGGGAGAAGGGAGGTAGGGTTATGGACATTGGGGAGGGTATGTGCTACGGTGAGTGCTGTGAAGTGTGTAAACCTGGCGATTCACAGACCTGTACCCCTAGGGCTAATAATACATTATATGTTAATTAAAAAAATAAATTTATTTTAAAAATTAGCTATTGATAACACTTTGGATCTGGTAGGTAATGCCAACTACCATAACAGATAAACCCTCCAATGTCTTGGCTTTACGCAATGGAAGTATATTTCTCATTCAACTCACGTCCCGAAAGGGTGTTCCTGATCAATGGGCAGCCTTTCATTATGTCATGCGGAGGCCTAGGTTTCTTCTGGCTTATAAATAGGTCCTCTTAGAGGCCAGGAATGGGAGAAAACCGTGGAGGGTCAGACCCAGGAGGATATTATGGTCCAGGCCTGGGAGCAGCACATAGTATTTTTCTCCCCTCATGACTCCATTGCCTAGCCCTCGGTCACAAGCCTGCCCCTCCCTGGAAGGGGGCCATTGGAAAATACAGTCTACTGTGTACCCAGGCAGAAAAGAAAATAGGCTTGGTGATCAGTTAGCAATACCGCCACGTTATTAAATTATTAATCATTGTCACGCATCTCTCTCATGTGTGCCGGGAAAGCAATTAGCGCGCTAAGCCCTGGAAAGTCTGTTTAGAGGTCAACTGATCCTGTCTGTGGAAGTCTGATTAGCACCTCGATGTAAGGGTATCAGCTCTCTAATACACGGACGGGTCTGCCCCTCTGGTGGGGCAGGCCTGAGATGGTTATAGATTCTCTGAGCGTGTTCCGCGCCTGAGTGTGGAAGGAGTCTCTGTCCTCCATTCGGCCTCGGGCTTTGGTGGGGGAACTGCTGTTCTACAAGACTGATGGGAGTTTGGATAGAGGATACGAGGAATTAAGGGCCTCTGGGCAAAGCCCAGTTGGCCTCTGAGATAGCAGAGATGCCATCCGAAGAGAGGGGGTGAAGGAGGAGACACAGTTGGAGCTAATAAATCTGGAGGGATTAGCCAGCTACTAATGAACCCGGGGAGACTTGCAATCACTGCCTAATAGAAAAGATAAAATCACCCTAATCTATTGTCAGAGAGTACAGATGGGCCCCGTGCCAAAGGCAGGAGCTACCGCCTTGGTGGGGAGAAGCGTCAAGATTTAAGGTTAAGGGTCAGAAGCGGTGAAATGTCAACGGAAGGCAGGAAGTCATTGGGCCCTGGAGGCAGGAGGTTTGCCTCCTGGGCTGGCAGGTGTTGCCGGTGGCACAGCCAGCTGGGTGCTGGGACAGCTCCTTCACTGTCATGCCCCAGGCAGGGCCCAGGACTTGGTATTCGGGGAACCATGATTGTGCCAGAGGCCAGGCTGCCATTTGTGGGGTGTGGAGAGAGGCAGCGAGCCCTGCAGAGTTTTTCCCTTGGGGAGTCTAGAGAGAAGGGCCCAGGTGCTGGCTGTGCCAGGATGGAAGGCATGGGGAAGGGTTACAGCAGCGGGAGGCCTCATCTTCTAGGGGACAGGCAGTGAGGAAGCTGCGGCTTCTATCTCCAGACAGGGACCCCAACTGCTTCCATCTGTTGCACTGGTCTAGGCAAACCATTGCCCCTTGCTGGGCTTCATTTAATCATCTGTAAAATGGGTTGTGTCGGGTGACCTCTCAGGGTCTTTTCAGCCCTCAACTGGGGTTATCCTACACCCTGTTGGGGCATTTCATTGCACAGCACCCTCGGATAGAGAACGTTTCTTGGAGATGGGGACAGGGGATGGCCATGAAATTGGAGGGCCCGCATGGACCATGGGGGTGGTTTCTGTTCAGCTGATAGGTCCTCGGACCCCTAAAGAGTAGCCGGGTCCCAGTGAGTCCTGCAGAATGTAACCTTTCTCTGCCCCATCTCTGTCTCGTTTGGGCAGAATGAATCTACACAGCCAATTTTTCTCCTCTGGGTTCATTTTATTGTCAAGCAGACCAAGCCTATGTTTATTTTTCTAAAGGTCTATCAGAGAGATTAGCCATAAGTAATTGAAATTGCTAAAATTATTATAGAAAGGGGAGCCAGGGCAGATGGGGAGGAGAGAAACCAGAGGAAGGGAGCATGCTCACCATCTATCCCTTCTGCTCCTTCGTTGGCGAGCCAGACATAGTCATCTCTCGGGTCTTATTTAATGTCACTACCTCAAGCAGTCTCCTCCAACACCACACTAGGCTGGGTCCTCTGTGATACTGTCCCACCACCCTGTGTGCTGTGTTCTATAGCATTCATCTCAAGTGCGAATTCTTTCTTCTGTATCTGACCCCTCCACCAGACTTTGAACTTCATGAAAGTGAGACCAAGTCTGTCTTGTTGATCCCTGAACTCCAGGTGCCTACTGGCACATAGTAGGTGCTCAATAAATACTTACTGAGTCAATGAAGGGAACAGTTCCTAACAGGGTAACGTTGTTGGACCAGGAGGGCTGGTCAGGTGAGATGGCTTATCTCCTTGCATCCAGAAGGAAGTCAGAACATCCCACGAAGCCCATGAGCACAGAGGTCTGCAGCTCAGCCCAGGAGGGTTGGGCTCAGTGTCCCCTTTGCTGAGATGCCTCCACACTTTCATAGCCCATAGGGTAACTACTTAGTCTGGTATGATGCCCTTCCTCCATTCTGGGCTGGCCAGACTTGAAAGTAAGAGCGTGCAGGATGCTCAAGTGTGCTTTAGTTCAGGACCCAAGAGACAGCATTCCAGGGAGTTCTGATGAGTGGAGTAGTATCAAGACCTGAGCCCCAAGGTGGGCACCAAGACTGAACACTGGGGTAGGAAGAGGCTGAAGAGTATAAAGGTAACCCAGCTGATTGTGCTGTGTGCACTGATTGGGCTGCTTTCTGTCCTGGCCACACCATGTCCAGGCCAGCCTTGGGCAAGTGGCCTCTTCAGGCCACCTGAGCCCTGGAGCCGGAACACGATGGTCTTTGGGACCAAACCTCTCCTTCGTGGTTTCAAGGTCGTTATGAAATTATCTGGTCCTGTCTGCCGTCCCCATATGCCGTTTGGCATATGAGCTTGGGTGGATAGAAAGGACAGAAATATGGCTTAAGGGAGGCAGCCAGGGTCTCAGGTCAGAGAGGACGGGAGTTTGCAGCCCGGCCCCACCAGGCGTTGGAGGTCCACGGGGCACGTTATTCACCGGTTGGAATCTCAGTCATTCCTTTCGTGAAATGGGAATAACAAATCTTATAACATCATTTAGTGATGGAGGGTTCCTCATCCTCAGTGGGCCTGCCCACTTCCCTGTGGGGGATTTCCATCTTTAGACCTCAGTTTCCCGACTTCCTGCCTCTAGTTTTCTAAAACCCCAAAGCTAGTATCAGAAACATTTCCAAATTGGCCTCTCACCTGGTTAGAACTACGGTTCCCATGGTGCTCCTGCCCCTCCCATAGCTTGCAGTCTTTTCTGAAAGCACACACCACACGTGTTCACACACGTGCATAGACATGTACTCACCTTGCTACGCACACATACATGCGCGCGCGTGCGCACACACACACACACACACACAGCTAGCCCACGGCTACAGTGCATCCTCAGACAACTTTCTAGTGCCAGAACAATTGATTCTAAAGTGTGATTCACTGTAAAATTATTAAGTCTATCTACATTCTTCACCTTTATTGAGCCTTTTAGGAGAACCACTCTGTATAATACTGTACACTTTGGTGAATAAATATGTTTTTAGGGTAATGAAGAAAAGAGTAATGGAGTGAGTGAAAGCTCCGTCTGGGCCTCCAACACCTTCCCCTCCCCCACACCAGATGCAAACCCTATGAAGTAGCAGGTCTGGCAGGAACAGATCTCTCCGGGTCCCCTACACGGGTACACCAGCATCTAAAGGACAAACTCTCCATCCAAATTTGTGCTCTCTGGCTGCCAACCCTCCTGGGTCTGTTCTCCGAGCTAGCTCATTGGTAGGGAGGGGGTGTATTCAGAAGGAGAAATGGCAGGGAGAATTAGAAGGAGATTCAGGAAGTATTGACTAAAGAATTATTCTTTACGTTTGCACTTGGGAAAACTGTGTCTGGCTGCTAGAAGCCCCTTGGCCCAAGTTATAGGATTATAAAGTGCTTAGCCAGCCATGATTTAGTGACTTACCTCCGCAAAATGCTTAAGCCAACCATATGTATGCAGCAAAGATTTATGAAGTGCCTACTGTGTGCTGGGGGAATGCCAGCAGCAGCATGATGGGGCTGGGAGAGCTCTGGCTGTCAATGCGAGGTGTGGAAGGCCAGAGAAGGGAGCATTTAGGGCCTCCGTGGGAGCATGAGAAAGGTTCACAGACAGGGTCTCCTTTAATCATTTATTGAAGGATGATTAGAGATAAGAATGGGGGAGGGACATGGGGGCAGAGGTACAGGGTGGGTCAGAGCTAGAGCACAGGAGCGGGGGCTGGGGCTGGAGCAGGTGGGGGTGCGGGGGGTGGAGAGGGATGGAGCCGGAGCCAGCAAAGCAAGGTGCAGGTCACAGGACTCCTGCAGAGCTGCTGGGCTTCTTAGCCTTGCATTGACAGGCCCAGGGTCTTGTCTCGGCTGTCCCGCTGATTGACCATGCGTGTAACTCTGAACAAGTTCTCTCTCCCCTGGCAATGACCTAGAGGGTCTCCAAAGACCTCTCAACCCTGATGTGTTACTGCCTCTGTGGACTGGACGAATATTTGATGACTGGCCGAGGGACTTCTCCAGGCCAGCATTTTCCATGTAGAGGAGGGGACTTTCCTCTCCGTGGCTTTTCCGTGTCCTCCAGTGCCCCCTAGAGTCCAGGTCCCCGAGGTGGGGCAGCACACCTGACTTGTGAGCCAGGTGGGTCTTTCACTTCCCCTTGCCCAGCAAGAGCTCTCCTCTCTCCCGGGCCCAGCCCACGTCACCTGCTAGATAACGGGCCTCCCCGTTTGTGCTAATGTTAATGGATGATGATAGCATTGAGTTGGAGGAACCCTTGAGAGGATCTAACTCAATCTCATCGCTTTCCAGTTGTGGAGAATGGCTGCGGAGAGTGCATGACTCGCCTGAGCTCTCAGAGCGAGCCAGGAGTGAAGGGGGGGCGGCCCCCTAGTTCACCGGATGGGCACTAACGGAGCGTGCATGGTGTCAGCGACGCAGCGATGCATAAAGCCCCAACTTCCAGGGGGTCAGCCTAGAGGGGGAGATAAACCCAAGTAAATTATTGTAGGTCAGCAAATGGAAGGAAGGGATGATGAGGGCATTCACAGGGCATTATGGGGCCGCCAAAGAAGAGCCCCCTGGCCTAGCCGGACAGGCTCAGGGAAAGCTTCCTGGGGAAGGCTACATACACCCAAAGGGCTTTAAAGAATCTACGGGGCTTAGCCTGGTGGAGATGGGGGATGGGCAGGACAAGCTAAATGAGGGATATGCACGGTTTCATATCTTAGACAACATTTGCTTTTTAGCCGAGGCCTTAACCAAGGAAGTGGACAATACGGAAACCTGTGAAGTTGGTGAGGAAAGTTATTTTGAGGTAGGAAGAACCTTTCGGAGCCTTCACGACTTCAAGCATAGGCAGCCAACTTTCCTAACCGTGGAAAACAGGGCAAGAGGGAAGGTCAAGCCCCAAGTAGACCTGAGTGAACACCATGAGGCCCAGATGCCTGATATACTTCGGGCTCCCTTGGGCAGCTGTCAACAGTTGTCCCCCTGCGAGGTGATGGCGCCACTGAGAGAGAGAGAGAAGTGAAGCCAGGGCTGCCTGGGGAAAAGTGGGGAGATTTGGCCAGTTTTACCAGCAGGGTGGCCCTGATGTCCTCAGGAAGCAGCTGCTGTAAGCATCTGATGGACACACTTTTCTGCCGATCCAGAGTCTGGCACATTCCTTACGGTGAAGCAGGCTCAGCCTGGCCTGGCAGAGTACCCCCTTCTCTGTTCTCCCCAGTTGGCAGGGTCTCCCAAGCCTGAGCCCTAGGGAAGGAACAACCCCTTCCTGGAGAAGGAGAGCTGCTGGCAGCTGTGGTGGCCGTCAAGGGAGTGGGTGACGGTGGGCACAGGTCCAGACCCAACTCAAGATGCCAGGCTACCCTGGACTGGTGGGGCTCATTTCCCATCCTCGGTCCCCCTGTGTTATGGCCACACTTCACATGGCCGTTCCTTCCGCAGAGCTTCTGGAAGTTCTCTCTCCGTCCTCTGGATAGTACCCAGTACAGGGCTATAGACCACGAGGCATTTGAATCAAGCCACTGCCTGTCTGGGCTGACAGATGTGTGATTACTCACCAAGTCATCCTAGGCAAGGACCCCCCCTCCTTGGCAAGCCAGGTGACAAAAAAAGAATCATCCCAAACGGCCCCTGGAGGCTTCTCCAAGAACCACCGACTTGGAGATATTCCGAACGTGTTCCTTTATCCGCTCTTTACCCAGAGCAAGGATTATTCTCCGCTGAGGCTGATGAGTCCGTAGATCTAGGGTGGAGCGGTGGGGGAAGTGAGGCATTATTGTCAGTTTTCCTGGAAGAACCAGGCGCCAGTGGCAGGGAGGCAGGATCGTTGAAAATGGAAATGACCCAATTAGGCCTTTATCCCAGAACTTGGGCTGGGAGGAGGAACCCGGCACCTGGGCTTCACAGTGGGCTCTGGTTTCCAAAGCTGAGGCAGGAGCTTCCAAGTACACTTGAATCCTTCCCGCGCGGGGCAGGGGATATGAGAACAGAGTGAGTACTGCCAGGAAAATCAATGGAAACCGAAGAAGCGTTCAACAGGGGGTTTTGAGACCCTCGCAGAGTTTAAAAAACTGCTTCGCTTCGGAGGAGGCAATTATCAGACAACCCCTTTGCTGATGTTTGACAAACAGCATGACCGTGAACGTGGCTCCCACGGGGCTCTCAGAACTAAGGTTGAGATATTCGTGTATCATCCATGTAATATAAATTGAAACTCACTTGTTCCCTGAATCTGCCCCGACACACACACCCTCACACGGCACACACAGTCTCTCATCCACACCCGTGTATGTCACTGACTGGGTGCACCAGACCGTGTATTTGAAATAAATCAATTGAAATAAGAACTAGACTCTGGGGACTACTCTGATTCAGTATCTCCGGAAACATAACAGAAACGCCCCCCTCCGACTGCCCAGGACTTCCGTGTAATAGAGCTCCGGAGGAAGGGAAGACCTGCCTTGCCATCGGTCACAAATTTGTTAAAGATTCAGAAGTTCCATTAATTCAGTGAGAGAAGCCTTGACCTCCCCTTCTGTCCAGCGATCCAGTCATCCCCATCATCTCCGGCCAAGAGTCTGAGCATAAAAATCGACCCATTTCCACAGCTGGGATTGTCGCAGCAGTCACCGACGTGTCAGACGCCATTTGAAACTATTCCGTTCAGGATCTCGAGGCCCCAAAACATCACTACCAGAGAGGCGGTCCGTTCCGCAAAGCAGGAAAGCAAGGCCCAGAGAAGCTTGAGAGCCTTGACTAAGGTCATTCAGCCAACACATGCTGAACTTGTGCAGCTGAAAATCTGCCCTTGACCTCCCAGCCCACACCTTGTCCTTATCGAATGGATATTTATGGCTTTTTCTGTGCTGTATTAACTTTCTGCTGCTGTACGACAAGTGACCACAGAGTTAGCAACTTAAAATAATGCCAGTTATTAGCTCACAGTTCCGTAAGTCAGATGTCCCGCATGGCATGGCTGGGCTCTCTGCTCCGGCTGAAATCTGCCGTCTATCTTCTCATCCGGAGTTTAGGGGCCTTTTCTAGGCTCCTTCGTGTTGGCAGGATTCGTGTCCTTGCGATTCTAGGACTGAAATCTGTTTTCTTCCCGGCTCTTAGCTGGGAACTGTTCACAGCATTCGGGGCCACTCTCCGGTCCTTGGCTGGGACCACCTCCATGACCTCCCCAGCTCCTCTCACCCACGGAGAACCTCCCTCTGCACCAGGCCTTCTCATACTTTGAATCTCTGCGGTTTTCTTCGTCTGCAGCCAGCCAGAGAAAACTGTTTTTTGAAAGAGCTCATGTCCTTAGGTTAGAGGCACCTGGATAATCGGGACCTCATGATTTAATCATAGAAGTAGATCCTGCTATAGCCCCAGTCCCGGTAATTGTGTGTGTGTGTGTCGAGGTGGGGTGGGTTTTAGGAGCTCACCTTAAAATCCTGCCTACCTATGCCAAACTTGTAAGTCCATTCATTTCTTCCGCCATCCACTCCCCCATCATCTGCAGAAAGGATGGACAAGGAGGGATCTAGCCAGGGAACCAGGAAGAAGAGACCAGAGAGTCTTGGGGCAGGAAGTGGCACATCTCCTGGGAGCTGATACAGCCGGATTCTCTCTGCTGGCCCAGTGCAGGACTCCAGGCAGAGAGCACCCCCAGCCCCTGAGAAAAGCCTGAGAGCCAGAGTCCAGAGGGGAAACTGAGGCCACTTGGCACTGCGGCAGCTATCACAGAGACGCCTGGCATGGAGGAACTTAGGCCCTGCAAAGAAGAGCGTTTGGGATTTAATGAATGTTTGGAAAGCATAGGGAGTCTGAGAATAAAAGACATTATGGCAAATCGTATTATTATTATTATTACATTATAAGTGCTATTGTATTACAAGCACCATTAGGAGTAGCAAGTGCTGTTATTATGAAGCAATCCAGTTTCTCTGTCCCCAGCGTCAGACTCTACTCAGTGTCAAAGGCATCAACAGCTCCATTAATCCCCATCCGAGGCTTCTCCCCAGCCCCGTCTTTGTGGTCCCGACACCTCCCGTTCACAGCCCAGAGGTCAGCAGGACCCCTGCCCATCCGGCCGAGGTGTCCAGCAACAACCCACACAGTGGATACCTCTCCTGTCAGTGGCAAAGCTGGGTTGATACCTTGCCTGAGCATGAAGATCCTCCTGAAACCATGCCTGATGCTCTCTCCCTCGTGCTGACAGCCCTCCCATAGCTCCCCGTAACCCTCAGGGTAAAGTCCAGAGCAGCCTCGTAGGCACTCCCCTCCAGGCTTTACCCTGCCCCAGTCCCCACCGCCCACGGCTCACCCCAGCCAGACTGTGAGACTCGCAGTTCCCTGAATGTGCCACACACCCTCGCTCCTGGGGCCCTGCGCCGGCTGTCGTCTCTGTCTGGGAAGCTCCTCCTCCCACCTCGCCATCTGGCTGCCTCTTGCTCATCCTCCAGGCCTCGTCTTGCAACCAGCTCTCCGCTTAGGAGGATCAATGGAAATTCTGAGGAAAGGGACCACCTTTCCCGGCTCCTCAAGTGCTCATCCTGACCCACCGTCTGGGACTCGCCACCCGCTTGCTGCTAAGTATACGTGCCCGGAAGAGAGGGATGAGGTCGGTCGTGTGTCTCGTGCCTGATACAATGTGTCAGGTGATGCTCAAGTTTTTCTGGAATGAATGAGGTGAAAAGGGCCAAGATCTGAAACTCTCCTATTAGGTCCATTGCCCTTCCCTGTGGGAAGATGTATCTGTGAGCCCAGTGGCCCAAGTCCCAGTCCTGCCTGAGTCACCTATGTCCTGTCTGATCTGGAGTGTCCCTTGTGGGAGCCCATTGCTTGGTCCGGGGGCAGAGCTGCCGACGGGCAGAGTCAGGAGGCCGGAGCTGCTGTTTGGGAGCACTGCTCATCTTCCTCAAAACCTCCTTAGAGCCCTGGGGAGAGGGGGATGGGGGTGCCTGGAGTCTCTACAGGCCTGAGGTTCCACACCTGATGTGTGACCAGGAGGTCCGATCAATGGATTCGGAGTGTGGGGGGGACTCAACTCCTGATAAGGGAGGCAGGCCAGCAGGGAAGCAGTCGTCCTCCCAGCCCGTGGGGAGAGCACCGTGTCCACAGCTTCTCGTGTGAGGTCGACCCACGGAGGTTTCAGCTTCCCAGTTGTTTTATTTTATTTTATTTACTTGACAGAGAGAGAGAGATCACAAGCAGGCAGAGAGGCAGGTAGAGAGAAAGGAGGAAGCAGGCTTCCCACTGAGCAGAGTGGCCGATGCAGGGCTCCATCCCAGGACCCTGAGCGGAAGGCAGAGGCTTTAACCCACTGAGCCACCCAGGTGCCCCACCTTCCCAGTTAATAACCATTATTGAGCCTCAGAGGCACAGACCAGTCTTCGATAGACAAAATGAAGACGATCTCAGCTGCTGGGGTACAAGTGGGAGGGTTCTCCCCCGACCCCCCACTGGCCTCTGCCTTCTTCTTCGTGGGAGCAAATGACCCAAAGGCTTTGGAAAGGTGGTCCCACCCCGATGGGTGTTTACAGGTGAACATTAATTCCTTTAATGAATGTGTATTGGGCATTTGCTAAGCCCAGGCATCGAGTAAGGTACGGGGAAACAGATCAATGAACAAGACAGAATATGGTCTGCGTTTGAAGTCCTGTCTGGGGATTCACATTGGGAAAGAAAAGCAGAGAAGGGACAGAGTCCCTGGGAGGAAGGGGTATACGTGTTTAGGTCACGGGGATAAATGAATAGGAAGCATGTGGGGAGAAGAATCCAGGAGATTTGGGGGCTGAGAGGTTTAGGACCAAATCTCCCATTAAATGGAATTCACTGACAGATACGAATTAGTCTCCCAGCTGCTGCTTTCTTCAAAGACCCATTCCACAAAGAGCAGTTGCCCGGCCTGCAGAGACCAGAGGCTTTGATGCAGATTTCATAGACAGACAGGAACCCGGGGTGGGGGGTGCTGGGGTGTGTGTGTGAAAGGGTACCCAGCAGACTCGACTCCTGGTGGCTCCAGGGCTTTCCTGAGAAAGGCTGAGAGTACTTGTGAGACACAGGTCTGGAGCCTGACTTCTGTCCCATGACTTCTGCCATGCCTTAGGTTCCCTGGGAAAGATGAATGGCTATAGCCCTAAAGGAGAGCCTTGTGAAGTCAGTGACGTCTGGGCTGTCCATGGGGTAAGATGGGGGACAGCCTGACAGGGGCTTCCTGCTTAAATTTAATCAGTAAATAGTGTTGACTTTTTAAAAAAAAAAAAAAGATTTTATTTATTTATTTTAAAGAGAGAAATGGGGGGGGGGCAGAGGAAAAGGAAGAGAGAGAATCCCAAGTAGAACCCCTACTCAGTGAGGAGCCTGCTGCAGGACTTGATCCCATGACCCTGAGATCATGACCTGAGCCAAAATCAAGAGTCAGATGCTCATCCGATTAAGTGTTGACTTCTTTCTCTATGTTGTGCACCAGTGTAGATGCTGGTAATATGAGTGTGTGTCCGGAGCACCCAGTCCTGGGGAAGTAGCTTTGAACAAACTCACGTGATAAAAGGCTCTGAGTGATGATAGGGATAGCCGTGAAGTATAGTGGTGGCCCAGTGGAGGCCATGGCCAGTTCTGCCTGCTTTGGGTGATAGAAGAGGGCAAAGTGAAGAATGGCAGAGAGGTAGACAGGAATCACAGCATGAAAAGACATGTGTCAGAGCGCCTGGGTGGCTCAGTGGATTAAGCCACTGCCTTCGGCTCAGGTCATGATCTCAGGGTCCTGGGATCGAGCCCCGCATCTGCCTCAGCATCCCTGCTGAGCAGAGAGCCTGCTTCCCCCTCTCTCTCTGCCTGACTCCCTGCCTACTTGTGATCTCTCTCTCTGTCAAATAAATAAATAAAATCTTAAAAAAAAAAAAAGACGTGTGTCAAACTAAGGAGTTCGTTTTTGTCCTGTTTGCTGTAAAAAGCACTGGGAAATGGAGAGCGACTCATGATCAAATGCATAGTTTAGAATGATCCCTCCAGCAATAGCACCAACAAGGAGCTTGGAGAAATGCCAGACTGGAGGAAGGGAAACCAGTTAGTTGTTAGTCCAAGACAAAGCTGGTGAAGATCTGAATTGAGGCAGAGGGTAAGGGGATGGAGGGAAGGGGAAAGACTCAAGAGATCATTGACGATGTAAAACATTCTCCAACGACCATGAATGTACCCACCCAGGAAAGAATGAGATAGGGAACATGATAGAATGGGAGAAACAGAGAAGGAGTTATTAATTCTGGACCAAATGATGGGTGGATAAGGGTCACATTCACAGATAAGCAACCAAGGGAGGGGGTCAGATTGGGGGTGGGAGATAAGGAGTTCAAGTTTGGGAGTGACATCATCTTATGGATATCTTCCATCAATCCAGCTTCATAATAAAGGCTTAAGAAATTGGAATCCTCTGGTGTTCTCAGTACTCCTGGGGTGAGAATATTAGAAGTTGTCAGTCATTAACAACCTCATTGAAGGGCACATGCATTTGAGTTCATACCGTGTCTCCTGGTGACCTAGTTCTGAGTACACACTTGGGAGACATGAGATAATCAGCACTGATCTTATATGCCAGTACCTGGATCTTAATCCCACCTGTCTTCTGGGCAAGATGGTTAACATCCAGGCGCCTTAGTTCCTTTTTCCCCCAAATGGGGATATGAATGTCCTGTCCGGTCTGAGTGTGCTCGTGAGGACCAGAAGTGATACGTGGAAGTGTCTCGTAAGCTATGTGGAACCATGTCCACAGCAGTAGTAAATGTTATTAATTCAGTAAGAAATTGATGTTTAATGAATGGCTTGTGATTTGCGTGGTGCAAGCTGCTGGTCTCCTCCCTCAGGCAGTGAGAGGCCAGGGCTGGGCACAGAGATGAAGGGACCAAGGGCAGATTCCTCGTTGAAAGCAGCCAAAAAGCAAGGGTGTGTTTGAAATGTCATTGTTAAGAATAGAAACCAGTTCTGGAGGGAAAGGGTCTATAAAGACAATCACAGCCTGATTGGGTCCCGGTGGCCCAATTGGGGGACATTTCAGAGGTCATCAGGCATCAGGATGGCACCGTTTAGGGGTTGCCCGTGGCCTGGCGGGAAGGGAGCTCTTAGATTCTTGGGCCGCTGAGGATTTTACGCAGGACTGGAGAGGCTCATCTTCGTGGCGTGTCTGGTGGCCTCCGCGGTCTCCTCATTGCCTGTTAACAGTGCCTCAAAGGGCACGCAAGATGCCTGCCTCGAGCGATTGTCATTGTTCCTTCTACTAATACTAGTAACTCAAGGAATTCATATCATCCTTTGAATCAATGGAGGGCTTTTCCTGTGCGTTATCTCTTTTAAGCCTCACATCAATACCGCGGAGTGTCATTTCCCCCACTTCGTACCGAGAAAACTTGTCTAATTAAAAGAGATAAAAAATGAAGCGATTAAAAAATGTAAAAACCAAGACTGGTTTTGCAACATGGGTTTATATTGAGGAAAATCCAGGACCAGATACCCAGAGAGACAGTATATGCCTTCGAATGTTCTAGCTCTGCATTGATACCTGTTCTGTCCGGAACAATTATTCTCCTAATCATTTCATTAAACCAGCGAGCCAGCTTTTGGTGTCACCGACTTTCTCTAGGCACTAAGGACACAGCAATGAGTGAGACCGCCCAGTGAATGAGATGGCAGGGAAGCATCCGTGCCTCAAATGATGGTGACCTTAGAGGGGTTTTAAGGATGACTGAGGCTCCTGAAGGACTCATGCCAGATGGTCAAGGTTATGAAGCAGCATCATCACCTTCTTCCCTCTGCACCTTAGCCACATGCACCTTCAGTTCCGCCACCTTTATTTCCAGGCCCCCCTCTCCACCTGCGTCCACCCGGTGTTTGCTCCTGTCCCTTCTCTGGGCTCTTCACGCTGAATGGGGTGGAACAAACCTCCCTCTCCCGGGTCCTCAAGATCATCGCTCAGTGGCTCAGTCTGGGGCCCCGCCCCAAGCCCCCAGACCCCTATGTAATTAAAATCCTTCTCATGGAGAGATTTAGTGGATGTTTGGTATGTTCAGGCTACAGGTGTTCATTTTGTAGCCGTGAATCTTCTCATCGGTCTTTAAGTTGAGCTCTACGTCCTGAAATCAATTGTAACTCAATTTTCCAGCTGTTTTTATAGCATCTCACAGTGAACTCGGAGGGCCTCTGGTGGTTGGTGCTTCCACATGGAGGCGAGTGGGGGGGATGAAAACCTGGAGCGCTGGCTTTGACGTCAGCTGGGCCTGGCTTTGAATCCAGTCCCCTTTGTTCACAGCCATGTGCCCTAGGGAGAGCCGCTTCACTGTTCTGGGTCTTGAGGCTGCTGAAGGCAGCCTCACAACGGCAATGATCGCTCCTGTGTCATCGGGCTGCTGTCGGGAGGAATGGAAACCCGGCTCAGAAAGTGCTCAGCTTTGCCAGGCCCACAACTGGTGGTCACTGCGTTGTAGCAATTATTATTATTCTAAGTATTGCTTTGTTATAATTATTTATGGTTGGAAGATCTGGAACTTCAAGCCTTCTGTCTTGACACAAATAGCCACACCGTGCAATTAACACCTTATGGTGACTTGTTTAGCAAAACTTTTCTCATTTGACAAGTAGCTAAAAAAAGCTTCTTAGAGAGTGAGAGAGAGGAAAAGCCCCCAGGCCAAATATTTCCCTTTGTCAGGATCCAGCCAGTGGCATAGGATTGGGGAGAAAGAAAGAGAAAGGGGGCAGGGTAGAGGGTGAACTGTGTTTGGGGAGAACAGGAATCAGATGTCATGAATGCCTAACGGTGCACGAGCCACTTTCCGTGGATTACCCCGGCAAGGCAGATGTACTTTTCCTGCATTTTACAGGTGAATAGGCTGAAATTCAGAGAGGTTACTGACCTGCCCAGCATCTCCCAACCAGTTTGTGGCCAAGTCAGGATTGGAACTCAGGATCATCTTAGTTCTTTTTACTACAACCTGATGTGTCCTGATGAGACTGCCACATTCCACAACTCCAGGGGCCGCCACTCTCACTGTTGTGGATGTCAATGGCACCTGGGAGTTGGGCAGTGGCGTAGCCCTAGCTCCTGAGATCAGAGGTGTGGTCTCAGATAACGGGCTGTTGCAAAGGAGAAATGATGAAGGCCGGACCTGGTAGGGTTGGAAAAGGAGGGACAGACTCAAGAGATTCAGGGAACATTTGAGAGACAGATTTGACAAAATTGCCCACTGACTGGAAATGGAGTTAAAAGATGAGGAGGATTTGCAGTTTCCAGCTTATGTCGCTGGGGGAATAGCAATATGCTTCCTGGGTTAGGAATACAAGGGAGAAGGGGCTGCCAGGGAGACAGAACATCAGAGATTGTCACCTCTGCTCACTTCCCATTTTGCCCAGACCCAGGCCCAGGCGATGTAGGGGTAGGGGATGGGTTGTATCCAGGAGCCCATGTTTTACCTTCTTGCTTTTCTTCCTAAAGTCGAGCACAGAAACTGAATCTGGATCATTCAAAGTTCTTGTGCTTTTAGCTCTAGTCGACTGACCTTGTCCCCTGACCCACAGCCTGCCCTTGCCCTTGGCTCTGTGGCTGGAGAGCCAGGAAGTCCCTGCAGGTGGCTGGTGAGTGGATGCCTGTTGGTGGACCAGGACACTGGAAATGTCTCCCCTGCTGGAGAAAGTGAGGGGCGCTCCCTAGGTTGTACCATTCCCGATGACCTCTCCGTGTCGCTCTCAAACCCTTAGCCATGAGGCTTTCCTTCCAGGCCTGTTCAAAATGGCCCTCATTCAAGGGTAACCATCCCCTGTATCCGTTTGTAGCTGCGACATGAACTTTGATGGCAGTTATGTAGTTCCCTGCAAATCTTTGCACACTCAAAAATTCACACACACACGCACACACACTCTCTCTCTCATACATGTGTGCATGCATACACATTTAAAAATGTTCTAATGTGAAAGTCAAAAGATAAGAAAACAAGCTGTCCGGAGTTTGTTTTTCAAGATACAACAATGCAACCTCCAGAGGATAATCAGGGCGTGGTGCAAATTTTACTCATGTTTGTACATCTTCTGTGGGATGAAGACAGCAGACTAGGAGACTAGGTAAGAGTTAGGCGCCCTGAGGACCCCGGGGTCCTCGGTCAGTGAGAAACGTCTTCAATCAACAGCCCTGAGCCAGCATTTAGCAGATGGCTTGCGGGCGTCAGGCACTCTGCTGGGGGCAGCATGGGGTTCAATGACAAGCCTGACATTGTTGTTCTCTGTAAACATACAGGCCTTTGGAGGGAGAGAGGCCATGAGAAAGTAATGGCAGTGCAGGGGATGTCACAAATTCATGCAGATTTGGGGTCACTGTAGATCCGCGCTTGGTCTGTTCTGCCGCTCAGCTTTACCAGGTGGCCCCTGGCTCTGTTCTTCACCCTGGTTCCCCTCGTGTCACAGCAATGGACTCTAGTCCCATTGGGAGCGGGGACCCTCAGGATTTCCCTTCCTGAACCATTTATAAGAAGAGAATGAAGGCCCCCCCTCCCCCCCCAGTAAGAACCTGTTTAACCCCAGGACTTCCAGCCCTTTCTCTCATTTCAAGTACGATTGCAGCCAGCGGACTGTGTGGTCGGTGGGGAGGGGGCACAGGGAACCAAGTGAGCCAGGTGTGCTTTCCTACAGCTTGTGGTGGGCAGCAGGAACCAGATGGCTCTTAATCCTGAAATTGTTAATTTTATGAAATATCCCTCTCAGCACAATGTTTCCGCCACTTGATTTGGGGGTATATAATCCATATTTTCTTGAATGTGTTTGGAGTAGCATTTCCCAGGGCTCCTGGGTGGCTCAGTCGGTTAAGTGGCTGATGCTTGATTTCCGCTCAGGTCATGATCTCAGCATCGTGAACCCCAGCCCCACGCCAGGCTCTCTCTCCCTCTCTTTCTTTCACTCTTCCCACTTGCACGCACACAGTTCTCCCGCACCTCTCCCTCAGAAAAGAGTAGCATTTCCCAAAGTACATTTTGTAGAACACTTCTGTGAGACCCTCGTGGGTTTGGGGAGAAAGAAGTGTTCCATGGTAATACATTTGGAGGGTTCTGGGTTGAACAAAATTTAAACAAGCTACTTTCCTGCAGGATTTCTTTAAGTTTTTCATACTGCTAGTGTGCATGATGAATCTTGAAAATACAGATATAAATAATATACAGTGTCTTCTCACCTTAAATGGGAACCTTGTTTCTGTGAAATTTCTCTTAACATCCTGGAAAAGCTAGTGTCCCCAGGAATACATTTGGGCAAAAACTGGCTTAGAAGGTGTTCATTGTGTAGAAACTGGCAGTGGTCAGGGGTTTCCCATTATTCATTTAGAGTTCAGCCTTCAGCAGCAGCAGAAGAGTCCAAGTTTAGACATAAAGAGGCACTTCCTACCTGAGAGGGCCCTCAGGGAGTAGAGTCTAGAGTGTCCCTGGAAATTATGATAAGAGAACACACCATCCCCTTTTTTGTCCTTTTGTAAGCTCTCCCATGAGTCATTATAAATAGAATGAATTATGAAGGAAGCTCCTGGATCTTTTTATCTTAAGGGGGGCCTTTGAAAAAAAGATATAATTGAGGGATAAGAAGGTAGGAATTAAAAGCAAGAAGACAGACGGGCTGACTTCTAAAAGGGTCGTCTCTAAGTGCCTGTAATTAACTCATTCAGTTTTCCTCTGCCCAGAGCACAGAATTGAAGGAAACACCTTCCTAACTCATGTTTCCTAAATAAGTGGAACTACCGTTGAGGGCCGGAAGGTGCCCGAGAGCTCAGGGTCGTATATCGGTCACTGTCCTACGTTGAACACTTCCATGTGCAAAATATAGTGTAAAGCCTTTTGCGTGCATTTCCCATGTTTCTTGAAACAGCCTGTTGGGTAGCTCTCAGGATGGTTCCTCATTTTAAAATGAGGATCTGAGGCCCAGAGAGGTCCTTCCCTAAGGGCATCCAGTATGGTGCGGAACCTAGATCTGAATGCCAAAGCCCTTACTCACTATACGCACCTATTGCCATGGGGAGTGTGTAGACATCTGAGACATCAGGGCTCCCTTGAGATGGGCCTCCTTCCATCAGGAGGTGTCAGAGAGAGGGTGGAGGGGAGGAGTGATGAGGAAAGCCAAGGGAGAGGGGGCACCTTCCCGCTGATGAGGCCCCTTGGTTGCCTGACAGCAGCCTGGCTCTGTGCCCCCACCACCTCCCCCCCGGTCCCCTTGCCAGATGCATCTCTTCTTATTAGCCATCTGCCCCTCGTGCTGCTGGGAGCCCACAGCGCACAGGCAGCTGCCCTGTTTGAGAGCCCAGAGATAATATCAGCTTATGAGTCAATTCGTTCTCTGGCACGTCTGTGTTCCCCTAACGGGAATGAGGCAGGATCCAAAATATACTTAATCCTTAACTGGCTCCACGCTGTCAGGGGTTGGAGGCTCCAAAAGAGCCTTTGTCATTCTAGTTTGTAAGCTGTGGTTCATCAGGCTGGACTCTGGGCCGGGAGCTCCGGCCCACGGCCTCAGGCCTTGGCAGCGGCTACCATAGGTGAGTGTGCAGGGACAGGCCAGGGGCCCCGGCCGGGCTATGTCTTAAGAAAAGGAGTCTGCAATGCGGTGTACGCAGTGCTTCGGCCCAGCCGGAAAGGAAGCCCAGGGCTCCTGCCATCTGTCCCGATAGGCTGAGTGGCTGTTGGGTTTGTCCTGGGCTCTGTAACTACAGAGCTCTGTGCAAGGTGCTCAGAATGAGGGTGCATTGGGTGTGACTTCAGGGCATGAACATGACCTGACCTGTGCTGGAAGCCACTCTTCCAGGAGCAGGATTGGTGAGCTAAGTAAATGCACACCTGCTTTGCCGGGTTTCCTCACACACAGCCTTGGAGGGCCCGCACACCTTGAGCTCAGCCCTGCCTGAGGAGGGCGATTCTTCTCCCTTTGACATTGACCAGCCTCCATGGGACTCGTGCCTGCAGGTTTTATCTTGCTGGGAGAGCAGCTGACTCCAGCCAGCCAGGGCCCTGGAAGAGGGCGGTGGCTCCTGGGAGCATGCCCTTGAGCTTTTAAATGTCACTACCCTGGATGGGGTCTCTCTGACTCCCTCATTCAAAGCAGCTTCCCCTACTCCACTATTGTTCCCGTAGATGGCTGAAATTCTGTTTTTTGTGTGTGCTTACTGTCTGTCTCCTCCAAGAACCCACAGCCTCCTTGAGAGCAGGACATGAGTCTCTCTTGTTCGAATCTTTTGTGCCTGGAACATCTTTTGTGCCTGGGTCTGGCTCATGATAAGTACTCGAGTATCTGTTAAATGAATGGGAAAATGTAATAATAAGCGAAGGCACAACCCTATGGGCAGACCTCCAGGCTGAGATTCTTCGAAAGCAAACCTGGCTTTGTCACTCCCCTGACAACAGTCCCCTCCGATCCCAGCCCCTATAGGATGAAGTGTGGGTTTCCTCACCTGCTGGCCAGGCCGCTGAGCTCTGACCTCTGCTGACCTCCCCAGCCTCCTCTCTTCCTGTTCCCTCACCCCTGTATCCCCCGTGCTCACCCGGCAACTCCCAAGCATTGCTGTGCATGTGACCTTGGGACCTACTGAGAAGGCGGACTCCCAGCCCTCAGCTCAGCTGATTCGGATTCAGTGGGTGTTGGGTGGGGCCCAGGAATTGCCACATTTTTTAAAAAAGATTTTATTTATTTATTTAACTCACAGAGAGAGATCAAAGTAGGCAGAGAGACAGGTAGAGAGAGAGAGGGGGAAGCAAGTTCCCAGGACCCTGAGATCATGAGCTGAGCCGAAGGCAGAGGCTTAACCCACTGAGCCACCCAGGCACCCCGATATTTTTTTTTAAAGCTATCTCGGAGAGTTCCAATGGCAGGTGGTCCGGGGACCACACTTGGAGCAGTGCTGCCTGGTCTGAGTACCCGGCAGGCAATTGGCTGACAGGGCCACAATTTCTCACCTCCGTGCCTTCCGATCACAGCCGCCATGGGGACTTCTTTCTGGAATCACCTTTGTCCATCCTCATTTGCCACCCAGAGGATGCCTCTGCCTCCTTCAAGGCTCAGCTCAAAGGGTCACACCATCTGTGCATACAGTCCTGCTTCCCCCACGCTCATTGGACTTTTCCTCTCCCCGTGCCATGCACGTTAAACGTACCCCTTTCTTAGAGATCATGCTACTTATTTCTCTCCTCTCCCAACACTGTGAGCTCTCAGAAGAGCCACCCGTGATTCTCTCTGGATCCTGAGTACCTAGCAGAGTGCCTGCCAGCAAACATTCATGGGACTAGAAGGAGAGCCCTGGACGCGCTCCATCCCCATGCCTCTGCCCTTGCTAACCCCCTTCTCTGACTCACGGGTCTTGCAGGAGTTCTCACTGCAGAGAATGGACAGCCTTGTGGATGACCGGGTCAACATTCTGGGATTTTCCATCTTCAACCAGTCGCATGCTTTCTTCCAAGAGTTTGCCCAGAGCCTCAACCAGTCGTGGCAGGAGAACTGTGACCATGTGCCCTTCACGGGGCCTGCTGTAAGTACCCGCCGGAGTACTGTACCTGTTTACCTCCTCCCGCAGGTACCCTCCTGGGGTCCAGCCCGGTCCAGGCCCCCGCTCAGAGAGAGGTGTGTACCAGTGCTGGGAAGTGGTTACAAGGGAGGTTTGGGGAGGAATGAGCTGTGAGCAGCAAGCTTCTTGGAGGCCCGTAGGGAGAGCCCTGTGCAGAGGGACGGATCTGTCATTGAGTGATATCCTGATGTCCGTGCATGTCCTGTGGCCAGACTCCCGATCGTGCTGTTGCTGAGAACTGTCTGAATTGAGGATCCACAGTCCTCCTCTTGGAAGGTACTTGTAGCTCATCAGGTCCTCATTTTTCAGGATAGGAAACCAAAGCCCAGCCTGGGAATGGGGCTCGGGGTGGGGACGTGGAGGTCTTGTTCAAAGGTGAACATCAAGCCTTTCGAAGGGTGATGGTAGATTCTGAGATGTCCTCACTCCTGGTGCAGGGCTCTCTCCATCCTGCTGGACCACTGCTCTGAGCAGGAGCTCATGCAGAGAGGCTATCCTGTGCCCTCACCCATGTTCTTCCTCTTTGAACTTCCTTCCTCTGCTCTATGTGTGATGGAAGCAGAGTTTTCCCCAGCATAGTGCTCTGGGTTTGATGTCCTTATTCTGTGGGGCAGGTCCAGTATGCGGGCTTGTGTCCGTCTGTTAAAAGGTGAGATCTCAGGAGACCAGGATTGTCTGGCTTTCTACGTCCTGTCCCCACCGTGTTACATTTAAGCCTCCCAAAGCCTCATAAGATAGCTCATGTGATGCTCTTGTAACTTTTCCAAGGTCTGCTTTCAGTATCTTCACTTTGCCAATGATGTAACTAGGCCCAGAAAGGTTAAGTAAACAGCCCAGGTCACACAGCTAGCAAGCAGAGGAACCAGCATCAGAACTCAGGTCAAAGTTTTAATCGCTATGCTGTTTTCCCCCTTCTAGGAGCTTCATTTGTGGTGCCACTGCACACTGGCCTGGCAAAGTGAGAGTAGTTAGTGGGTGTTTGTCGAACGAATGAGGGAATCAGGGAGGAGGAAGGCGGAACAGTGAGCTAGAGACAGAACAAATTGGAAAAGAGGTAGGCCCAGGAGGTGGCAGTGGAACCGGACACCCTCCTGGCGTGGGACCTTCCCTGGAGGGCTCCTAAAATAGGAGCAAGACCTGGCTTTGATACATGTCCAGGGGCAAGGGTGTTTCTGGGTATTTGCACAGACACCTAATTAGTGGTTGGCCAAGGTCATGATCCAGAGATAGGCTTCCTGAAGGCAGGCGCGTGGATGGAGGGCCCTTCCAGCAAGCCGTGTACCTCAAGGACTGCGTAGGCTGCAGGCAGTCCTTGGAAGGAAGGAGTAACTAAGGGGTCAGAGCTCATGCAGAGCTCAGGGAGCTGTGAGCAGGGAGCCGGGTAGAAGGACACTTGAGAACTGAGTTTCGGGAACAGTTTAAGGAGCACATTCCGACGAAGTATTTTAGACCTGAAAGAGGTGAGAATCCACAGGAGGGACTTGGCAGGGGTGAGACATCGGAAGGAAAGGGCTTCTCCCCACCAGTAGATGGGTTTGGGACGGCCCAGGACATGCTCAAGCATGGTAGGACGAGGCTCGTCCCTCCCAGCCGGATGCAGACCTGTCCCCTGCTCTCCCGGCCGGTCTTGCAGCCGCCATGGCTCCCAAATTCTGATGAGGTGCTGGCAGCCTGGGAAGGCTCACGGGGTAGTACCAGGAAAGGAAGCAAAGCTTGCTGCCTGCTCTCCAGCCCAGACTCCTCCACATTCGGCACCTGGCCTGGTGAAATAAAGAAGTCTCTGGGCCATATTTCTAGTTGCTCTCAGAGGGGCTCAGCCCTTCCATTAGCGCTCACAACGACCACAGGCAGGCAGAGGAGAGGCCCGCCCAGGACCCAGTGAGAGGGCTTGACAGGCAGGCCAGCTGAGGACCGGCCATGCTCACATGACTTGACAGGCAGGCCAGCTGAGGACCGGCCATGCTCACATGCGCCTGAGAGACCACTGGCCTCGGAGGCACAGAGGACCTGGATTCAAACACTGGCCTTGCCGGGTTCTTGCTCTGTGATCTTTAGTAGTTCCATAACTCTTCTGAGCCTCTGATTTTTTTTTTTTTTAAGATTTTATTTATTTATTTGCCAGGTTAGAGAGGCATCACAAGTAGGCAGAGAGGCAGGGAGAGAGAGGGAAGCAGGCTCCCTGCTGAGCAGAGAGCCCGATGCGGGGCTCAATCCCAGGACCCTGAGATCATGACCTGAGCTGAAGGCAGAGGCCTAACCCAGGCGCCCCTGAACCTCCAATTCTTTACCTGTCATTTGGGGCTGATTCTGCTCGACCATTTTAGGAGATTTTTCTGAACATAAAATGGAACATAAGTCTATCTTCAAATCAGTTATTCACCAAATGAGCTTATTTTATACGTTATAGGGCCTCCTCAGGGAGAAGTATTAGGAGATGTTTCTGGTAGGTTTTGCTGTATAAATGCTGAGTAACAATCAACCCCCAAATCGCAGGAGCATGTGACGTGCAGCCCTCTTGTAAGTTCATGGATCTGTACATCAGATCGGCTTGTCTGGGGCTTGTCTGGGGCGTGAGGGAGGATTAGCTACAGATTCCTAACCCAGCTGGAGTTCAGCACATCTGAGCCCTTCTCTCTGTGCCTCGGCCTCGCATCTTCTCAAGGCAATGGCAGGGCTGTGACAAAGCAAGTAGGAATGCACCAGGCTTTTTAGTGCTAATTTCCCAGAATGGGCACACAGCGATTGCCATACCATGTTGCTGGCCAAAGAAAGGCACACAGACACTTTCAAAGTCAGGGAATGAGGAAACAGACTCTGCGCTTTTGGAGAAGGAAAGTAAGGAGTCAGAAGGAAAAGACCTGAGTCCAGGGTAGAATGAAGGATGGGGACCCAGCCCGTAATCCACCTCGGTGAAGCAGAGCCAAAGCCTTTACCTTTCTGGATTCGTGATGTGTGAAGTAAGATCTGCCTCCACCGCTAGTTAAATGGTCCTTGTGGGATCTTGCCCTGTGGAACCCGAGTGAAGCCCCTTAGTTCTGCCTGGAATGGTGAGGGAAGGCTTCCCGGAAGAGGGGGATGCAAAGACCACATTGCTGCTCGCTGCACGTGCGGGACACCGTGCAGGGTGTGAAGGCATCCAGGGTGGAGCAGGGGCCGCCTGTCCGGTCACACGGAAGTAGCCCTCCTGATCTCATTTTTGTCCTTCCCCATTCAGTCTCGGACCTCCCAAAGCCTCAGCATCCTGTGCTCCCCAAGAATGTGGGGGACCTTCAGGGAATGAGGGTTTCTCTGGAGGCTCCCTCCACATTTGGGGTGGAGAACAAGAGTATAAGCCTACTTCAGAGGGGCGATGTGAGGAGATGAAGCATGAGCCTGAGACCCAGCCCCGGTCCCCAGGAGAGGACAGTCCGTCCTGTGTCCCGGATTGTGGTGCTACCTCAGTCAGCTTTCTCTTCGCCGAGCCCTGCTGTTTTCTTGCCGACGAAATAGGGACGTGTGTTCTTTCTAGCTCAGGAGACCAGGGTGCTCATTCCATGTGTTTCAACTGTGCGCAGAGCTGAGAAACCCTGGAGCGCTTCCCACAAAATTATCCCACCTCGACCTCTTCTTTTCCTATTCATGACATCCTATAGCAGATGAGAGTGGTCACACGTCCTTTGTTTGGTAAATGGAGAAACTGAGGCACAGAAGAAGGAGATTAGAGCCCAAGACAGCCTCTCTGTGCCAAGAGCCTTGCAGCCACCATCTCCGTGCCTCTGAGGAGGAAGGGAAGCTGTTACAGAAACTCCTCACCTGGAAGAATATGGAAAGAAAGCTCCCAGCTTCAAACAGCAACAAATCCTTCTCAAGGCTTCTCACTTAGCAACTGCCTTTTGAAAAGCGGTGCCTCTTCCTGTCTCTTTGGGGGTTGAAATTCCCAGCACAAACAGCCCAGCCCTTTCATTTGCTGGGGAGCTGGAAGGCGAGAAATAATCAGTTCCAGGAAAGCCCAGGTCCATCTCTCTCCCCATCCAGCTTTCTAAAAAGGCTGCAACCAGCCAGCTCCTCCACGGGGACCCGCTCTCTCCTGCCTCCAGGGTCCTCTTCTCTCTCGAAGTTCCCCTCTGCGCGCTCTGTCTCAGGTCCGGTCTCTCTTCCTTCTTGTGCCTTCTCTCTGGACTCTTTCCTTCTCCTTTTCCCCTCCCCCAATCACATCCTTCCCTTCTCTTCCCCTTCCTCTCCTGCCCTCCACCTGCCTTCTGCACCCTTGGCGTCTCTCTTGTCCCGTTTCTCTTCCTCCTGAATTGTGTGTGCCCCCCTTGTGTGCAGGGCAGCTGCTCTGAGGACACAGAGAGGGAGCATCTGAGCTGAGGGGTTAGTCATCAAGAAAGAGAGCGAGCGAGCTGGGCTCAGCACACAGGGACACACACACACACACTCCGGCCCGGGATGCATCTCCAGGTGGCTGACAGCACGTTTCTCTCTTGCTCCCGCCTGACGCTGTGCGAGCTGTGGGCGGGGGAGCTGGGGATGGAGACACATACCCACTATTTCACGTGCCGTTCCCATTAATCACACTGCAAAGAACAAAATTCGTAGAAAATCGTTAAAATTACAGATGGCTAGGTTAAGTAATTAGAATTTAGGCTAAAACAGATGTTTGTAATTAAGTGTTTATTTCATTGAATGAAACCCAGATTGTACGGACTATTCGATGAGATTTTAATGGCTCCTGTCCTGGTCTGATTTGGGGGGACAGAGTTTAAGCTACAGAGGTTCAGAGACGAATGGGCATCCGAGAGAAGGGGATCCCAGTGGTCTGGGTGAGCGAGCTGCCCGGGGAGGGGGAGATGAGGTTTACAGGGGTGTGTTTGGAAGATATTCTTATTTTTCTTTCAGAGGAGGGGGCGGAAACTCAGCCACTGTTCCCTGCGTCAGATTGATTTCATCTTAATTTATACAGTCTTTCGTTCCCCTAAACAATTTACAAACAGCTCAAAAGGAAATAACAATGAAGAACCAAATGATAATATAAAAACAAGGGAAATCAAGAGTCCCTTGCCAACGACATTTTGGTGCCAAGAAAAGAGGAGAGGATTTTAAACAAGGATTGAGCCGTTTGGGGGATTTAATATTTAGAAGATCAGGGGCAGGGGAAGCAGAGACAAGACGAGAGAGGCGTGCGCACAGATGGGGCACGGAAGCCACGGAAAGACAGAGGCGGGTGGGGAAGGGAAGGGCCATGGGATGGGAGACGGGCAGGAGCAAGAACGAGGGGAGTCTCCGTCCAGACTGGAGACAGGGACGGAGCGCTGTGTTGGTACCAGAGCCGCCTTCTCCCAGGTGCAATCCTGAGTGCTTGCCGGAGCTAAACTAGTAAATAATAGCAGAGAGCCAAAGCAAGGAGAGCAGCAGGCTGCTTTGGGATGGCGATCTGCAGTGAGCCCAACTGTTGATGAGACAGAGATCCTAGGCCCTCCGGTCAGAGGTGGACCTGGCTGAGCGGAGGAGATGGGCATCTGGGGTGGGCTGGGCAGCGGGGCTCAGAGAGGCAGCTGGAGGATCCGGGCGGAGGGCCTGGGAGCCTCACCAGGAGTCTGCGAGACAGGGGCTGTGTATGGAAGACTCTGAGGAGACCCAGCTGGGAGGGATGGTGTTCAGGGGCTTAGAAGGCTTCTGCTCGGATGAGCCCAGGTTCAGCCGTAGAGAGGACCCGTGAAGCCCGGGGCTCACTGGGGACTGCCACCGTGTCACCTCTCTGAAGTCAGTATGCAGATGGAGAGGAGACAGGAAACTTGAGGCTGACCCCCTTCCACTGACCCCTGCCCCCATCATCCCTCTAGGCTTCCGTTCCTAGAAGCGCTGGCAGATACCACGAAGGTCCCAGAGCACAGGATGCCCAAAGAACACTGTGGACGGGCACGTGCCCCACTCCCAGCAGCCGGATCATTTGCTAATAAGAGAACATCAGCCAAGAAAACCACATCCCAGACGAGTGGGAACAGCAAGCAGGAGGCAGGAAGGAGCCTGGGGGCTGGTGGGAGGGTGTGAGGAATGGCTCGGAGAGCGGCGTCTGCCAGTCTGCAGGGACTGGGGTCTGCCAGGGACCAGCACACAGCCTCCTGAGAAGAAGAGCCTCTAGAGGGGGATGAGGGGGCCCAGGCCTCTCTGAGGGCAACCGTGCCCTGGGAGGAAGGTGGTCCCTGGGGCCTTGGTACTGGCTAAGGTGCATTCAGCTTCCAACAAGGGAAGTCTTGTATTAAATTACTTTATGCACCAAAAGGAAACAGGTGAGCTCGTGTCACAGCAAGTTGGGAGGGAAGGCAGGCTCTGGACGGATGTTTCTGGAAACCCAGTTTTCTTCTGTTCCTCCGTCCCCTCTGTCAAGCCAGTGCTCAGGCCAGAGCCAGGCTGGCTGCCGCAGGCCCAGGCGCCGTGTCCTGACACGGCAGTGCTGAGAGGAGAAGGAAGGACTCCCTCTCTTGGAGAGTTCTGGGAAGTGATCCCTCCCCGCTGGTCTCCGTTCCTGTCTCTGGGGATCCGAATTGGGCCGCTGGCCCGTTCCCGATTCAATGATGGCGATGATGGAAGGATTTCTGGACCACTCAGGATCCCCTGAGAGCTGGGGGTGGATTGGCCATCCCTGCAGCACGTGGGGAGTGGAGGAGACCCGCGCACAGTGGGAGGAGCTCTGCTGGGGAGGAAGAAGGGGAGAATGGGTGCTGGGTAGGCAATCGATGGTCCTCTCCTACTGCCGCCTCCGTCCTGCCCTGTCCTGTTCTCACGACGTTTCTAAGTGGCTCTTTACTGAGAGGCTAGTATGAGGACAGACAACCAGTTGGACCAAGGGGCAAATTGGGTGATGGCCAAACCCAGGACGAGAGAGAGGCCTGCCCACTACCTTTCCTTACCCCCAGCGCTGGCCCACGAGTCTCACGCTCCTGTCTGCTGTTGAGAAGGTCACCACATCGAGAAGACTGCCCATGTTGTCCCGGGAGGCTGGGCATGTGAATAAATCTGACAGGGTAATGACTCACCACCGGTTTCTCGAGGGGACGGAAGGACAATGTCGTAGACACAGAAGGAAACCAGACTGGAGAAAGGGTCCTGGGACTCCAGTCCTGGCCCTTCCTCTGTTCTGCTTGGTGACTTTGGGCAGTAGGTGAATTCTTCGAGCCTTGGTTTCATCACTGATAAAATAAGAGAGTAGGTCTCTTTGATGTCTAGGAGCCTTTCCTGTCTAATAGGCCGAGATTTTGAGACTCTCTGAATGGACAGATTAGTGGCAAGACAAAGGAGAAGGTGGGACAGAAATTAGTTTACTGTATCCTTTAAATAGCCAAACAGAAGGATCTGGGGGTTAATGTCAGTGGCGGTAACCAACGCCCCCCTCCTCGGGTCAATGTTTGTCTAAGCTGGAAAGGGAGAGTCTGTAGCATTGATCATTTCCATATGTCCTTTTGGCAAGGAAATGTGAGAGGTCCATTAATAAAGGAGCCACATGTGCTCGGGGGAAAATGAATTATGTGCAAAGGACAAGGACAGTTGTAGGCTCTCCGAGAAGCATTGAGCGCCTTGCAGGTGAGCCTGGGATCAATGAAGAAGGAGCTGAGCTGCAGAGGGGAAGGTGGTGGGGAGGAGAGAGCAGGAGGTGATGGGCAGGAGGGACTCTAGGGAGGTGGCCGGTCAGCACGGCTCAGCCTGACTGCAGAGCTTTCTACTGGTCCTGATCGCTCTGTTTCGTGCTCCTGCCTGCTTGGTCTTTAGGCCACAGGGCACTTCAGGGACAGGGGACAGAAAAGGAGGGGTGAGGGAGCTGAGAGACCCAGCCCAGGCACAGCGGGTGCAGGGGCTCCTGCCCGTGTGGATGTCTTGAAGGAGAATGGGAGATGTTGGGGTCTCGGTGCTGCCACATTGTAGGAGCTGAATAAATGTGGAAAGAAGGAAAAGAAGGAGCCAGAGAGGGATGGAGAGGGGAAGAAGGAGGAAGAAGGCAGTTTTGCAACGCAAGTGAATGCGGATCAGGGCTGGGACGCTCTCTGGGCTGTTCTCCCTGTAACTGACTTTTAGAAAGATGATCTGAAGTCAACACCGCTCCCCCCTCCCCCCACCAAGTCGCTATCACAGCACTCCTTGCCCAACAGGCAGCTCAACTGCAGAGGGAATAAGTCCCTGTTCCCAGCGTGTTTCCTACCTTGAGCTCCCCGTTCTTTCGACTCCCTGTAGCCTTCGTTCAGCCAGCACCTGCTCCCCGGGCTGACACCTGCCAGAACCCAGGGGGTACACAGTTGGCAGAACACGTTACAGACACGCAAGCCAGGGGGCTGCCTCTCCTTTACGGGGAGCCGTTGTTCTCTCCAGGCTTCCAGCGTGCTCGGGATTGCTCAGCACGTGTGTGAGGGCTGGGATCTAGACTCTGGGTGTCCCCGTCCCCGCCTCAAGATGCTTACACTCTGTCTTGAGAGCTCGAAAAAAATCCCAGAGGTCATCACATGGTCTCCCTGCCTCCAGCCTTGGAGGGGTCAGACTCCCAGGGCCTGGCCAGGGAGGAGGAGGTTATAAGAAGTGACAGATCCTGATATGACTGCCCCTACAGGGGATGGCCTGCCACTCAGGGCTCCTGTGCATTTTGTCCCTATTGTCATTTACACTCAGTAGGTTTTCTTGTTGGGGACTGTATGTGAACAGCCAAGTGTCGTCCAGGGCAGGCAGCTTCTGATTTTCCGCCCCTACCCAAAGCAGCAAACATTGGGTTAATACATGGGGCAGATTTCACCCAAAACTTAATTCAGTTCTAGAAATGTGTCTTGGGGGGCCTACCACATGCTGGGGCCCGGTGCTAGATGCTAGGTGGGGTATAGAGATGATGACCCTACCTGTTCCTGCCTGAAGAGCTTGCAGTTAGACTAGGGAGAAGAAAATTTGAACAAGCTGCCTGGGCTTCTACCCTGGGCTCTGACTCCCTCCGCAGAATCATCCCTGCCTGCATTGCTGGTTTCTTGCCTCTTCCCCTCCCATGCGCCCCCCCCCCCAAGTGTGTCCCACACTTTGCACCCCTGTGCATGTCCAGTTCCACCTCTGGAGGCCCTTTTCCCTTTCCCCAGCTGCTCCCCCTCCCAGATCCAGTGATGTCTTTACCAAAATCCTTCAGCGCTCAGTTCCCACGCTGTGTCCTCCAAGAAACGTTTCCTTGATCACGCAACATGGTCTTCCTCTTTGGACCCCACCCTGCCCTGCCCTGACCTTTGTGTGTCCGCTCACTCGGTTTCACGTTACCCTTGTTTGGGTCCTGTCCCCCGCCCCCTACACCCTCTCCTATCCACGGCAGCCTCTTGCAGGAATAGAGTCTTGCTCAGTTTGGGCTTTGCGTTTACCAAGTGCTTTGTAAGTACCCATCACACTGAGTAGTACAGAGCAGTTGACCGACAGTAGGAATATCCAGGGAGATGCCATTTCCTGGGGTCTTCTAGGAAGAGGTGACCTTTGGCCGAGCATCGAGCAATGGGCAGATCTGAACGTAGTGTCCAGGTTTCTTCCCTCTTCCCGAGATCGGTAGCCCCATCCCCTTCTTGGGGATTTCGGACAGCAACGGGATTTGCTACCTCCTTGGGGCAAAGAAAGAAAAAGACATCCTTGAAAGTGGTTGGGGCTCCAAGGGACAGCTGGGTGGTCCAATCCCAGAGAAGCCTTCGCCACCCCTGCCTGCCTCCAGCAAACGCCTGAATGCTTCGGGGAAGTGGAGCTGTCCCAGAGCCAGGCAGTGGCCCCGAGCAACAAACAAGTGCCCTTATTTCTTCTTTGTTTCTCTTTTCTCTTGTCCCCCTCCCTTCTTTTCTTCCTCCTTTCCCTTCTCCGCCCCCTTCACACCCATCCCTCCTTCTCCCTGGGCCCCCCCACCCCTGCCCTCCTGCCCGCCGTCCGCCCCCTCCCAGCTGTCCTCGGCCCTGCTGTTTGACGCTGTCTACGCCGTGGTCACCGCCGTGCAGGAGCTCAACCGCAGCCAGGAGATCGGCGTGAAGCCTCTGTCCTGCGGCTCGGCCCAGATCTGGCAGCACGGCACCAGCCTCATGAACTACCTGCGTATGGTGAGGGGCCGCTGGGGCCCCGCAGTGGGGGGTGGGACGCTCTGCTTGCCGCCCTGCGCCTCCAGGCCTTCTCGGAATATCCCAGCCCTGGATAAAACAGCCATCCACAGTGACACCATTCCCTGCACCGTGGGCCACCGTTGTTCCCTGATCCCTGACGCCCCACTGAGGAGGCTAGTCTGGAGCTGGCTTTCCTGGCCACATCTCCAGCTGTGGCTCCCCTGAGGGGATGGACATGGATCTCTAGGCCACGATGAAGACCTCTCCTGTCAGAGAAGCCTGGTGCAGAGTGGGTTTTGCATTTAGAGTCAGGGGTTTCCTGACTCCCTGCAGACCCAAAGGTGGGTGAGCAGCTTCCCAAAAAGGATAGATTCTGTTAACAAATAGCACCCTCGGGGAGGAACACAGGAGAACTGGAGTTCAGGCCGCCATCTTGGCACTGTGTTGTTTTATGTGTGGTCCTTGGGTGTGGGGCATCCTTCTCCGACTCCAGCCCCAGCCAAGTCTGAATTCATTCCAGAAACATCACATTTGTAGTCATAAGATCCTGTGGTTGAGAGACAGGCAGGAGAATGGACCTTGATGGTCTGCTTTCTCTCAGGCATCCTTAAATAGCCCGTGTGTGGAATGCTTAGAGCCAAGTAGGACACGGGCCCTATTTGGTGCTGTAACTCACTCTCTCTTGGACAGGTAGAATTGGAAGGTCTCACCGGCCACATTGAATTCAACAGCAAAGGCCAGAGGTCCAACTATGCCTTGAAAATCTTACAGTTCACCAGGAACGGTTTTCGGCAGGTAAGTCTGGCTCCACAGCCATGATGGCCCATCCTTCCTCATTGTTCCCTTCTGCGTCCCCAACCCTCCCATCCCATATCTCCTTGGCACCCAGGATGGCCCCTTCTCTCGGTTATTGCCGGGAGCTACAGGTTGCCTCCTATGTCCTATGCATGGCTCCCGGCATGCACCAGCCTCCCCCACTTCCGGCCACCAAATCAGCTAGTGTGGGTCAGGGACTGCAGCCTCAGCAGAATACCAAGAAGGAGGCCATCATGCTCTGTAGGGGAAGGGGGGCAAGAGGGTATCACCTAAGGAAGAAATTCCCAGGCCATGCCCACCATTTTGAATTATTCTACTCCCTGAGTTTCATCCTAACGCTGGAGCCAGCATCAGACTCCCGAGAGCACACAGGGAAGGAACCAACTGGGTCCCTTTGGTGTTGGAGTGGACAGGCAGCTCCCTCCTGCTGGCTCTTTCTTGACCGACCCACGCCCACCCATGCTGCTCACAGCCCTCCCCTCCTGTCTGCTACCTATCTTCTCCCATCAGCTCTGGATAGCTCCGTCCTCTGAAGCTCCTTTTCAACCCCTTACTGCTCCCTCCTTTTTCCATGAGCTCATTCTCCCTCTGTCCGGTCCTCTCACATCAGCGGAGACAGGGATCCGCACAGCCCCTCCAGGAGCCTCCCTGAAGGTCTCCCAACTGCCCCGTCATCTGGATAATCAACCCCCTATTCTTAAGCTAACCTTCCTCCAGCCTTAGAAAAGCCAGAGAAATTGGAACTGATGAGCTAATTATAGCAGGAACCAGACGCACTGTCAGAGTAGCTGAGCGCAGGAATGTGGCCCAGAAGGGGCTACAGTCACCTTTCCTCAAGGTTATCCAGATTCTTTGCCCTCCTCCTCCTCTTCCCCTTCCTCTCCTCCCCCTCCATCATCATCATCACCATCACAGAGCAGCTTGGCGCTTCCTAAGCTCTTACCACCGGCCATAAACCATATTGGTTGTGTCCTATGTGTTTTCTCATTTAACCTTACAGACTAGGTGCTTTCCATTTATTTTCATTTTATTTGTTTGTCATCTGCGCACAGAGACAGTTAATCTGGATACCATCTATTTCCTTTTCTTGTCCGGCTCAGTGGCTAGAACGTCAGCGTTCAAAATTGATAAGTTGTTTCTGCTCTTAAGGGGAACACTCTGGCCTTCCACCATTAAATGTGCTGCTGGCCCTGGAACTTTATAGATGTTCTTTATCAAGTTGAGGGCTTTCCCTTCTCTTTCTAACTTCCTGAGAGTTTTTGCCATGAACATGGGGGTTAAATTCTGTCAAGTGCTCTGTCTGGGTCAACAGGTAGAATCGTATTACTTTTCTTCCTTAGCATGATCATAGGGTGGATTATATTAATTGGTTTTCAAATGTTTAACCAGTGTCACACCCCTGGAATAAATCCCACTTGGACAGAGTGTATAATCTGTAGGCATTGTTGGATTTGGTTTGCTAATATTTTGTTGAGGATTTAACATCTATGTTCTGAGTGGTTACTGCCTTGGGCTTGAAGGGTTTTTTACTTAATTTTTTTTATTCCTTTTGTCTGCTTTAGGTATCAGGGTTCTGGCTTCACAAAATGAATTAAGAAGTGTTCCCTTTCTCTTCTGTGTTCTGGAATAAGTTGTATACAACTGCTGTTAATTCTTCTCTAAATGTTTGGTGACACACTCCAGGGAAGCCATCTGGGCCTGGAGATTTGTTTTTCAGGAACCTTTAAATTACAAATTCAATTTCTGAAATGGTTATAGGACTATGCAGGTTATTTGTTCCATCTTAGTTAGTGTTTGTTCTTAGTTGGTAGTCGGTGATAGGTACTTTTTTTTAATGCCTATTTTATAAGTGAGGAAAGGATGCTCATGGAGGTGGACAGACCTGGCCTTGAACAGTTAGCATGGTAGCTGACATTTCTGACTCTGAAGCTCGCCTTCTTAACCGTTATGACAGACAAATCATGCCTCAACATCGCCTTGGTAATTTGTTCAAAACACAGGTTTTTAGACTCCACTGTACAAGGGTCCCATTGGATAGACCTCGGGTAGGGTCCAGGAACTGATGTGGTCACTGAGTATGCAGGGGGATTCTAACAAAACCCTAGACTACACTGATGAGTCCTGGCCATCAGTTCCCATGTCTGAGGGGCTCCGGTTCAGCCCTTCCTTCTGGGAGGACAGTGATTATGCTAGGCCACGATGCCACATTACCTTTCTTGGAAAACAACAAGATAAAAGGAGAGAGTCCAGGGTTAGGTAGATAGCCAGAAACGCTGGGCTAGAGTATCACCTAATGGTCATCTCATTTCTCTAACCAACCGATGAGCATGTGCTCAGTATGAGTGAAAGTTCTGGCTTCCCCGGCTGAACATTTATGCAGAAGAAGCAAGTCCCTACGAGTGTGGATTTGACCCTAAAGGGTCAGCATGCCTCCCTTTTTCTATGCGATTTTCCCTAGTAGCTGTAACATTTCCACTCTTTGATCTAGAAATGACACCGCTTCCTTCTGTCAGGTACTGTGCTGGGCTCGGAAGAAACCAAGCTACAGAAGGCACAGTCCCTGGCCCTGGGAGAGCTCACAGTCAGGGGACACGGGAAAATAATAAGTGCAGTTTGGGGTTAGGAACCTCAGATCATGCCCTCGGGCTCCTAATTCCCTGAACAAAGGAAGCCTCCAGCCTGTAGGGAAATTGCCAGGCGGACTTCTGTGAGCCCCAGTATGCTCATGGGCTGCGAAATGAAGAACGTTCATTCCTGTGTTCAGTAAATACCTGTTGTGCCTACTATGGTCCTGACTTTTGTCTAAGCACAGGCTTTAAAGAATGGGCAAAGTGTCTGCTTTCCTGGGGCCTATATTGTAGTATGGGATAAACAATGGCAAACACATCCTACATAATACAGCATCAGTACTGATCAGCACTATAGGAAAAATTAGAAAGGGTAAGGAAATGAAGCGCGTGGGGATAATCACGGGGAAGACGTAGTTAGGAGAACATAACACTCATGCCCAGCCCCAGACGCACTCCATAGAAGGTTCAGTCCCAGGCTCCCCATTGAACCTCACACCTGCGTTCAGAGCACTGCCCCGAAGGGGCCCCCTTCCAGCCCCCTCCCACCAGGCAACACCCACAGTGGCAGAGTTGGTTGGAGGCTCTGACCCCATCTTCTGCTTGAATGACAGCTGGTTAGGCTCAAAGTACCTCTTTCCCTTAACTCTGCTTGTCCAGTAGGCACTACTCAGGCTGGGAAGAAACGGCATCACCAGCCTCCAGGCCCCAGCTCAGCCCAGCCCAGCCCAGCCCAGGGCAGCCCAGTACAGCCCAGCCCAGCCCAGCCCAGCCCAGCCCAGCTCAGCCCAGCTCAGCCCAGCTCAGCTCAGCTCAGCTCAGCTCAGCTCACCTCAGCCAAGCCCAGCCCATCAGGGGATTCTGGTCTGCAGCATCCTGAACAGTGGCTACTGGTCCTTCTTCAGCTGCATACACGGTTGGTGTAGGTAGGGTGTCTCCAACCCAAACGTGCAGAGGAATGACCTAGGTGCTTGCTGTAATTGTACATTCCCAGGCCCCACAGCTGTAAATTCTGAGTCAGTAAAAGGGGTTGCCTTGCGTAGGTCTGCATATTCTTGTCTGGCACCCAAAGAGCCAATTACAGTATAGGGAGGCCACAGGCTGTGTTTTGACAAATAGTGCCCTCTGTGCATAGAATTTCCTCTTGACCTCCCCCCACTCCCATCTTTTTGAGCCAAGGAGTCCATCAAAGAGGAAGACGTTTCTGGTCTTCCGCTACCCTAAGGGATGCACATTATTCTAAGATTTTATTTTAATACCAATTAGTTAACATGCAGTATGATATTAGTTTCAGGTGTACAAATAGTGACTCAGCACGTCCCTGTGTCATCCGGGGCTCATCACGACCCGTGCCTTCCTCCGTCCCCATCACCTAGTTCACCCCTCCCCCCACCCCACCCCTTTCTGGTGACCAGCAGTTTGCTCTCTGTAGTTAAGAGTCTGTTTCTTGGTTTGCCCTCCTTGTCTCTCCCCCGCCCCTTGGCTTGTTTGTTTTGTTTCCTAAATTCCACATATGCCTGAGACCATACGGTATTCGTCTTTCTCTGACTGATTTCACTTAGTGTATTACTTTCCAGATCCATCCATGTCATTGCAAAAGGCAAGCTTTCATTCTTTTTTATGGCTAAGTAATATTCTTTATTATCACATCTTCTTTATCCATTCATCATTGGATGGACACTTGGGCTGCTTCCATAAGCTGGCTATTGCAGATAATGCTGCTATAAACACCGGGGTCCATGTCTCCCTCTGAATTAATGTATTTGTGTTCTTTGGGTAAATACCCAGTAGTGCGATAATTGGATCGTAGGGTAGCTCTATTTTTAACTTTTTAAGGAAGCTTCATACTGTTTTCCAGAGTGGCTTACACCAGTTTGCATTCCCACCAACAGTGCACGAGGGTTCCTTTTTCTCCAGGGACACCCATTCTTGATTGGATTTATAAAGTGGATTGCGGTAATCCGCTTTATTACCCATTTTTCTTCAACATATCTGGTGACTGTCCTGCTACTTCCCTGTCTCGCTCAGGCTCTGCGAATACCCGTGAATACCATGCAAGTTGTATCATGGGCACAGACAGAGCTCTGCAGCTCTGGTCCCCAGGTCCCATCTCAATCACCAACCCAATCTTTACCTCTTGATAGGTGTCCTTCCCCTGATTATTATAGGATGAAGAAATGGTTTGGGGAGTGATAATTACTTGGGCTTCTTTTCCAGGGTGGGAGGAAAGTCAGTAGCTCTGCTTGAATATTCTTCCAATGCCATCCAAGGTGGTGCTGGCAGGGGAAGGGAGAGCGACCAGGAACAGAGGCAATAACATCTCTTGAATACCTGTTGTGAATCAGACACCACATGGGCCCTTGGCACAGATCCTGTCTGACATGGGGGACTGCCCTTGAAGGTGGATAAACCCCCACATCACACATAAGGAAACTGTTGCTCCAGGAAGATAAGGAACTTGACCCGAGTTCACTATTAGCAAAGACTTTGGGCAGAGCTAAAATTCACCCTCAGGCTTGTCCAACCTGAAAGCCCATGCTCTTAGACCTCCCGCTCTTGGCTTTTGCTCACTTTCTTGGAATCCCTGAGCTCCCAAATCAAAACACTTCACTCAGGTCTGTTGCTTTGCTGTCACCTGCCCCTGGTGACCTGCTGGGCTGGGCTTTCTTTAGTAATGGTGTCTTCTCCTTCGGATTTGGTTTTGTTCTTTCTCTTCCTGTCTGGGCAAGTGGCTATTAAGAGCTGGTTTTGATTATTTAGAAAGCACCACACAGGGACCCAGTGGGTTGTAATTGGTAAAATGTCTGAACCAAATGCCATATTCCCTGCTGGTGGCTGATTAAGGGATTATTGCCATTTTAAAAATAGTCTTTCAGAATTGAGGTGGTTTTTTTTTTTTTTTTTTTTTTTTTTTTTACCATTAAAAGAATTACTATTTTGATTCTGTTGGAGAGGGTTTTCCATCTTGGAATTCTGTGGAGCTCCTATTGGAGACTGTTTGGGGGGAAATGTTCCCTAGAGTGTCCCATAAGTGGTATTTCTGAAGCTGGACCATCTCCCATTTGCTTATTTATGGGCCCAGAGGTCAATGGTATTGCTTTAGGGTTCCCCAAGGCCATCCTCTTGTTCTGCCTATGTGAGCTCTCCATTCTCCTGCCCGTATTCTCCCTTTCCGTTCCCCAGAAGATGTCCTAGATCACATTGGAATAGTATAATCTCCCTTCTTCATTCGGGATAAATCAGATTTGGAAGAGACAAGGGGAACAAAGAAAGAAGCAGAGCATGAGAGGGCCCTTAATTTTCTTCATTTAACTTAGTCTGAAGATCAGAGATTCTGAGCAGCCCCCACGTGACTTTCTTAGGGCTGTAGTAGGATGAGTACACCTTTTATCTGAGGATTGGAAAGGGCTTAACAGGCTCTAATTAAGCCTTTGGGAGAAGGAGGGCTGAGGCATGGGGGCCTGACATCCCTCGCTAAAGAGGCAGATCTCACTTTTCCTATTGGATCCCTGTACATCACAATGGGGATACCTGAGTTTTCTTCCTGTGTGAAGGCGGTAACTCCTCAACGTTTGCCCTTGTTAAACCCGAGGATTAATGAAACTAGATTTGCATGGTACTCTCTTCTGCTTTCCCGTGGCTAGGTAGAACGTTGGCTCTGCTGACATCATGAGATAATAAGTTTCCTCTGTGATGCCCCATGCAGAGTGGTGTACATAGATATTTAAAATTTCCCATCTTGTATCAGCCATACATAAAGGCTACTCTCTCCATCTTGCAGGCAAAGAAACTGAGGCAGAGAGAGATAAAGTAATGTGTCCACATCCATACAGCTAGTAAGTTCCAGGCTTACCTGAGTCCAGGCCAGGCTATCTTCAAAGTCCATGGTCTTTTGACTCTGCATCTGGGCCCCAGAATGCGTTGGGGGAGACCTACAAGGCCTCTAGCCTAATCTTCCATCCCAGTGCAAGAATGTTTTCCATAGTGTCCCCGAGAGAAGCGGCCACCCTGCCTCTCCTTGAGCCTTCCCTGGGCTGGGGAGTTCACTACCTCTCAAAGAACATATTTCCAGATCTTCTAAGCAAAGGGTCAAAATCTGCCTCCTCATTCTGCCTTCTGAAGCAGCTGCAATGGCCCACTTTGTGTTCTTTTTACCAACTCTTCAAATATTTGAAAATAGTTTGATTTTTCTTCATTTATTCACTTCTTCCTGAAATTTTGCATAACACTGTTGGAGCACCTTCTCTGTGTCCAGGGTGGGGAATGCAAGATACATGAGTCATGATCCCTTCAAGAGCTCATAATCTTTGGGGAAAGGCAAAAATTGTGGTCAACAATTACCCTAGTGAGCCTCTGATATCTTTCCTTCTGCCAACAACAACCCATAGCTGTTCCCAATATAATATGGCCCCCAAACCTCACACCTCTGATGCTTTTGGGTTTGTTTTGGTCTCCATCAAAACAAAGCTCAAATTGAGGACCACACTCCAGATGGGGTAAAATGGGATAGGGTTGAGAGCACTGGCTCACAAATGCTAAATTTCCTTTCACCGCATTAGCTTGCGTCCTGGAATTAGCCTCCGAATCTTTGATTCGTTCAGAACTCTGGACGTTGGGGTCAATTACTTGTTCTACTTGCACCCTTGCCCCCAAACTATGCAAGGTTATTTTCATGTGAACTTTTCGCAGAAACCATCCCTGAGCCACCCCTCCCATAGACCACTTGTGTACTTAAGTCTGTTCCCATGGAAATGGAGAGATATGCAGATCTGGCCAAGAGTGGGCGAGGAAAAAGCCTTGAGAACTGATGGCCATGTTTCGTTTTCCAAAGCTGATATAAACTCAGCTTTTCAAAGGGCTGGTTCTCTGGAACGACTTGAGTGTAGTTCTAACGAGGCAGGGGATGAACCAGATGGCTTTTGTGAGTCACCCTCACTAGCCAAGAACTCAGGGGTCCCATGTCCTCCAGAAGGTTCAGGGAATCCAGCTCCAACTTCCTGAGTTCCTGCGGGACAGCCTGCCTCTCTCGAATTTCCTCTCCTGCCGCCTTCCTCGACAAGCCCGCACACAGGCACGCCGGCCCCCCGTGCGGGGACGTCTGGGATCGGGCAGTGTTTATGGTCGTAGAACTCACTTCGGCAGCACCCCCGAGCCATGTGAAGGCAGCCAGCTGTATTTCTCACCATGGCTCTCTGCGGCCGGGGACACTAGCAAACAAATTCTGTTGATTTGATGGCAATCTTAACAGAACTGTTGGTAGGATCCCCTCCTGTCTCCACCTCCAGACCCTTTTCCCCACTTCAAAAGCAAACAAACAGAACAACAGAAAACTCTAGAAAGACCCTGTCACATGAGAGTCTGTGCTGCCATTGCCTGCAGGTGGCATTGGGGGAGCAGTGAGGAGGGGGTCCCCCCTCCGTGGAGAGGCCCTGCCCTTTGGCCGATTCCCTCCCATCATGAGCCTCTGTGACAGCGCTGGTGTGCTAACGAGAACAGCCATTAAGGCTCAGACAGGTTCCCAGGTGGAGCGGGGGACGTTGCTCTGAGAGTGTCCTGATTGCTAGTGTCTAATACATTTTCAATTTGAGGAAGGAGTTTACCATAAATATGCAGATCCTTTGAAGCTGCCTTTGCGGAGCCTGGCTCGGAGCGCCGGAGCGGGGGTTTGATTGCTGGAAATCAGCAGCCTCGAGTGCCAGCTCGCTGGCTGGGGGACAGAGCTGACAAGAGTGGGCTGGCTGGGGAGGCTGCTTGGTGGGCCATTCCCCAGGAGCCAGCGAACCAGCGAGCGCTTTGCCTTTGATGAGGAAATTCTGGGATGGCAAGCAGCTCTCTGGGAGAGGATGGGGGCTGCTTTGAAGGTTACTGAGAAGTCATTTGCGTCTTCTTTTTAATTAAGGAGCCGGGAGAAGGGGAATTGGTCCGAGGTTTGAAATAGCTGATGTCTCCTCGAATGTCATAAATTCTTAGAGCGGGAGGAGCCCTGAAGGGTCAACGGGTCCAGGTCTCCCTCCGGAGAAAGCGGACAGGCGTGTGTCACTCCAGGTCCTAAGACCCCTCATGGCCCCGTTTGCTCCCAGAGTGAAATGGCAGCTCCCCAGTGAGGCCATCACATGCCAGGCCCTGCTTACCTTCAAGCGTCCTCTGGTGCTGTGGGGCTTGGACGCTCTGCCTCTGCTGGGGGTTTTCTGACCCTCATCCTTGAAAGCAAAGCCAGCCCCGCCCTGCCAAGAGTGGGGCTCAGCACAGGCTTGCAGAAAGCAATGCACCAGCAAAGAAGAGACTGGGGTGTGTGCAGGGAGCACCCCAGACTTGTGACTCTAGCCCTGAGGAACTCACATCCAGCAGGGATGCTGGAGCCCTGGGGACCTAGGATTTTGTTGTGAGAGCTCTCTAAAAGCTACCTTTCCCCAGTTTGTTCAAAGAGAGGGTTCCTATGACAAGCCTCTGTGTTGGCAACTGAAATTTGAAGCTGTGAAATGGGAGGTGCCCCAAATCACCACACACGTCTTCCCTTCCCCCAGAGAGTACCGTCTGTAAGTGAATTAACGCGCTCTTCCATCCCTCCTCCCAGGAGGGCATCTGGCTTTCCTGGCCACCCCCCGGAAGACAGACAGCCGAGGGGCAGATGAGCTGGCTTTGGACGGGTGTGGCCTGAAGGTCCCTCTCTCCTCCTGTCTCCCCGGCCCGCGTGCATCTGGTTTTTTCTCCCAAAGCACTGGCACTTCCTGCTTATCAGCTTTGACGGGAAATTCACCGACTGCAGAAGCTTATTCACACATCAGCCGCCAAACAAATTAGAGCTACTTAAATTTTCCAAACGGGGGGCTGCTTTTGGGCAGAGGAGCGGGGTTGCAAAGTGCTGCATTTTAAATATATTTCTTATACTATGCCCCATCACGCATCCTGCCGGAGCCCAGCCTGGGGAAGTTTGCCAGTGCAGAGTGACTCTTCTCCGCGCCTCTTCAGCCAGCTCATGCCTGGGAGAGCTAGAAGAGGCCGAGCTGCTAATTTGGTCTCATGAAGCAGCCCACGTCATCAGCTCTGCTGAGAGGTGGGCACGCCACCGACCAGAGGTGTGGGCAGTTGAGGGCAAGCAGGCCGGCTCTGGGGGTAGCCCAGGGAGGCGAGGGGGAGCCGTGTGCCGAGACCCTAGCGTTCTATTCCTCTGTGTCCCCCCTCCTCCCAGTAAAATAGGGCTGATGGTCTTAATGATACCTGCTTTATGGACTTTATAAAATGATCGTGAGCGCAAAACGAAAGGCTGTTTGTAGATGTGCTTGGAGGATTCTGCCGTACTGTGCAGAATTGAGTCCTGTCCTCTCTCTCCTGGAGAGGCCTGTGTCTATATTTCTCTGTCTTTGTACGCAGCTTTCCTGGAGTCTTGCTTGTAGCCTGGTTCAGGGCAGAAACAAGGACAAAGCAGGGCTGAGACATGTGTTTACCTCACCCCTGCTCCGAGTCCAGAGCGCTGCGGGAATGCCAAGAAGCCCAGCCCCCGCTTGGGGAGCTCAGTTCTGCCACCCAGCCCCCCCTTGCTGCGGGAGGGGCTCCCCGTGGCCTTCCCCTCCCCTACTTCTCTCCTTCTCCACCCCTAACCTCTGTCCTCCGTCTGGTCCTTCATGTGGCAGCTTCACACATGCCGCTTGGCTCTGGGTGGGATGAAGATAAGCCCAGAAGTCACGGCTCCCTTCCTGGGAGAATCGATAGAACTTTCTAGGGCCTACCTGATGTAGCACTGCCCTGACGAGAGCTGCCGATGCCCCCAAACTAGAAACTCCCCCATCTGCTCAGAGTCCCGTGAGGCCCAGCCACACGCAACCTCCCTGTGGCCCCGCATCCCGGTGGGGGCAGCGACGGGCCGTTCTCAGGCCTTCCCTGCGAGCTTAGCATCCAGTGGACTCTTGAAAGACAGGGAGCAGCCAGGCTCCTCCAGGCCCAGACACTTCATTAGAACCATTAGTTCAATTGGCATCTGCCGCTCAGAGCTCAAAGTTGTGTGTTATTAGTACAACTGCTTTCCCAAGACACTTCTCCACCTGGCGAGTTTAACAAATGAAGCCAGGAGCTCTCCATGCCCCGACCGTGGCGTGTTCATTGGCAGTAATTTCCTTGGAAGATGAAAAATCTGAGGCATGCCTGAGCACTCTGATGAATTCTCTCCTTAGCAGCTAATTTGAAATCCCTACTAGCTTCTGGGAGGCGGGAGAGGGATGTGCATCTGGGTTTCCCTGTTTCCAGGCTCTCCTGTGCACTTGGCCGGTGCCAGCATGAGCCGGACCGATGTTGGCCCTCCCCCCGCCCCCAGAGGCTCGGAAGAGAGTCTGTGAGATTGTTGATCACACCAGCGAGAGGGAGAAAGTGATGTAAATAAAGGAAATTATTCAACTTATAAAGTACTTCTGTCCAAAAAAGAGAAGCAGAAACACAAAAAGGAAAAGTCGTCTGGGCCCCCTTCGCTGCCCTGTGTGGGGAAATTGCCCTTTGGAAGCCACGAGCCATTGGAAGAGCCTGGGAAGTCCCCCGAGCGTGTCTCTGGAGGGCGGCATTTTCAGTCCGAGCTGCCTGCTACACACTGAGCTCCGCTCCTGCCCTGGACAGTATTTATCTGTCGCCAGAGTCCCTGAAAATAGCCGCTATGGGTCTCTTCTCCTTGGCAGCCGGAGCAGTAAGGGCCGAGCCAAATGCCACTTGCTATCCCGGAGGTCGGGGATTCGGGATGGAGGTCTGGGCCCATCTCCGCACGAGCCAAACACTCGAGCACACGCACAATGCAACTGTCTCCTCGTTATTGACGGGTTCCGTTTTTGCAAAACTGTCTACCCCCTAGCACCTGTCTGTGTCCCAGAACCAGTACTCGGGGCAATTCTCCGGACAGGGAGAGAAGAGTGGAAACTGAGGCAGCAATAGGCACGATCCCGGCTGAGGCAGAATGGGCAGGATCTGCTTCTGCTTTCGGTCCTCGTACTGTAAACCTGTGTCCTTTTTTGTGGTCTACTTACTGCCAAGCCTTTCACACCGGTGGGTTTGTTCCTGGTTCCAGTGCTGTTTAAGATGACCGCCCCCGCCCCCCAGCGGAGTGCTGAAGTGATAGGTAGCGGACGGAAGCACCAGAAAGCCATGGTGTGCCTTCCGGACAAAATGCAGGTGTTCCAGAAGCATGGTGCAGGTGTGAATTGTAGTCTGTTGTTCAGTATGAGTGAATCGACAGTATGTGTGATGTACGGTGTCGGTAAGCAGAAACACACATAAGACGAGGTTATGTGTTAACTGGTTGAGGAAAATGCAACAGAGGCTCCTTGGAACTGAACCCTGCTTTTCCCCTAGGAGCAGTGACTCAGCATCCCCTAATTCAGTAATTTCTGCAAATAATGACAATCTACTGTGATGAGATTCAGCCAGGAGAGACCAGGAATGAGTCCACTTAAGAGCTGTTGAACTTGTCCTGTGGTGGTCTTTTCTCTCTGCATTCACTACCCCATACTCCTACTTTCTTATTTTTTTATAATGTTCCTCTGTTCCTTGATGCCCTGGCCTTCCTCCTGGTTTCCCTGGTATAGAAGTAGAAGCTAGATCCTACAATCTTGGGGCCAAAAGGAGTAATAAAGGTCCTCTAGACCAGTACTCTAATCAGATGTTTGGATTCTTGCAAGTGTGTTCTCATGAAGTAGAGTCTGTGCTTGAATGCCTCCCATGTCAGGGAACTCACTACCTATAGAAAGGAGAAAGCTCTCATTATTAGAAAGATTTGCTATCTAATGGTCAGAATTCCTTTGCCCTTTTTTCTGCTTCCTGGGTCCACACATCTATTCTATCCTTCCCATTGTTTGCCTTTCCTTTTTCCTTATATAGTACGATTTCAGTCTCCTCACCTTCCTGGTCAATTCCTTGGAGTATAAGCTCGTTCGTCTGTGCTTTGCTTAAAAAGCAGTGGCTGGAACAACTCGCAGGATTTCAGGTGTGGTCTGAGAAGAAGAGTACCGTCTTCCCTCACATCAGACCAGCCATTCCTTTGTCAGTGGTGTCCGCAGTGTAGAAGTGTTAATACCACCAATTAATTTTCACGTTAACTAAACACAGTGTCTTAGCTCCAAGACCAGGCTCTACTAGAGGGAAGCCAGGCGTCAGCCATGGGGCACAGGGAGAGCTATTTCATGGCAGGAGGGAGAGGGCCCTTCCTCACATCCCTTTTTGGTGGCCACCTTTGTGCCTGTGCACCTGAGCTTCTGGTCACCTCTCCAAGGCCTCTGTGTTGTCCCTCTCAGGACTGTCCCTCCCCGCCTTTTCCCCCAAGGCACTTTGGAAAACTATACCACATTATAAATACAGCTGTCATTTTTAGGAATTCAGGTTAGAGCTGGATAGGATTAGACTCTATCCTTCCTTTATAGGAGAGGTAAGGCCGAAAGGAAGTGACTTGCCTGAAGGAAATTCATAACATAATTAGGCAGATATTTACTGGGCACCCATGACACGTTATAGGTCAGGCCTTGTCCTGGGAGCTGGAGCTACATAGGGGAATTTATCAATGCAATCACCAACTGTTTCCTAAGCACTGATGCCCTGCTAGGCTTTAGGGATGTGATAGGGAGCAAGACAGAGCCTTATCATTCATGGAGTGTACTGTGTAGTGGGGAAGACAGACTGGAAACAAATAATAACTGAAATAATTATATGATTACAAGTGCAATGGGCACTGCTCTCCCTTCCCCTCTGACCCTCCCACTCATGATCTGTCTGTCTCTCAAATAAATACATAACTTCTTCTAGGTAGGGAAGTCAGAAACAAAGACAGGGAAAAGTGTGGACTCTCAGACAGGAACCTTGTAGCAAATAACAATGGATGAGACGTAAATATTCGGATGTTTACTAAATGTTTAATGACATATCCATAGCCTGGAAGAATTAGAATCTTGGGGACAGTGGAGTCTAGTGCCCCTGCATGGGTTTGAATCTGCATTAACCTACCCTTCCCAAGCCTCAGTTTTCAAGTCTGTAAAATAGGGATGGTAGCAGTACCTCCTTAGTAGTGTCATTGGGAAGATTAAGTAAGATGACGAATGGAAAGCATTCAGTCTAGTATCTGGCCCACAGTAAGTATTCAAAAGTATTCGCTTGTATAATTTTCTTAGTCTTTGAGCTATACGTGATGAGGACTTGGAGTTTATGGTGGCCAAAGATGTGTTTATTGAGCATCAGCTTTGTTCCAGGAGCTCTGTTGAGCTAATGAGCGTGAACAGGCAAGGTGTCCACATTCCTATGCCAGGCACTTCCATACTTTGGGAGCAAGACTTCCACATGGGTTTTGTAACCCAGGACGCATGGACACCTGCCTGTACGTAACTGAAACCAGAGCTTATGAATCATGGCGGCCCCTGCCGTGGGCAGTACTCTCTGATCTAGTCTGGATTTAGATTTCATTTTTAAGATGCAGGTCTTGACCCACTAAATTGATTTCAGAAACCGCTAATGGGGAGCAGCCATGCTCGAACAAAACACCACCTTAGACCAACTGAGTTGTGGCTTAATAAGCACAGGTAGACATTCCTTTGATGTGAAGTCTTCCCAGTTTTCTCAGGGCTTGTTTCTGATCTCTTGCCTTTGGTATTTACTGTGGTTATCGTTTGATCCTGAATTTTCACAGCATTCTGCATGTAAGCATATATGTTGTGTTAAAAGCATATTTTGGCTAAGAGAACAAGGTCTTTGATCAACATCAGCAATGCCCTTTGTTCCCCAGATCACCCCCTCGGGCCCTCCACTGTGTCCTTCCTTGTGACCCAGTCTCCTGCATAAACTAAGCTTTTATGATTGGAGATACCGGATTTAAATTCTATAAAAGTTTAATTCCTTCATGCTTGGGGTGTTTGCGGTAGGGGTTTAGTTTAGTAGGTCAGTTTTGAACTGACTTTCAAGCCAGGTACAGCCCTTTGCTGTAGAGACTCTGAAACTATAACTCAGTCTCTGTTAATTCCAGGGGTCTCTAGTCATGGTGTCTCACATCTGCCTGTCGTTGGTCCTGCCTATAGGTCAAAATCAGTTCTGTGCACTCAAGGAGACCCTCACGTGTTACTGTGTGCATCCTTCCTCTTGAGAATTTCAACTTCGAACCCTGAACCTGAGGTCAAGAAAATGAGTCCTTGGTTATGGTTTATCCAACTTCGGCTGGTCCCAGAGAATAAGGATCTGGAATAAAACAACAACAAAAAATGCTTGTATTGGGATAAGACTTTAAATTTGTGTCACATCTGGTATTGTCTCAGATCAGCCCAGTAAGTGGAGAAGTAAGGGAAGGCCTACCCTTACCTCATAGGAGGCAAAATTGACTTCCCAAGCCACATGGCAAGGGCAGGATGGAACTTGATGTCAAATCTCCTGGCTTCTGGTCAGCTGCATGGCCACCAGACAGACAGTACTTTATTATCTTCCATTCCCATGGCTGCTTCTGGCTCATCAAAAGCCATTTTAATATTATCTTGGTTGATGGTCAGCTACAGTGCTGTGCTATGGGCAATGGGTTCGTTTATTTCCATTTTATGGATGAGAAAGATTCAGGGACGTTATGTGACTTGCCGAGATCACACCGCTTATGCATGGCAGAGTAGGAAAGAAGATGTGGGTCTTCTGGGGCATCCCCCAACCCTCCATCCCCTTGTGTCTAGCAACCTCCCTGCACCTTGGCCTCGATTTTGTGGTATCTTGTAGGAGACTCCCTTCAGAGCTGTACTGTCCAAAGCACAAGTTCATAGTCATCAAAGAGGTATGTGCAAAGGCCCAGATCCTAACATCAAGAGAGCCTGCAGCCGTCCCAACTTGACCAGACGGTACAGAAATAAATAGAACGTGGCTGCAAATCCCAGTTTAACCTTCTGTTCGCTAGAATCCACAGCAAGCTGCCTGACATCTCTGAGTCTCAATTCCTTTGATTCTTTCATTAATTCGTTGAGTCTTTCAATAATAACTTGTATCAAGTACCTATATTAAGCATTATTACTGTTGTCGGAAGTGTCTACAACTCTCAGGTGGGAAAAATAATAGGATTGTTATGCAGAATCAGGGAAATTTATGTGAGCAAACCAGTGGCAGAGTGCCCAGCATGCAGAGGTGATCGATAAGTATTTGCAAACTATGGCTGTGGAGCAGAAGGCCCTGCCTGGCCGTGGAGTGATGTCAGCTTCTCTAGAAGCTAGATCCTGGCAGCGCTGAGTGCAAAGAACAATCGTTCCAATGTACATAAGATATTAAATGTTACAGAGCCCATACCCACAGATACAGGCAAAGATGGGAGGAAATCCCTTGGGGCTTTATTTATTTATTTTTTTCTTTAAAGATTTTATTTATTTATTTGACAGAGAGAGAACACAAGTAGGCAGAGAGGCAGGCAGAGAGACAGAGGGAAGCAGGCCCCCTGCTGAGCAGAGAGCCCGATGCGGGACTCGATCCCAGGACCCTGAGATCACGACCCGAGCCGAAGGCAGCGGCTTAACCCACTGAGCCACCCAGGCGCCCACCCTCCTTGGGGCTTTAGAAATGAATCCCTTTTTACCTACTTGGGAGAGAACAAATAGGCAAAATGACAGCTCTGAGTGATTCCAGGCGGGGAGGGAGAGAGCTGTGGCGGAGGGGCACATGTGGCTGCTGCAGGCAGGACCTGACCTCCCGAGGGGACAGCAGAGGGCTCTCCCTTGGAGGCATAGCAAGAAAGGCAAGCAGTGAGCAATGATCTCGTTGCTGAGCACATAATTAGAGCCCGAGACATATGTTCGGAAAGAGAAGAGAAGATAGTTTGGGGAGAAGTTTGACTTTGGGAGAAAAAGGAGAGAAAGGCCACTTGGAAGCAGTGACTTTTGAACTGTAGCCTGAAGGACTAACATCTGTGACCTCGATCAAGGCTTGGAAAACTTCTCTGAAGGTCCAGATGGTAAATAGTTAGACTTTGCAACTCTACGCTCGTCTATGAATGCAGTCACCGATAGGAAGTAAGTGAATGGATGTAGCTTGTGTGCTGATAAAACTTTATTTCCTAAAACAGGCAAGAAGCCAGGTTTCGCCTGTAGTCTGTGGTTTTGCAAGCCCTGAATGGCTGAATGAGGCCTGGGGGTCAGGGTGGGTAGGCAGCACAGAACATTCCGGAGGGGGAATGGCATGCGCACAGACCCTGGCAAGAAGGGACACATTGCACTTGAACACGTCAGCAGGACTGGCACACAGACAAAGCTGGAGAAGATAGTGTGAGATGAGCATGGGCAGTGGGCAGAGGCCCACCGTGCAGGGCCTGGTAGGCTGTGGGAAGGCCCTTTATCCTTAAACCAAAATGGGAAGAATTGCAGGGTGTTAAGCCTGGGTTAGAGGAATCGTATTTGAGATTGTGTCAAGACCACTGCCCGCTGCCGGGTGAACAGAACAAGGGACCAGAGTGTCCCCTCGTCCAGAGGGAGCTCAGTAAGGCCAGGGAAGGGGGAGACTTGGGGAGGTTTGCTGACTTGCTTAGGGCCCCTGGGCCTCGCGGTCACGGTGTAGATGTTAATGTGGCCCTCCACGCCCCACGTGACACGCTACCAGCTCTTTCGGGAAGCAGCAAGGGAACCCTGGGGTCATGGCCCTGGACAAGCATTTCCCACGGCGTATTGCCGAGGGAGTGACCACCTTGCTTCCACCGATCTGGGGTCACACACAGACTAAATGCAGGTCTCGTACACTCCTTCAGCTGTTCGGCAGTGGCCTTTCCAAAGGACTGCGGGCAGTCTGTATGGATGCCCCAGAATCCATTCCCCAGTGCCCCGACAGCCCATCCGGCCTTATCTGGGTTTTCCTTACAGCAGTTCATTGGAGTTCTGTCCCTTGGTTGCTTGCCCAGGGGTTAAACACAGCTATCCTGAGAGCGGTACCGAGTGGCAGTTCACGAGGAAAAAAGACACTCTGAGAAGTAGACAAATTAACTTATCAAAGCACAGAAATGAAGGCAAGTGGCCATCCCCATCTCAGTGACACAGACCAGCATTTATCACAGCACAGGGTAGTAACTGCCTTCGCAACAATGACACTGAATGAAGGTCAGGACTCTCACTCTATTTAACAAGACAGTGGAACGTGTAATTCTCTTCAAAAGAATTTTTGGGAACAGTGCTTTCAAATAAATAATTAAAGTCTCCAAAATTTTACTGCTTAAGGAGCAAAATTATTATTAATTCATATGAACACAAATTAACATAAACCCTGCGTCCTTTAGAAATGGTAGATGAAGGATTCTTTCTGGGCACACACAAACACTGCCCGTATCATTGATTTACGGAAATGTTCACATTTGACGAAACACTCCAATCACGAGATGCTTTTCCCAGGAGCATCAGAATCAGTTGTGAAAAGAGGTACACATTTTTAAATATTATGATCTTCAGGGAGCGGCATATTGGCCTTGTCTTGAATCCTGTGTTTTTTCACTTACCAGCTCGGTGACTTGGGTTGGTAAAGCCCGTGATAGGGCACGGAAGAGATGCCATCTTCTGTCTCAGACCATGGCATTAAAAATTAAATTAACGAATGCTTGCCTAGTGCTCACATACATACCATGTCCTTTAGTCTCATTAAGGAGTCTATGAGGTAATAATTACTATTTTCTGCCCCATTTTATAGATGAAGGAAACTGAGGTTCAGGGGGATCGAGCAACTTACCCAAGGTCACACAGCTCCTCAGCAAAACAGCCATGTTAAACTCGGGTCCCCCCCACTCTGGGGCCACTGCATTCATGGTACAGATGGTGCAGACTCAAGGGCAAGGAGAGGCTGGAATCCAGCATGCCCAGCTGAGCACCTGCGCGGCCACACCAGCCCAGGGGGAGGGTGCATTTTTCTTACCTGCATTAAGGTGTCGTCAAGGCGATCAGTGCCGTCCAAGTCTATGGACATGGTGCAGAGGCAGAACAAGCGGGAGAGAGAGAAAGTACAGGGAGGGGGCTCTGGGAAGACATCATTTCAACATAATCAGGCCGGCGCGTGTAGGCACGCAGAGGATGACCAAACAGCTGTTCCTGCAGGAAGTTTGGGGGACAGGTGTCAGCAGTGTGGAGCGAGGGAATCTGGCTGGAGGCAGAGCTACAGATTGTCAGTGAGGAGAGCTGTGTCTCCTGCCCACCCCTGGCATGTGTGTGGCGTGGAAGGGACCCAGTGGGTGGGACAATTAGCCTGTACCCCAGGATGCCTGGCTCTGTCTCTCCCTTTCCCTCCCACCACCTTTCTGTAATTAGATTGCTCTAGGTAATAGCTGCCAGGCTGCTTTGTTGCATCTGATGAGTTTATTAATTTCTTGGGGACTAATGGGAGGGTGGGTGGGAGATTCATTTCCTGACTGGAGCTCAGGGGCTAATTAGTCTGTTTGCTGTGTCCCCAGAGGTGGGGCGGGGCGGGGTGGGGTGGGGTGCATTGCTCAGGCTGTCAGATCTGGCTCCGGATAAATCATTTCTATCTCTGGCTTTTTTGGGACCCTCTCTGATGGCTTGGGTAAGATTGAGGAGTCTGGCCTGGGGGCTGGTTAGTAAAGATTGGGTCCTCCAGGAAGAGCAGAGGTGGGGCAGTGGGAGTGAGAGTTGCTGAGGTCTTGCTGGCCCTCTTGGTGTGAGGTGCACATTTAGGTGACAGATGAGACTGTGAGAAATTCAGTCCTTGTCCCACACATCTCAGTGGTGACATCCAGCCCAATTGTTTATGTCCTTCTGTCTAAATCTGGCCCTTCCCACCTGACGAGACCACTGGGAGCCAATTCTAGCCATTTTCAAGGTAGGGAAATGAGCCTTCAAGAGGAGTCATCTCACTTGACATTGGCAGTGGAGTGTCAAAACCCAGGACAGAAAAGCGGTGCAGGGTTCTTGCTGGATGGCTGATGTTCCTTTCTCTGGTTCGCCAGGCCTGCTTTCATGGAGCCCGTGTTGGCATTGCCACCAAGAAGATAGCAGCAGACAGGAAAGTCTTGTTTTAGGGATCAGAACTCCACGTTCAAGCCCACGCACCACCACCAGGCGGGTGACCTCAGGCAAGCCGCTGAATGTCTCTGAGCCTTGGTTTCCTCATAAATCAAAATGTCAACGCTTCCCACAAAGTTGGGGGGAGAGTTCAAAGAGATGATAGAACACATCTAGCATGACAGGTGTCTTGTCACTATTGCTCCCATTCTACTCTGTGCTAGAAAATCATCCTCCCCACCCACTTTCCCTGCAGAAGGGGGCAGGTGGGGGGCTCCAGCAGCAAGCAGATGAGGCCGGTCCCTTCCAGAAGCAGTAGGGGCTCCAGAGAGCTAGAGGGGGCTCACTTGTCTTCTGCCCACACTCCACCGGCAGCAGCAATCTGCTGATATGAAATGTTGGCTCCCCTGCTTCCAAGTACCAGCCCCCAAGCAAGATGCTGGGGCGTGAGCACACACCGGCCAGCCCCACACAGGCTAGTGGAAAAGACAGGCAAACGCAATTGCGCTGTAGGACATTGGAAGAGCCAGACAGGATGGCCGTGAAGGCTTGCTTGGGAAGACGCATCTGGGGCTGAAGCTTGGGCTTCTCGGCTGCTGGGTGAGGCGACCCTAGGACAAGGTAGCCGAACTCTTATCTCAGCCATCAGTTGGTTTATCTGTCAAATGGGGTCTCCCGTGTGGATAGCATGAGACTCTGCTTGTAAACGAGAAATGAATGAGTGTGTGTCCAGGACCCATCTGCCCTTGCAGCGGTGAAGGCTGCCGCTCCTCTCCACGTGGCACCCTCAGAGGGGCTTGGAAGGCAATTTGGGGTCATCTCCCCTCTGGCAGATGGAAGGCTCGCCTATGAGACCATCAGTCCTCACTTGGCCCTCCCCTCTTTAAGCTGCCGACCATGATGACAGAGAGAGGGTTACTGACTCCCCCAGACCCGCCACTCTCCAGCCCTACTGAGTGGGGGTTAGGGCCAGGGGTGAGATATGTCTTCGTGGTTGTTCTGTTTTCCAAAAGAGGAACTTGGAGCCCAGCTCTGGTAAACAGAGCCGCATGCCATCCATGGAGCTTGGGAGGGTTTTCCAGGAAAGCTGCTGCTGGTGCCTAGAGGTACCTGGCAGAGCTGGACATGTGCATTTCACTGGGTTTCCAGCCAGTTGTCAGCCATGTCTCCTGGATGCCCACCTCCAACCCAAGAGCCACAGAAGGGATTTACCAGGGGCTCTGGCTAGTAGAAATGTATTGGTATGTCACACATACATACACACACACACACACACACACACACACACACACACACATATTCATACAAGAGGTTCCACTGAGAAAACAAACCATCTAAACACCCAGTGAGGTTGAGTTTAGGTATAGGCGACATTCTAGAAAGGAAACCTGTCAGTTGGGTGTTTTTCCTGCTTAAAGGGAAGACAGTGGGGAAGAGGAAGGAAAATAGTGTCAAATATATTCTCACAAGGACCCAGTGACGTTTCTGGGATTATTTCCATTTCACAGATGAGCAGACACACTCAGAGAGGGCCAGTCAGCGTTCGGAGGTTATGCGTTGGGGATCCATGCTCCTGGGGCCGGGCTGAGAAATCTAGCGTCGAGCTGGTACAGCCAGGATCTCAGCTGGCTCTGAGGAGAAGGCGGGCAAAAATTACCACCCCCGCTGACAGATGGGGGAACCACGATTCAGATTTAAGTAACCTGTCTAGGTTCTCACAGCTAGTGAGCGCGTCAGCCAGGACAATGACCCGGGTCTTCCCTCTTCTGGTTCATTCACCCACTGAGCCCCTCAAACAACATTCACTGAAGGGACGAGTGTCTGTCAGTTCTGTCCACTCTACTGTTCTGGTTCTTATGTAGGGAATCAGAATTATGGGCGGTAGGCTAAAACAAAAGAGCTTTGTGTCTTATTCCTGCCTTCAGGTAATGCAGTTCCCCACGTTTCGTTCCCTTCCGTGTGAACGAATGTCTCGGAACTTCCCTTTTTCAGCACCCCCCATCTTCCCGGACCCCCTCAACCCTATGGAACGGTAACCCTGCCTTCATCCAGCCCCTCTCCATACTCCATTTCCCTGCCTTCTTCTATGGCTTCCATGTGGTTCGGCCCGAGGGAGGGGACTGGCCTCTCGGCTCCTTCCAACCCTGGAGGTCCGCCCACGACCTCAGTAGCCCTGCTCCCCAGCTGCCTCCTCACCCCATTCCTTCCCAGCCCTCTCTCCTGTGTCTCCTCAGATCGGCCAGTGGCACGTGGCGGACGGGCTCAGCATGGACAGCCGCCTCTATGCCTCCAACATCTCCGACAGCCTCTTCAACACCACCCTGGTTGTCACCACCATCCTGGTAAGCGGGGTGGTCCCGGGCCTCCCAGCTGCAGCTCCCCGGGGTGCCTCCTCCAGCTCCCAGCGCACCCGGGCTTCCCAGAGAACGCGAGATGGGAGCTCTAATCACAGCGCCGAGGCCAATTTATGACACTGTAATTACACGCAAGTTGCTGTTTCATATGGAAATGATATTTGATGAGTTCCAGAGCAGCTGGGGAAGAGGGATGGAGTGCAGAGACATCCCAGTTTGTGGATGCCTCTTCCAGGGTCACCCAGACAGCCAGGGTGGCTGTGCCTGGCCCAGGGAAGGGGACCTTCTGACATGACGGTGGGGGAGGGGAGGAGCCCAGCAGGGGACTAGATCCAGTCTGACACCATGGCCCCACTCTTTCACAAAAGCCTACCTCGTTTGGTGCCTACTGTGTATAAAATATGCCCCCTCCCAGTAGATCCCCAAATTTCCATGGGTTTTTATGGCTTGTTTCTTCATTTCCAGATGGTCAAAAGAATTCTCCATCTATAGAGTAAGGAACCATCTGCCTTTTTTATTTGATTCAATTCTCGTCAACAGTTACCAAAGCCTCCTCCCCATGGGTCAGGCACATTCCCAGAGACACAAAGATGAGTAAGACATGGTCTCTAGCCTCAAAGAGGGTATGATTTAGTAGACAGCAGGGGTCAAATGCATTCATGGCCAAGGTTGTCATCTTCTTCCCCTGTAGAGACCTCATGTTTTACAAGATTTATCAATTAACCCAATGACATATATTAAGCAATAATTAGTTTGTTCCTCTCCCCTCACTCTTCCCCTCTGAACGAATCAAAAGCGTATTTGCCTGCCTGGCGCAGTGTCTTATCAGCAGGAGATAACCACTGTAGCCACGCTGATATAATTCCAGCCCAAAGCAGAGACTCGATGCACTAGTTAGTCTGCTCAGCCTTATCATTGCTGAATGCACGAGGTCTGCAAATGCGTCTGTTTCTTTAGGCTTTTTGAGATAATGAAAGAGCTCGGGGACTTCCATCCCTACCTTCATGAACTCCTGGGGCACAGGAACATTAGACTGGAATTCTTGATCTACTGTGGGCAGAATGCAATCAAATTCAGGAAAGAGGGGCACACCTGCCACTCTGGGAGTTGAAAGAGGGAGGGGTCCCATCCCATTAGGAAAGTCAGCAAAGCTTCCTAGAGAAGAAGGGGCACTGAAAACGGGCTCCAGAAGACGGAGCGACGGGGAGGAGAGATGAATGAAGGACAGCATTATAGAGTGTTTAGGAAATGCTGAAAAAGGCAGCTTCTCCAGGAAATAGGCCTTGGTCGAGAGGGGAAAGGTTGAGACCAGAAAAGTGGCCTGGGCCCATAGTGCTTCAGGACCTGGATGCCGTGCTGTTGAGTTTCCCCCTTCATGTTAGGAAACGGAGTCACTGAGTATTTTCGTGAATTTATTTAGTGACTCTTTGGGGGGCACTGCTGTACACTGGGCACTGTTGTAGGTACCCGGGAATGGACAGAGCTGGAGGAGGGGAGTCAGGGTGCCGGAGCATAGGTGTCCGTGTGGACGTGACTGAACTGGGGAAATCCGGAGCAGAGACCTGTTGGGCGGAGGCGGGAGCCACGTGGCTATCTGGGAGAGAATATTCCAGGCAGAGGCCAGGCTCAGAGGGAAGAATGGAAAGAGCGGTTCCAGTCCCGGGGTTTTGTCACTTCCCCTCTCAACTCCAGCCTTAGCTTCTCTGAACCAACGTGGAAAGGCCAGAAAGATTGGGGGTAGTGGTGTCATCACGGCCCCTCCTCAGGTCTGGAGGAGCCTGGCGGACCTGGGTGATGGCGAGCTGATGTCCCGGCTGAGCACGACAGTGGGGACTGCCCTCCCGCCGATTTCTCTACCTCAGAAGTGCTTCTTGAGTCTGTCCCTGGCTGTCTGTCCCCAAAGCCCATCCCCCAACTGAGGCCCATGTCCCTCTTTCACCTGAGCGTGACCTCCCTGGAGGCTCCCTTCTCCCTTGCTCAGTCTACCGCCCATAACACTCTCTACCACTTTGTGGGCATGACCTTTCTAAGGGGGACCCACTGCCCCTGCACTTGGACTAGAAACCCCTCATAATCAGGCCCAGCTTGCTGTACCCGGTACCTGCTTCCTCTCCACGTGACTTGGGCTCTGGTAGTCCGGGACTGCCTGGCATTTCCTCACCGTATCATGCCATTGCCTGCTTCTGCACATGCTGTTCCCTCACCCCAGAGTACCCCCTCCCCCAATACCCGTTTCTCTCCGGAATTGCCTGTGCACCTTTCAAAGCTCTTTTGAGATGTTACTTTTTCCATGAAGTCCTCCCTAACCTGACTCCTGCCCTCTCCCCATCTCTAGCACTTTGCCCACGCTTCTGTTGTGGTTCTTTCTCCTGTTAGAGGTGGTTGCTTCCGCCCTACTCCCCTTCTAGAACGAAAACTCCAAGAAGATTGGGGTTCCTGGCATAAAGTGGGAGCTCAGTGATTGGAATTTGAATATAGGAGTTTCTTCCTCCAGGGTAGGGAGATGTCCCTTAAAAGCCAGCCAGAGGCTGTGAGGGACGTGGGGACATCACTGGGTTGTATTTCCTGCCTCTCAGGGGCTGGACTCAGACGGTGCTCAGAGTTTTGGCGTGAAACCACAGGGATGCTGAGACCACGGGTTGTGCTTCTAGATTGGGAAAAGCCATCTGACTCTATGTGCGCGTGTGCATGTGTAAGTTCACATGTTCATATATGCACATGTGTGTTCGTAAAGGGCGACAGCAGGGCTCCTCTGTGTCAGGGGACATTTAATAACACAGTAAGCAGAGTTCAGACACAGATTTTGCCTCGTGCGTGTGTGTTTGAGTTGGCGGCTACAAGTCAACAACTCTCTCCAGGAATGATTACCTTAATTTAGTCCCTGGGGACCATTTGTGGGTTATCCTTGGCAAGTGGTAATCCAGAAGGGCTTATCCCTTAAAACTCAGCACACATCCCTGTTGTCTCCTGTTCCTTCGGGGGTACGCCTGGGACATGGGAATGATGTATTTGCACAGAATTAGCCGGAGCTCTCACTCCCTGGGCACTTACTGTGTGTCAGACCCCAAGTTAAACATTTTGCCTGTGTTACCTCCTTCATTCTCCCAACGCTCCTGCTGAGACAGGGGCCCTGCTCCAGGCCAGCGTGCGTTCCCATGTTCTCCAAAGTGCTGGTGAACCCCAACCTTTCTGATATTTTGAGTCTGTCCCCTGCTGTCTGTCCCCACCTGTCTCTCCCTCCAGGATTAGTCTTTTGTAGGCTTACTTTGAACATGTCAGTGAATTTTTCCATTACCATGAGAGTACGGAGTATCTGGGGAGAAGAATTTCATGAAACTCCCAGGGTTAATTAAAGATGACTAGGGGGGCACCTGGGTGGCTCAGTGGGTTAAAGCCTCTGCCTTCGGCTCAGGTCATGGTCCCAGGGTCCTGGGATTGAGCCCTGTGTCAGGCTCTCTGTTCCTCAGAGAGCCTGATTTCTCCTCTCTCTCTGCCTGCCTCTGCCTACTTGTGATTTCTGTCTGTCAAATAAATAAATAAAACCTTTAAAAAAAAAAAAAACGATAGACTAGGATGTTACCAGTCCAGGGTTGGGATGCCCAGCTAAACACTATTCTTCAGCGCTTCTCCCTCAGTCCATGAGTACCTAATGCTGGAGCTAGATGGGGCTCCCAAAGAAGGGGAAGAGTCCATCCAGGTCCCATCCAAGGAGCACATCCTAAAGGAGAACTGGACCCCTGTGGGGCCCTGGCGGTGAGTGTAGTGGGAGTTCTGAGAAGTGAGCTGGCCTCAGAGGAGGTGATGGGACCCCAGAGACAGAGGTGAGTTAGGATAGGCAGAAGAAGAGGAGGGCGAGCACTTGAGGCAGAGAGAAACCATTGAATCAAGGACAGGATGTGTGGAAGGCAGAGTCTGGCCTATCTCACTGACACAGCAGTGAACTTGGTCATGAAGCGGAACCACATCACCTTTGACTCAGAGCTCCCTCTCCTTCACAGACAACATTCTGTCTTCTCTCCCGTTTCCCACCCACATAATCGCTCTCCCATACCATCCCCTCATGGCCTCCGATCTGTCTGACTCTCCATCTTCCCCAACCCAACACGAGCTCAGCAAACCGGCATTTCAGCACCTCCGTCTCTTACCTTCTAACACAATCCCCACCATGATGCTCAGCCCTCCCACCTCATATCTGTCCCACACCCAGCTGTCCCTGTAATCCCTGCTCCCAGCTCTCAACCTCCCAACTTCAGCTGGGCCTTGGCACCCCCTGGGCTCATGTCTTGTTCCTTCTGTGTCCTAACCCCTGAGCAGATCTGTCAAACCCTTCTGCACACCAAGTCTTCAGTCCTGCCACCAACCCAACTCTGGGGACTGACATGGATTCCCTGCCCTCCGTCGCCTCCCTTCCTCTCTGTATCCCACGTCCATCGATGCTTTCACCTCACCTCCAGGCCCGCTTCCCAGCATCACTCTCACCTTGGCCCTGTCCCCTTCCACAATGCCCCACCAGCTAGCACTTCTCTTGCTCATCTCTCCATCTGCGGGATCCTTCCCCTCTGCTACAAGTATACCCACATCCCTCCTATCCTCCGATACCATTGCCACCCCCTTGCTCATGCCCAGCTACCCCTCCAGCTACCCTCCAGTTTAGGGGATCGTAAATCGTGCTGTTGGTGGACACTAGGGGAGTCCTTCAGCCCTGTGGTTTGCAGACGGGGGAGCTGAAGCTGCAGGAGAGACATGGCCAGTAGCCGTCAGGTGAAGAGGTCATCTGCCTGCCTTCCTTTGTCCCCTAACATCTCAGAATTCTGGTCCCTTCTCTCATGTACCTCTCATTTGCTCCCCATTCCTGCAGAGTCCTGCCAGCCCCCCTGAACCTGCCTTGGAAGGGTCGCCAGCGACACCTGGCCCAGGTGCCCTTCGCAGCCCTGCTTCCTCTCTGTGTGGGAATGTCTGCACTCTCCTTCCCCCTCCTCACCTCCTTGGCTTTCAGTGGCCACATTTTCCTGATTTTCAGCTTTTCTGGCTACTTCTGCTTTGCCTTTTTCTTGGGCAGCTCTTCATCTTCCCACAGTGGAAGATCAAGGTCTTGTCCCTCTTCTGTCCTTCCTCAGGGCTTCCCCCTCGATGGCCTCACATGTCCGGCAGCTTCAGACACCCCCTCGGTGCAGAAGCCTCCCAGGCCCTGCCCTCGTCTTGCTCTCACTTCCCATTTGAGGCATTCAGCCAGGACTTCCTCCTGGACAGCCTACCAGCACCCCACATTCAACATGTTGCAAGTCCTCTTCCTTTCCAAACCATCCCTGTGGGTGAGGTTGCCGTCCTCAGTCATCCACTCAGGCCCCACAAGTGTGAGGGCCCCTACCCTCGATGCCCCACAGCCCCTGCTGTCCAGCCTGACCTTCTCGCTGTCTCTTACAGCTCCCAGTGCTCCTACCCAAGCCAAACTGTGGCTCAGGACTCAGTGTCTCCCATCAGGAGACAGTCCGGCCTTTCCCCCAGGTGTTCTGTCTTACAATCTGATGTCCTTAACCCTTAAGTCTTGCAAACCCTCCCTGCTTCCGTTCCGTGTGTGTACGATGTGTCTCCACTTTGTCCTGGCTTCCGAGGCCCATCGGACCCTAACCCATCTAATTTATCCTCGCAGCCACCCCCGCACACAACCCACACTCCAGCTGAGAGGAGGATCCATTGTGCCCTGAGGAGGCCATGCTCCTTCTCACTCATGATCATGCCTTGGGTCTTGCCTTTCCCCTGTCTAGGATGCCCTCTGCTCATACCTCCCCCATCCATCTTCCAGGCTCCTCTGGCCCAGCTTGGATTCTGTCTCCCCTGTAGAAACTTCTCTGGACATTTCACCAGAGAGCCCCATCCTCCTTCCCAGAGCTCTCATGGCTAGATGTGCTCTGCCTTGGGTTGCAGCTGGTCCGTGGGTGTCTGACACTGCCTTGCTGCGTTGTCGGCAGCCTAGTATCTTGTGATGTCCTATGATAAGTCTGTGTGCAGTAGACAAGAGGAAGGGAAAGGCAGAATGGATGGAATGGGGGGTAAGGTTGGATGATGACCTTGAACAAGGTGGAGGGTCTTCAGCTCAATCCTCTGTGCACTGGGGACCCTTGCGTGGTCCTGGTAAAAGAAGTGCCTCGTGGTTGGAAGGAGAGCTCCTTGCCACCTCCAGAGTAGCCCCCGTTACGCACATCACTCCCCTCCCCCCCCACCTCGGCCTTGGCACCCCCATCCCTTGTGGCTGAGACACCAGGAACAAGATGAGAATGACAGCTGCCCAGTTTTGCTGCAGGAAAACCCGTATTTAATGCTGAAGGGGAACCACCAGGAGATGGAAGGCAATGACCGCTACGAGGGCTTCTGTGTGGACATGCTCAAGGAGCTGGCAGAGATCCTCCGGTTCAACTACAAGATCCGCCTGGTCGGGGATGGTGTGTACGGTGTTCCTGAGGCCAACGGCACCTGGACAGGAATGGTCGGGGAGCTGATCGCAAGGGTAAGGAGAGGGGAGGTGATCTGGACTTGGAGGTGGGCCAGGGAGGGAGGCAGAAGGGCATAAGGTCGTACCATATACTCATGAGCCATCCACGTATTCAGTCCATCATGCATTTTTCATGTAGTTGTCTGTTGCACAAATCTTTTCTGAGCTGACACCAAGCCAGGCACAGCTGGTACACATCGGTGAACGAGACCACCATGGTCCCTGCCCTATGGCTCTCCCAGCTCAGCACCTGTTCCAAGTAATGGAGGTTTTGGCCAAACAACATGGATTTGATTGTTTGGGGTCCATTTCTGGAAGAGCCTGGTGCTTTTGTGTGTTCTGATGATTTCACTGCTCAGTAGTATCCCCTGACAGAGCTTGGACAGGCCTGGGAGAGCAGAAGGCATCACATCCTTTGACTTTGACACTGGAGAGGTGCTGTCAGGGGAGATATAGTAAAATAGCAGGGGGAAAGGGATGGACTGTCAGAGCAATTGGTCACGGTTATGGTTATCTTGCTTCTCGTCTTATTGTCTGTGGTTGTTAATGTGCTGTTACAGACCCAGAGTCAAGGTGCACTTGGATAGGCTGTAGGTTTCCAGGGTAAGTGTGGGGACTTGGTTAAGATGCAGGTGAGCGTCACAGAATGTCAGTCATTTGCTCAGTTAGAGCAGTGATAGAGAAAGTTCTTCCAGGGAGAATTCTCTTGTTTTCTTGGTACACACTATTAACACCCGTAAAAATTAATTAAGTCATTACTGATTCAGTGTCCACGTTTCCATAACCGAGTTTTTGTGGCCAGAGTCCTGCTGATGGGAATTCTGTGCAGAGAGCTCAGACCTGGGTTCCTAGCGCGACCTTGAACCAAGCCCTCTCCCCCTCTGTGCTTTCCAAGTGCAGAAGGAGCCCCTGCAGGGCTTCTGCAGCCTCTCTGTGAACACCAATGTGCAAGGTGCTTTACATACATTATCTCTAATCCTCTTTAAACATAGCTTTTAGCTAGTTGTTATCCTCATTTTACAAACGAGCCATCTGAAGCTCAGAGGGCTTGAATGGCTTGTCGGAAGCCACAGGTTAATATGAAACGGGGTCGGGATTTGAATCTGGATCTGTCTAACACCAGGACCCATGGTCTTCCCCCCACCACCCACCACTGCAGCTGGACTGTGATGTCACGGAGAAAGGTATCCTTCTGTCCAGGCCCTTCCTGTCTCCTTCCTTTTGATGGTTCCTCCCTCCACATCTCCCTTCCCTTCAGTCTGACTTTTTTCTTTTCATTCCTTCCTTCTTTTTTTCCCCCCTGCCCTTGCTCTCTTGAGTTAATATGATTTTAACTCTTCCTATGTACTGCACTTGGGACGTGGGAAATTTTTGTCATCCTAGTGTTCAAGGATAAAAATGTTAGGCTGTTAAGAAAGCTATCCTTGGCGGTGCATCATGAAATGGTCTATCTGGACATGAGCATGAAAGATATTGAAGAGCAGAGGAGGAGGGGTGCTTAGAAAGGGTGGCCTGGCAGGAGAGACAGCATTTGCAATGACCCGGCGGGGTACATGGCCAGACTTGTGCAGGGAACTGTGAACGCTCCAGTGTGAGCTGATTTTGAAGTGAGGCCTTGCTCCCAGGGAGACGTTTGCACACAGAGGACTGATCAATCAACAGAAGGCTGCAGAAGGCCTAGAAGGAGCCCTGGGAACATCTCACAGGGGCAGGGGTTGGGGGTGAAGATTTCTTCCGAGAGCTGTCTGCTCTCTTTGAGATTCGAGCCCATCCTGCCAGCGATGCCCTTGCTTCAGCACAAAAGGACGCGTGTGCTCCTTCTCCATTCAGCCCCAGAGCCCCTCCTGGAACAGATTTCTGGTTTGCATCTCGCCCTGCAGCCCTGTGGTTAAACCCCAGAGAGCTGACATGCCGAGCCTTTTCCTCCTCCTCTTCCCAACCAGCTTGGTCACCTTGAGCCCATTGTTTTCAGCACCCTTGGGCTGCCTGGTGACGGGTAGGGTGATTTCAGGGATGCCAGAGTTAGTGTACAGCCAGTCCCCTTATAAGCCCCCTAAGGAGCATTGACATAGGCCGGCAGGGAGAGGAGGGGAGTCTGAGGCTCAAGGACATGCATTTCCATACCAAAGGACTTAGGCTATCAACCAGGGATCCTAAAAATTCCGCCCAGGCGGGCTTTCAAGCCCAAACACTGCTGCTTTGGTCTCATCAAGACTTGGCTATGTAATATTTTAAAAAATATTTTATTTATTTATTTGACACAGAGAGATCACAAGGAGGGAGAGAGGCAGGCAGAGAGAGGGGGGAAGCAGGCTCCCCGCTGAGCAGAGAGCCTAATGTGGGACTCCATCCCAGGACCCCGAGATCATGACCTGAGCTGAAGGGAGAGGCTTAACCCACTGAGTCACCCAGGTGCCCCACTGGCTATGTATTACTAATTAATTAATTCCTAAAATCATTAATTCCATAACCACTTATTAGTTACCTTCTGCTACTCAGATGCTGGAGATACAGTGGGGGACAAAGTGAACATGGACTCTGCCCTCATAAATCTTACCAGTGAGAGATGGATGTTGATGAGAGATCATATTACTATATAATTTCCAGGGGTGCCTGGGTGGCTCAGTGGGTTAAAGTCTCTGCCTTCTGCTCAGGTCATGATCCCAGGGTTGTGGGATTGAGCCCCTCATCGGGTTCTCTGCTCAACAGGGAGCCTGCTTCCCCCTCTCTCTCTCTGCCTGCCTCTCTGCCTACTTGTGATCTCTGTCTGTCAAATAAATAAAATAGTTTTAGAAATCAAAAAATTATTACTATATAATCTCCAACCATAAGTGCAAGTGAGGCAAAGTAGAAGGAGCTATGGGAATGCATCGGAGGGCAGCGGGATCCCGTCGTGGGAGTCAAGACGGCCGGGGAGGGAAGTCTTTTCCCTTTGGAAGAATAGGCCCAGAGGCTGCTGAATGCCGGGGGGGTTGGTCCTGGGCAGGACTGGGTGATGCAGGGACCCCACGCTCCCCAGGTTCAGGCTTTGATACGCCTGCCAAGATGGTCCCCGTGGTTTACGATAGTCCTGAAGCCTGGATCCATCCTGTGTGATCAGACAGGGACATTTCAGAGGCTGGAACAGCAGAGTCTGGAATGTTCTAGCCAGAAGAAACTTCCGAGCCCACCACCCCTGAATCTGTCCCTTCTATAGTTGAGGAAACAGGCTTGGAGAGGTTGACGATCACATGGCTAGTAAGTGCAGAGTCAGCACTGTAAGCTCGGATCTCTCTGACTTCAGCACTCATGGTCTCAGAGGACACAGATCCTGATGCTAGATGGACCCAAGGTTCCATTTCTGGTCACCTTCTTCTGAGCTTCCGTTTCTGGTCAGCTCCTTCCGGATGTGCTGAGTCTCATTTCTCCTTGGCTGAGGTTCACTCCACAGAGGGTCACATTCCCCATGCTTCCGGGTTGTGCCCCAGAACCCATGGCCACCTTCAAAGAAGTCAGATCCTGAGGCAACAGTGACAGCACCCCTAGAGCCAGCCACGGTGGACGGGCCTAAGCCGCTGAGTCACCTCCCTGCCCACGGCCTTGCCTGCAGCCAGATGAGCCCGTGCAACCTGGGTCCCAGGAGGCCCCGCGTACTCCTGTCTCTCAGCAGCCTCGGGAAGCCTCGGGGCTTGAGGCTGGAGGCACAGGAAGAAGGGGTGAGGTGGGGCTCCACGAAGGGTCAGGAGGAGCAGACGGTAGGCTGGGCCAGCCGGGAGGGTGGAACGCCATGCTGGCAGGGCCTCAGCCACTAAGGAAGTGATAGAATGTGCTGTGGATTGTGAGGACACAGCTGCTGTGAGGCCACCTGCCTGGGGCCACAGGTAACACTGAGCAGAAGTCCTCTTTTTTTTTAAAGTAAGTTCTAGGCCCACCGTGGGGCTTGAACCCCGAGATCAAGAGTCCCCTGCTCTACTGACTGAGCCAGCCAGGCGTCCCTCAGGAGTGATTATGACTAGGCTCATTGAGGCATACCAGGTGTCTCAGTGCCCCTTTCTTGGCTTAAGGAAATGGCCTTCCCCCATTCGAGAAATGAAACTAAGCCAATCATGATGACAGCTAAGGGTGTAAACGATTGTTTATAGCATCACACCAGGGTAAGTCAGAGATTTCTTCATGGGGGTGTACCGGTTCTGGGCCAGGGCCTCCGTGTCAGGGCTCAGGGCTTGTCCTGCAGGCACTTGTGGCTTTGGGGAAAGAAAACGTGCAGAGGGGAAGGCATCCAGCGTGTGTGTGTGTGTGTGTATGTGTGTGTGTGTGTGTGTGTGTGTGTGTGTACATGGCTGCCCACCAGCTTCCCCTGGACAACTAGCAAGGTGAGGACAATTAGAACTGCAGCAGGAGAGAAGAAAGCTGGACATAAAGGGGGACCACACACCCCACACGGGGGGTGGAACCTGGCTAAGAAATCTCTTCCTTTAGAGTATTTGAAGAATACAGCAGCTTCCCGCACATGTGAGTGAGACGGAGAGCAGTGCCGAGGTGTGGACCCTCTCCTGTGGGTGTTCTAGAGCCTCTGAGTTCATGTCCATTGTCACCTGCTGACCCAAGGCCTTTGGGCCCGGACACATGGCGTATTAGTTGCAGAAGAGTATTCGAGCATGTTTACGGCATCTGTTTGGAAATCACCAGAATCTGTCTCTTGGCACAGATCCCGTGACAAGTGGGTTCCCATCAGCTGGACCAGGTAGATGGCCTCTCATGCCTGTGCTATGTTTGAGCAGCGGAGAAGAGAAGGGTGACTCTTTAGGGAGGCTGTTGGGTTTGGTTTCATTTTGCCTGAGTCAGAGCTTTCTCCAATGAGCCCGCAGGCCTGCCCACAGTGATGGCGTGTGTCGGTGGAGGTGTATTTGGTAGAGAGGAGGGGATGGACTAGAATAGTGTGAAGTGGGAGGTGCCCCAGGAAATGTCTCAGGGGTCCTCCTGTAGCACTCCAATAAACTTATTTAGAGTTTTCTTTGAAATTGTTCGAGACGTTCAGATACAAAGATGACTAAGACAGGCCCCAGGGCACTCTTTGGTGAGGACTGTTGGCTGAAAGCACGATGAGAAAGACAGTGATGGGAAAGAGCAGGGTACATAGAGAGAGGGCTGGAGAACAGGCTCCTAATTCTGCTGGTGACATCTAGGAGAGACTCTTGGAGGAGGTGACACTAGACCAGTATCTCTAAGGATGAAGAGAGGTTGACCAGACATGCAGGGACATGGAGAGAGAAGAGCATGCCGGGAGGAGGGAGCACGAGATCCTGGGCCGAAGGTGCATGGATAGTTTCCATCTTAGGTTAGAATATCCAAACGGATCGTGGTGGGAAATGAGGTTAGGAAGCAGACAGTGGTCATTGATGAAGGGCCCATGTGTCCTCCTGCGATGTGGAGCAGGGACAGCTGATGGGGGTGGGGGTGAGACAGTAGCAAGGAAGCCATGGAGAAGGCTTTACTGTTGCAAGAGGTGGTAAGAACCAAAAGTAGCTTGGGCGTTCAAAGAAGGTACACATCCAAAGGCTATCTGAAAGGTAACAGTTTTTCTTCTATACAAAAGAATATAATCTTTTTAAAAATATATGTTTTAAAAAAACAAAATATCATTTATTGTTCCAGCATCCAGTAGTACCCCTGGTTATCATTTTAGTTTCTCATCCCTCTGATTTCTTAACAAATATAGATACTTTACAGAAGTAACAATAGCAATGGGGTCATAGTGGACGGGCTGTTTTGTAACCTGTTGAAAACCCCTTAATAGATCAATCTTCAGGACTCAGGGACCAAAAGAGTGCGGACAATGCAAGAGGAGGGCCCCAGTAAGAAGACTCCCAGATCTCTAACTTGGACATCAGGGTAGATGATACTGCTGATCTTTGAGGTGGAAAATTCAAGAGAAAATCAGGGTGGGAGGAGAAGGGAGAACGAATTTCGCTTTGGAACTGGGAACTTTGAAATGCGTTCTGGACGTCCAGGTAGAGGTGTTCCTCAGAGAGCTGGCTACCGTGGGCTCGGCGCGCTGAGGCAGTAGCTGCTAGAGTGCCCCGTGAGTAGGAGGTTGCTGCTGACGCGTTGAGGGGGGAAGAATGCCCCAGGGGAAAAAAAAAACACATCCCCAAGAGGCCACAGAAAGGGAAAGGATAAAGAAGTTTTGCAGCCCTTGAAAGGAGGTACCGAAAAGCATTTCTCAGATTTAGCAGGATGGGAGTCACTGGCTGGAGCAGTCCCAGTGCAGAGCTGGACTGAGATCTGATGGCCATGGTCAAGGCTGATGGCATGGTCTTTAAAGAAGCCTTAGCTTTTGTGGGGAAGCGGAATGAGGGGTTGTAGCCAGAGGGAGCTGTGGAGCAGAGGGCTGGCATTGTTGCTTCAAGTGAACTCACTATGGGAAGGGCTGCTCAGAGTTCAGAACTGAGCACAAGGCCTGGGACAGAACACAGGGTGGGGTTCACTGACACTCCAGTGTTCCCATGGCAGCAGATAGCTGGGGAGCAGCACGGCCCGGGGTGTTTCTGTCCAGGGTGCTGTCTCAGTATTGCTTCCCCTTTGTGCCATGATTTCAGGTCTGAAACCACTTGCACAAGCACTCATGCTTTACTTTTCACCACGGTGCTATCAAGTAGGTACTTCTATCCCTGTTTTACAGAAAAGCAACCTGAGGCTTAGGGGTACAGAATGATTCTCCCAGTGTCCCACAGCCGGTGAGTGGCGGGGCAGGGTTAGGCTTAGGCTTTGAGTCCTAGTAGTCCACGCTGGCACACGACCCCATCCCCCTGGAAGGGCAGCCTCGTGAAGACACAACTGGCATTCACTTCAGAGATGCCCTTCTAGCCGGAGGTTTTGGAGGGTGCCTGGGACTTGGTACCCACATCTGGCTCTGGCCCATGAAGGGATTGCACTCCATCTGGAACGTAAAAGATCTGGGCAGAGGACCTCCATGATGCCTTCCTGTCTCACTCTGCTTGGGTGAGGCATCCTTGTTGGTAAAGCCCGGAGCACTGGTATCCTGAAGGGGAGGAACTGCATTTCACATCCATAGGACCCAGCTCGAAAGCACATTCAGGAAGAGAAAGAGTCTTCCTCTAGTTTCGAAGTGCAGAACCATCCACCCTGTTGGCATTCAACACCATGTTGGCAGAATGGCATATTAGGTTCAAAGAGAAAAGGGCTTTGGAAGGCTTAGAATCAAGGCTCATAAGCCTTTGACATCAAATTGCTCTTACCAGTGACATTTTGATAAATTAAGTGTAAATGAAGCTGAAATGCCTCGTTCCATTTCCTCTACTGGGCCCCTTTGAGAAAGGATTGAGGAGCCAGTTTGCCAGAGACCTGGTGGGGTGGGCCGTGAGTGGCCTTGACCAATGGGGAAGGCTGTCCAGAGATATTTTGCAGAGCTAAAAAAAATACCGCAGCAAGTCCCCTGGGATTGCTTTTCACCATGAAGCCAGAGAATATTTTAACTGCAAATAGGTCATAGAATTCTGTTCTTTAAAAGAAAGATGCCAATCCAAGGGGCTAAAACTCTGTGTTCAACTCTTACCCCCATGCAGCAGCCAGGCTCAGGGAGAATTTTACTCTACCTTCCCCAGGAAGACCTGCTTTCTGAATTTCCTCAAATCAGGAAGAGATGGGCTTCAGTGATCATTCACTGACTCATTGATAGATTGATTGATTCATTCATTCGTTCATTCATCAAAGTTCACTCTCTAACAAGCACTATTTGGATGTGAACAGCTGCCAGTAAGGAGTCCAGCATCACTTTAAGAGGCCGACAGGTAAAGCAAGAATTATGGTACAGGGCGATATATTAATAGTGATGGTAATAATAATGATGATGATGATGATGATAATAATGGCTGACATTTATTGTTTCCTATGAGCCCAGCACTCTTCTAAGCACTTGAAACACTTGACTGTATTAATTAACTCCTTTAGTCCTCACAACAAATGTTGCATATGAGGAGACTGAGTCACAAAGCTGACAAGGAACCTATTTAAGGTCAGGCAGGTAGTGAGTGACAGGGGCAGGTCTGGGAGAAGTATGGGCACATGTGAGCGGGGAAGGGCTCACCAAGGAAAGGACGTAGTAAGGATGGAGAAGGATCATCTTGGTAGAAAAGACTATCCTTGGTGCAGCCAAGGCCGAGATACAGACCAACCGGTGTGGGCGGTTCTGTGTGGCTGCAGTCAGACACGAGAAGGAGCAGGGGAGAGTAGGGTTATAGGCAGGGCCCGTCGTGATCAGATTTATGAGTCTGGATATTTAAGCGTGTCCAGAAGACTTACGGGGAGCTGTTGAAGAACACGGTGGTCTGTTTTGTTCGAAGATGGGAGTGCCTTAATTGGCTTTGGCTCCTGAAGGTTCCTGTGGTAGCAGAGAGGGGAGTGGAGGGGACAAGGGAAGACCAGATGTGGGTGTACTCATTAGGCATCTGTCCCATGATCCAGGTGGACAGATGGCCATCGAGTCAAAGCTGTCAAGCCATGGTGGGGGCAATGCCCAGGAAAAGATGGTGATACGTAGGGACTTCAGCATTTGATTCTAGGACCTGGTGAGGGGTTTGGGCTTCCCTTCCTGAAGGCCTTTAAGTGCAGGTTTGGGTACCTGCCTCTCGGGGGAAGACGATGACTGTTTGACTCTGGGAAAGGTCCTTTCTGGAAGAGCATCTTGCGGGAGGCGTGTCTTGTCGCCATGCTGGCTTACGACTCCCAGAGGCTTGGGAAGGGAGGAAATCCATCTCGCCTGGCTCATTATTCACATACCATTGTCCTAGAGAAGAAAAGGGCCAGGGTTCTGGACCACATGTTGGGCTACAGCCGCCCCCGCCCTCCCTCTCAGCAGTGCCTGCTTTTACGCTGCTCTGTCTCATTTCCAATTCTCAAAGCTGCTTTCCCGTCACGCACCTCCTTTTACCTACCTGATAAAAAGCTGATAAAGCGGTCTTGAGACTACAGCCACACTCCCCTCCTTCAGAGACGACTGTGTCAGCAGCCACCAGTGCAGTGGGGCTCTCCTGTCTACCTCCGTGACTGCTTCCCTCTCCCCGTTCAGGAGCGCCCTGCCTGCACCCCGCAAGACGGGGCCTGCAGAGCCACAGGCCGAGGCAGGGTGAGCCCCAGGTTCAGCAGATGGTTCTGCCAAGGCCTTCAGATGTCCTCCTTCTCCTTGCTCCCCTTGGCCGTATGTGTCTCCTCTGCTCCAGACACTTGGTGACATCTCTGCTTAGTTCAAAGCTGAGTCCCCAGGAGTGAAAGACCGTAGGAGTATCAAGGGCCAGGCACAACACAGGAGCTCCTCTTGCTGCCCCGCAAGGGGCCCGCGAGATGCAGGGAGTGACTTTGGCCGAGTTTTCCTGTCCTCTGTGTCTGCTTGCTGGAATAATGGGGAGGAGGGAATAGACTTGCTCCAGGAAAATGGCAGTAAGGGAGATGGCTCTGAGTGGCCTGCTGGAGGGGGACATCTGGCTGACACTTATATCCTCAACCCCCTTCTCCTGGAGGTGGGTGATATTGTAACTGCTTCCTTTTTACAGACTAAGAACTCACAGCCTCAGAGAGGCCAACACCTGGGAGTGCTAGATTTTAAAACCAGGTCCCTTCCCTTTAGGAGCTTCCCTTTAGGGGCTCTCCCTTTAGGCTCTTCTGCCTGCTAGAAGGGCAGGCAGAGAAACAGAAATTATTTTAACACAAGATGGTATGGGATAAGTCCTAAATTAGATATACGAAGTACATCATACTTGAATAGCAACATTGGAGGCAAAAATGACTTCTGAAGGAGGCTGTTGGGATGGATTCTTAGTGGAAGGAAGACTAGCAGCTCCTTGAGGGCAAGCACGGCATCTTACTCATCTAGACCTCATTATGCACCCAACTCGGTGCCTGGAACACAGCAAAGCATTACGAAACAGTTGCTTTGAATCCTACAGAACAAGGCGCCATGCACTAAGTATTCCGTGCATAAACTTAGCGAGATCACCCCTCATCCTTTGATGCTGTCTCTTGGTGGCAACCCAGCTATCAAGCCAAGGCTTAGAAAACCAGACTATCAATCAAATAGTCTGAATCAGCTGTGTAGCACTGTGTAGGTCACGGTGCTAGGGGCCTGGGACCAAAGGGCAGACCAGATTTGGTTCCGTCTTTGGAAGGTTACCGTCGTGGTGATGTAGAAGTAGGGGGAGCACGGGCACATTGAAGAAATGTTTGCTCCATTGTGGCCACAAGAGATGTGAGTCTGTGGCTAGGGGAGCCCCAAACCAGGCAGGACCAAGTAATGACATTGTACACCACTGCGAAGGTGAACAACTTAAATCCTTCTGTCCCCTAAAGCAGTCTTCAAAAGCGTGAGGGGCAGAGAAGCTCAGCCCAGATTCAAGAAAAGACCTCAGGGCTCTGCCTCCCTGTCCTTCCAACCCTGTGGTCGTTCTCTTCCACAAGAGGGGAGTGGATGTGGGTATGTCCGGGGGCCGGGGGAGGGTGGAGTTCAGCCGTGTTCACAGCTATGTCAGCTGCTTCAGACTGGGAACTCCTCCAAACCCCATGGGCTTCTAGAAGCAGCCCGGGAAATTGTCAGAAGGCTCACTTCTTGGGAATTATTTCCGCCGTCCCCACGGAGTCCAGCTGTTAAGGGGAATGAGGGGTCCGCAAAAGGAAATGGAAATGTATTAATTAAGGCATCTCTAAAAGCCTTCCAAGAGATTGGCTTGCTGTTTCACAGAAGAGACAGGCAGTAGGGAATTGATTTGGGGCAGGGGTGGGGAAGGAAGCTATAGAAGAGGGTATCTTATTATCTTCTGAGGGTCCTCTGGTCCTAACTGCCCACCCACACGGCAGAGCTGAGATGTATCTGCAGGCTCATTCAGGCTCTGGGCTCTAAGAGAGCTTTCAAGAACTCCAGTTCAGTATCAGGCACTTAACCTCTCTTTCAGTCCCCAAAGCATATTCTTGTTCACCACCCAATTCTAATAATTCAGTTCCTGATTATTCTTCAAGCCGAGTCTCTCATATAGCTAACCCCAGTCCTTGGACTCCCCTTTACCCAGGAATAAGAAACTTATCCCTGATAAAGGGACCCAACTCGTCCTGATGAGATATTCCCATCCTCAGCCAATATTACCTGCCCCTGGATGCACTGATTCAACATCAGTTGTGGCTTCAGGTTGGTAAGGCACAGTCTTTACTTCCACTGAACTCACATGCTGTATACATGGAACCTCCAAATACAGTTGCACAGCAGCCCTCACGCTGCTTGCCAAGCAAGTACTGTGATCTGAGCCTGTAACTACCTGTATAGATCATCTTCTTAAAGAGAGAGCCTTTTGTTGGCCAAACCACATGCCCACTAAATCTACTGGGAGGGCGAGCTTTTATATGTCATAGCATGGTCCCAACCACACTGGGAATGGGACTGGGTGTGTGAAAATCATGCGGCCATACATGTGATATATGCAAAATAGAATCATACAAAACTTTGTGGGAACACAGAGAAAAGGGGAAAGAGTTCGTCCCCAGGAAGCCAGGCAGAACTTTGGAGCAGAGCTAATGATAATAATAGCTGTCGTTTACTGACTCTACTCCTTGCCAGGCATTTGTCATATATCAGTTCCTCTCCAACAATAATCTGGAAGGATAACTATTATTATTTATATTTTATAATGAAGATGCTGGGGTTGGCCCCAGCTTAGTGGAGAGGCTAATTCAAGGTCACACAGCTAACAAGGGATTGATCTTGAATTCAAAGTCACGGCTGTCTGACATCAAAGTCCACAGTCATTCTAACTCACTGAGATGCCTGAAAGGGAGGTACAGTCAAGTTGGACCTTGATGGACAAGTAGGAATTTGACAAGCACCAGGGGGAAAGATTCGCAGGCGGGGAACTGTGTGGGCAGACGTGGCATCTGAAATGGTTGACAGCTTTAAGGAACACAAGTCATGCACTGTACTCTCTTCCCAGGCTGAAGGGAGGTCAGTAGCTTGATGCTGGTGATGCCTGAGAGGCACATCTAGGCCAGGTAATGAGAATGACCGTGAGGAGTTGGGACTGTGTTTTAAAGACAGTAGGGAGCCACTGGCATCTGTAAGCAGGATTGGATCCTTAGTGTAGAAATGCGTTGTAGAGCCCTAGTTCTCAAACTGTGGTCCTTGAGCCAGCAGCAGCAGCATCACCCAGGACTTACCCGAATTCCAAGTTCAGGGGTCCCATCCGGACCTACTGAAGCAGATACTCTGGCATGGGGCCCAGCAGTTTGCCTCTGAACGGGCTTTTCAGGCAACTGTGATGCACGTTCAAGTTCGAAAGCCCTGGTTGGTGATGTGTGGGCACGCGTCTCCAATTTAGGAACCACTGGTGCCCGTGCCTCTCCACTTTGAGAACCATCAGTGCCCATGCAGCTCAGTAGACGGATGGCATGGGGAGGCCCTGGAAGCCACAAGACCAGTGTAGAGACTACTGAATAATTCAAATGAAGACGTGAATAATGGTAGCAGCACGGAGAGTTGAGTCGCGGTAATGGATGAAGCAGGCTTTGCGGAAGTGAAATGGATGGGCCTTGGTTATCCAACGGGGAGAGAGCAGGGAAGGGAGGGTGACGGCAGACTCCAGGCTGACTCCCGCCCTCTGATTTGGATGACAGGTGGCTGGTAAAGTCATGAACTGAGAAATAGTACAAGGAAAAAGAATAGCTTTAGGTGGCAGAGATGTACATGACATGAGTCTGAGGGTGAGAAAGACCAGAGGTCATGGGGAAAGGCCAGTGGGAGGGCAGAGCTGGGCCTGCTCTGCCTTTGGGAGTCACTGGGATACACACGGTAGAGAAATGGAAGGACTGGCTGTGCTCATCCCTGTCCTCACACCCCTTTCCTGCCCCTCGGGCCCTCGTGTAGATCCTGCTCTGCCAGATGGGAGCCATGAGGGCAAGTCCCCCAACGTTCCTGACCACTGTGTCTTCATCCTCAAAATGGAAGTGCTAGCGGCCACCTCTGAGTTAGAGTATGAATCAGTGACCTACAGTCTCGGCAGTGTGCCTGGCA
>NC_081557.1:88811796-88832513 GCF_022355385.1 Mustela nigripes | reverse complement strand
TGTGGTCACTCATGGAGCGTGAGCCCTCTCTCTCCTATCGCTGGCATCTATTACCCATCTCTCCAAGCACAGGAGGCTGTGCTTGTGCTTCCTCTCTGGGCTCACAGCTCAGGTCCTCAGCCTCCCCACCATCCATCCCCATCCCTCCAACATACACATGCACACAGGCATGCCCACCTGCTCCTGGAGGTACACACAGCCCGGGCTGGGTTCTTCCCTATTATGGGATGGCCTGGGCTGTGTCCTTTGGCTACACCATGCCCGGTCACTGTATAAAATTACCAGATCAACACAGAGCAAGCAGCCCCCGCCCAGTCCTGCTCCTATAGTGGGGAGGTCCCGCAGCCTTCCAGAGGTTCTATGCAATGGTGGTGGCCTGCTTTGTTGTTCTGAACCCCCTCTTTTCTTGCCTTTGTGGGGAAAAGGGGCACAAGGAGCAGAAATTCCCTCCAGAGGGAGGGGCTCTCTGGGCCATCTCTTGGGGAAGGAGGCACCTCTTTTAGGTGATGAGGGGCTGGTAAGTCCACGTGTCCTCTTGGGCTTGAGTTGAAAGTCAGGGTCTTTCCCTGAACCTTATATTAGTGGCTGAATCTTCCTGGGCCACCATTTGCTCCCCTGTTAAATGAGCATATTCATTTCCCCTATGTTCTGTCTTGCATCGGCCACAGTTTCACTAATACCGCTGGGGTCTGAAGGACTGATCCAGAGCCCACAGGGCTCTGACTCTCCCCCCATCACTTGGTTCTCACTCTCTGTGCTGTACCCCTACTGACATTGTCTTTGTCCCTTGGACACACATGCTTCTTTCTGTGGTCACTCATGGAGCGTGAGCCCTCTCTCTCCTATCGCTGGCATCTATTACCCATCTCTCCAAGCACAGGAGGCTGTGCTTGTGCTTCCTCTCTGGGCTCACAGCTCAGGTCCTCAGCCTCCCCACCATCCATCCCCATCCCTCCAACATACACATGCACGCAGGCATGCCCACCTGCTCCTGGAGGTACACACAGCCCGGGCTGGGTTCTTCCCTATTATGGGATGGCCCATAGGGCCACATGGCCCATACGTTTGCTCTTCATTCTTCTTCTTTCTTTTTTTAATATATATATTTATTTGAGAGAGGGAGAGAGAGTGTGAGCAGTGGGGAAGGGCAGAGGGGGAGAGAGAGAGAGAGAAGCAGATTCCCCACAGAGTAGGAAGCGTGATGCGGGGCTTGATCCCAGGACCTGGAGATCATGACCTGAGTCGAAGGCTGACACTTAACCAACTGAGCCCTCCAGGTGCCCCATTTGTTCTTTATTCTATTGGAAACCTGTCTTACCCAAGTCCAATATGCTGTTTCCCTTTCATTATCCATGTCTAAGCCAGGTGTCACCTTCTCTGAGAAGCATTCTTTCCTGCCACCCTAAGGGACCTCCATCCTTTCTCTTAGTCACACTCTACCACATTATTTTGTTGCATTATCTTCCATGAAATCATCATCATCTAAAGTCGTCTTGCCTATTATGGGAATATTTGATTCTTGTGTGTCTCCCTTCTCTAGAATGGAAGTTCTCAGAGATCAGGAATTACATCTGTCTTAATCATCTGCATAATGGTATAGGACCCAGAATATAGTAGTACTCAATAATTGCAGGATGGATGGATGGATGGACGGACGGATGAATAGATGGGTAGGCGGACAGATGGTTGGATGGATAGGTTGATGGATGGATAGACAAACAGATGGAAAGATGAATGGGATGCTATAAAGGCAAAGAACGAACCATTACAACCTCTGACCCCAAAGAAGTTAGAGCCTGGACAGAACAGCCCAATGCCAAGAACTAGCTATAGATCTTCAGACAACCCCTTGGACTAGTACTAGGGAAAGCACACCAGTGGCCTAGGTTTACTGCGGCGTTCAGTAGGTTGGGCTGTTGGAGTTGATGCCTTCTCTGGGGCTGCCGTTTCACAAGCAGCTGCATAGGCCTGCATAGGCTTCCCGTAAATCCCTGCCTCCTCTTCCTCCACGCCCAACCCCACCCCCCTTGGCACGCCCATATTATCTTGAGAAAGAAGAGCTTCAGCGACCCCACTCCTCTGTCTTCTCCCCATGAGGTGGGAATGTCCAGGGTTAGTTGTCTGGCTCTAAAAATGGACCCAGGGTCTCCTGATCTGTTCCCCGAGTCACATCTCCACCACTGTCCACCTGTCCAGCTCCAGTTGGCCTAACTGGGTGTTTGCTCAGCCACCCCCCCCAACCACACACATTTATCTTCTAACTGCCTTTGTCATAAACCTTGTCCCCATTGTACTTGCTGACTTTGTCCCCTGAGTCTGTGTGTTGAGGGGTGACAGAGGCCTGAGCATCACGGAGCAGGCTCGAGGATCACCTGTCTATGGCCTTCTCAGTGCCCCTCACCTGAGACTCATGTGCTGTGCTCCAGCCCTCATGCCTCCCTCTGCTGACCTTCTGCATGTCCCTTGGCTGGAAAGTGCTCTAAAGATAATCCCGGCCCTGTTGGGTGAGCCCTTGCTATGTACCAGAGACAGTGCTAATAATTGCTTTCTAAATATTATCTCATTGATTCCTTAAAGAACTTTACTAGGTAAAGTCTCATCACCCCCCATTGTGTAGACCAGCAAACAGGCTCCGAGGCTAAACATGTCCAAGGTCACGTGGCTACAGAGTGGCAGAATCGGGCTCCGAGCTCAGATGGGTACACAGCATGTTCTTTTAATTACTGCACAGAGCTGCCCTGAGCACACGCCAGGCTTTGCTTCCCTAGCGGGACCTCAGTCATCAGATCCTGCTGCCGGGGCTCCCCGCCCTGCCCCAGCAGGCAGGCCCTGCTCAGCTCTCATCTTCCTCTGAACAGAGAGGCCTGCTTCAAAGACTCCTAGAGTGACAGCTCCCTCTGTCCTCTGGCCATTCCTCACTCACAGAAATGAATTTGCTCCAGAAGGTCTTGCGGCGTTCAACTTGCTCACTGCCGTGGCTTGGCCTCCCCATCTCACAGTTCCTGGCCAGCACCATGATAGGCTCTGTGGGGCTTATTCACAGACTATTTTTCGTGCCATCCTCGAGCTCGTCAGGAGCCACTGACATCCCACCATTTGTCAGCATGAGAACCAGGCCGGTGTGGTTCGTGCCAATGGCAGCATTGACAGTGATGGAAGCCGCCGCGAGCCCTGGGCTGCTCCAGACATTTCCAGAACCTGAGGAATTATTTCTTATCTTCTGCAGCCCTCAGATAGGCTCCCTCCCCTGCTTGGCGACAAACTCCTGCTCTGGCTGTCTCTACATTTGCAATCTAGGCAGCAAAACAAAGGCCTACATTTTTTTTTTTTTTTAAACGGCCGCATGTGGCCCAGTCAGTAAACTTGGACTGCTCAGATAGACACCATCGACTCTTGCCAAATGGATCCCTTCTCCCAATTCAGGAGACACCCGGAGCAGACTGCCATGACCTGGAGGGTGGTGGAACGGTGGGCCGGGGTCCTTGCTGGGGCCCCAGCCAGGAAGTGGTGAAAAGCGGGGTGCGGGCAGGAGACCTAAAGAGATGAGATGGGGTCAGGAGCTATAGCCAGTGTGTCCATTGGCGTCATCCTGGCCGAAAGTGAAGACGAGTCAGTTGCAGCAAATCAGGTCGAAGGGTTCAGCCTTCTGGAAACCCCCACCGGGCAGGATGGTGCATCCCACAGCAGAGGCCACGTCCTGGGGGCTTCAAAGGGACTAGGCAGAGGATGGAGGCTGGACTCTAGAATCAGCCACAGCATAACAATGGCAGTGAGCACTTACTAAGCACTGAACATTGACTGCATCAGGCCCCGCACCTTAGCTCATTTAATCCTCACAACCCTATGAAACGAGCAAACAAATTCAGAGAGGCTAAGTGGGTTGCCTGAGGTCACACAGCTATCAAGGAGCAGACTTACACCCAGGGCTCTCGGACAGCGGACAGCGTTTCAAGACCCACCTCGAGTGGGGGCTGCCCAGGGCTGGAGGGTGATGGCAGATCCCAGCAGGGAGGACTGGCTACCTAGGGGTGTGGCCTGGTGTTCAGCAAAGAGTTGGTCCCTTCGGAAGTTTTGTAGTTTTGTAGTCTGTTCAGCTGTTTGGACCAGATGAGGGATCTAGACTTTTCTGCATCCAGATGCAAATACAAATCTAATTAAAACATGCAGCTGTTCCTTTCTGCCCTTCTTGAATTAGAAGTCACCCAGATATTTACACGGAGATGCGCAGTAGACATGCCGGGCCTAAACTGACCTTTCTCGGGGTGTGTGAAATCCCCAGCCTGAGGCACAGTTATTGTGACCGTGGTAGCACCCCCCACACCGCGTGTTTTCTGGGCCTTTCTTTCCCAAAGAGTCATCACGAGGCTCCGTGTCTGCTTGGGCAAACCACTGAACTTTTTAAAAAATTTAGATATAAATAGATATATAGAAAAGTACAGAGATCTTTAAGTGTCAGCTTGATGAATTATCTCAAAGGGAAGGTACCCATGTGATCACTCTCCAGGTCAAGAAATAACACCATTAGTAGGACACAGAAGGACCCTCGTCCCTGCCCCACCAACATGCTTCCTCTTCTCTCTACAGCCCCCTTCCTGCCCAAAGTTAGCCATTATCCCTGATTTTTTTCTTTTTAATTTTTTATTTAAACTGATTTGGCCAACAGAGTACCTCGTTAGTTTCAGCTGTAGTCTTCAATCATTTATCATTTGCATGTAATACCGAGTGCTCATCGCATCACGTGCCCTCCTTGATGCCCGTCACCCAGTGACCCCACCCCCCACCCGCCTCCCCTATCTCCGATTTAATACCTCCCGACTCTGCTGAGCCTTACTCTTCTGTCTCTAAACTGGCTACTGCTGACCTGGCAGGTGTTGTGGGGCTGAAAGCAGTCTGTGCAAAGCCCCTTGGCGATGTGATTATAGGTGGGCACACAAGCCACGTGGGACACAGTGGGACACCTCTCAGAAGGGGATCAAATACACTTCATCACCCAAGAAGGGTGGCCAGAGGTTCATGTGACTTCTCTCACTCGCCTCTTCAAAAACCTACAGGAATCCCTGAGAAAATGCCCTTCTGCCCTTTGCAAGGGTTTTGACTTGTGCGTGTACTGATAAGAGATGAGAGAAAGGCTGGGAGCGTCCCGCGTTCTGGGTCTGATTGGTCGCATCGTTGCTCCCTTCCTCATGCCGTTGGGTAGTTCGGGGGCTGGTGTGAGGCAGGGCTGGGACCTCCCTCCTTGTCCAGCAGGATCGTGAGGTGTGGGCAGAGACGTGGAGGGGAGTTGTTGGCACGGAGCAGTGAGGAACAGCGGGGAAGCCTCTGGGAGTTCAGCAGTACTTCCCACAAAGGGTGGTCGTTGATTTCATCCCACAAAAACCATCCTAATAACGGGGCGGTTGAGTGACACTGGGTTTCATTACAAGGCCGACAGGTGGGAAAGGAAACGAAAGCAAGACGGCCCCGTGGGCTAGTGGTATGGTCAGATTCCTCGGAAGCCGCTTGCCTGAGCCTATGTGACCCGCTCCCACAGTGTCGACTTGGAACCTTGAGGTCCCAGATAGATGTTGAGCCGGTGTGGTCAGTGCAAGCCTTCTGCTTATGAAGTCAGGGCTGCAGGACTGATCCCCACGTGGGCCGGGGAGCTGTGCTCTGTGGTGGGGCCCTGCACTGTGCCCCAGTACTCACCCTGTGCCAGAGTGGGTGACGGGCCTGAGGGTGCAGACTTACTAGTGACCATTCCATGCCTCTCAACGCCTGTCCTTCACTATCTGGAGGGATTTCTCGATTCCGGGGGAAAGAGGGGTGTTTGTATTAGAAATGAGTGTGTCATCTTACACATTTCAATAGGATTCTATTTTCTTTATTTGACACGTGATTGCTGGCATGTCTGCAGAACGTCGCGTGTGATGGTGAGGATGACGATGCGGTGACATGGAGGGAGCAAGCCAAGCTCGGGCATCTCAGGGCTTCAGGGCACAGGTGCAACCTGCTTGGACCCAGCTGTCGCTGCTGTTCCTTCTTTGTCCCTTCCCAACCACACAAACACTGTGTCATGAACATAACGCACGTTGGTTTTTCCAATTGTAGGATTTCTTTGCATTTTCTCACAACCTATGCCAATGTTTTTGAAACAGTATTTTCTAGCAGAATTGAAGTTGATCCTTTAATGTGGAGCCCACAAATAAAAGAGCTTATGCCTCTGTAGCATCTCCTGTTCTGGGCATTGTTCTAAGGGCTTTCACACCGTAATTCATTTGGTCTTTGGAAAGCACGTATGCAATATGTAGGATTCCTGTCCCCATTCTTCAGATGAGGAAACTGAGGTACAGAGAGATTAGGTAACTTGCCTAAGATAAGTGGCTGGTGAGTGGCAAGGTCGGCCCTGGAGTGTGTTCTCTTAGTCAAAACACGACTACAAAATTGCTCCCCCAGCGCGGAGTCAAGGTAAGAGAGTAGTGCGAACAGAGCTCCTACTTCTTTGATTCCCCTGTTCGTGCATCAGATGTTTATGGGGAGCCCACCAGATTCCAGGCCCTGTTCAAGTCTCTGGGGGTACATGTGCATACAAGGAGGTACAGGCTTCTGCCTCCTGGAGATTGCGTTCTAGACAATAAACAGCTAAATGAATAAACACAGAGGACAATTTTGCATCATCATTTTTGCTGTGAAGATAACACAGGATAATAAGACAGAGAGTGTCAGGGAGGGGGTCCTTTAGATGGGTACACGGGGAAGGCCGCTCTGAGATCTGAGCAGTGGGACAAAGCCAGCCTAGCCACAGCCAAGGCCAGGGCAGAATACCGCCGCCGGAGGAAGGAGGAGATGTGAAGACGCAGATGAACTTGGGAGGTCAGAGGAGCAGGATGAAGGCCAGCATGGCCCACGGGTGGCGAGTGGGCAGCAGGGCACAGGAGGTCTGGGGTCAAGAATGACACTTGGCCCTTTAACGACATGGGTTCGCATGGCGTGGGTCTGCTCATACATCGATGTTTCTCTGTAAATACAGTACAGTATTAGAGTGCAGAACAATGTATTTTCTCTTCCTTATGATTTTTTAAAATTATGTTATTTAAAACCAATTAATTAACAGTGTATTATTAGTTTCAGAGGTAGAATTCAGTGACTCATCAGTTGCATATAATGCCCAGTGCTCATTATATCACGTGTCCCCCCACCGTCCATCACCCAGTTACCCCAGCCCCCCCAGCAACCCTCTGTTTGCCCCCTATGATAAAGAGTTTCTTATGGTTTGTCTCCCTCTCTGATTCCATCTTTTAAAATTTCTCCCTCCTTTCCTCAATGCTCCTCTGTTTTGTTTCTTATCCTTTTGATTTTCTTAATAAATGACACTTTCTTTTCCCTAGCTGACTTTATTGTAAGAATACTGCAGAGCATACCATACAACATACAAAATAGGTATTAATCAACTGTTCGTTATCCGTAAGGCTTCTGGTCCCCAGTAGGCTATTCATCGTTAAGTTTCAGGGAGAGTCAGATGTTACACATAGAGTTTCGGCTGTGCGGGGGGCCAGCGCCTTATCCCTGTGTTGCTCTGGGGTCAGCCTGTCCTATTTGCTGAGAAGTGTGTGCAAGTTCCTTTCCTGGGGTCCTTGCACACCCGAGGGCCTGAGAATAGCATTAACACAGTCCATAAACTTGGAAGGGACAAACTGACACCTCTTCTTTGCTAAACTTAAGCTCAAATATGTTATTTCCTTCAATGACAGCTGTGGGCAACAAATGGTCGTGGTATTTTAACCACACCTGCGCCATTGTCATTGCTGGTGTCACCGTAATGTTGCTCTTAGACCAACCTCTGGCTCTTCTGTGCCCCGGTAGCGCAAAAATGGAAAAATATTTTGACAGTCGTCTTTCTGCACCCTACAGTTAGGCAATACAGCGAATGGGAGAAACATCTGTAAATGTTTCTAAAGAAGGGGTTGAGAGACCTCAGCAGAGTGCGAGAAGGGTCCCCAGGCACAAAAGCGATGAAGAAGTCAGTATAGGATAGAACAGCGCCATCTCCGTTCGTTTCTCAAAAGCCTCCTCTGGCTACAGTCAGAAGAGGGGACACTGAGAGGCAGGACCACACCCGAGCTCCATTTACATAGGTTGTTACCTCTCATCCTTCCAGCAGCCATAAGTGATTTTGCCCATTTGAGAGAGCAGGAGACCGAAGCCCAGACTTGAGGTAATTTGGCTCAGCCGGTGGATGGCGGGGGGCTGGGATTTAAACATCCATCTCTCTGTGACGCCGAAGGACAGGAGGGTCCACAGCCCGTGAACGGGAGCCTGGGACAAGAGGTCAAAGGTGAACGGCATCTGCTTGGACCCCCGCACCACACCACCTCACCTGTGGACGAATGGCCGTCCCCTTCTGACTCTGCCAGATTCTGAAATCTGCCCACATAGGCCAGTAATGCAGCCCTGAGCCGAACCAACTAAATATTTCATAGGGATTTTAATTTAACTCTAAAGAAATTCATCCAGCCCTGAGAACAGACTGCCCCTTGGAGTAATAGCACTGGGGAGCACTTGGGCCCGAAGATGACATGCCACTTCCCCAGGAACACTAATGTGCCTGGGACATCTGCTCCTGAGCATTACGGAGGAGGGACTCCGCCCAGCGAGCACAGAGAAATCCCACAAATGTGGGTTTTGTGTTGGTTTGTGAAAGCTGTGATCGGAGCCTCCCTCTGAACAGGGAGCAGGCCTTCTTTGGGGCCTGGGTGCTGGCTGGGTTGGGGTGTGTGTGTGCATGTGTGGGTGTGTGAATGCATGCACGTGTGTAACAGGTGACCAGCTGCCTGCTCTCCTCTGTTCCCTCATCTGTGTTTCCAAATCCTGGGAAGGGAGGAGAGGTAGGGCTGGCATCTGGATGAGGACACGGTTTTGCAGGCGCCCGGTGAGCCCCAAGAGCGAGTTTATTCTTGACCCCGTGCACAGCGGGAGGAGTGGGAAGTCAGCCTGCCTCCCACCCCTGGTGAGCAGATGTGCGCACTTCTCAGGCTTGTTATTAGGAAGGCCTAAATGATGACTTTTCGCAGAAGCTCGAGCCAGGAGTGGGAGTGAGCTCCCTCATCTCCTTCAGATCCTGCTGCCGCTCTGCCTGGTGACCTTGTGAGTCACGGCAGGTTCCCTGGGCCTCTCGCTAGGCGGGGGAGGAGTGGGGAGGGAGAAAGGCACCCAGCAGGTGAATCGATCCAAAGACAGGAAGTAAGCAGATAATCTAATTTGAAATGGGCTGAGCTGCAGATGTTAATCTGCTCACTGCGCAGCAGGAAAGGACTGGGGGCCGGTGAGATTCTGGAAGGATCTTCATGCAGCCAGTCCCGCCTCTTCTCGCTGGGCCCAGGGTGGGCCTGTCCTCACCCTCCCTGTGCCTTCCCCCGGGCAGCATGAGAGCACAGGCCGGTTCCTCTCCTGCCTGAGGCTCCAGGGCATAGACCTGGGAGGGCGTGGGGGGGGGGGGGCAAGGAGCCTGCTGCTAGGGATGTGGGGCATTGAGTCTTCTTTAGGCTGGAAGAGGAGGATTGTATCTGACCACGTCTGGATCATGACCTGAATCTGGTTCTACCATTCTGACTTACTGATAAAATCCCTCCTGCGTACAGGCTTGCGTCAGACTTCAGCCTCATTCTGTGGTCAGCGAGGAGGCCCTCTAGGGTAAGCCACGTTTGGTGGGCTGTCCTCCTGTGTCCTGCAATGTTGGCTGTGCTGGTTGTCCATTTAGGGACGTATTGGGGGCCCACTTTGGGAAATCCCCCTTGAACAGTGCAACCATCAAAAGTACACAGCCCTGGGCACTGGGTGGCTCGAACGGTTGGGCATCTGCCTTTGGCTCAGGTCATGATCTCAGGGTTCTGGGATCGAGCCCCACATCAGGCTCTCTGCTCAGCGGGGAGCCTGCTTCTCCATCTCCCTTTGTGTTCTCCCTTTCTCTCTCTCTGTCTCTCTCAAATAAATAAAATATATTTAAAAAAAAAAAAAGGGTACGCAGTCCTGAGACTACATGTGGGTCTGAAGCCAGCTTTCTTATGTCCTAGCTTTGTGTACTTGAGCAGGTTACTAACCTCTTTGGGCTTTGGTTTCCTTGTCAAACAGGGCCAATGGCAACGATGAAATGCTACGTATGTTAAGTATTCCAAAGACCTTGTCCCGGGAGCTGAGACAGGCACCCAGATGCCCACACCAACAGGAGGGGCAAACATTTACAGAGAGTTATTCTGTGCCAGGCCTGGCTTGAGATGGCATGCTCATTCGATTCCCATAGAGACTCTGTGAAGGTGGGAACTGTTGTCCTGCCCCCTTTAGAGAAGAAGAAAGTGAGGCACAGAGAAGGTGCGTGCAGAGCAGACAGCCAGCTAGGAAGTACAGAGTTGGAGGAGGAGCCCTGGGCCCCCTGCTCTGATCCAGGGCAATGCGTGGCATACGCCCCTCAGTGGTACAAGCAGTGTGTTATCGCTTTTGCTGATGGAGCAGAGGAAGGCCTTACTCCTGGGGAGGTGACAGATGTTTTTGCAGAGCAAGTAAACTGTGAATGGACCTTGAAGACCCAGTGGTTGTGGGTTGGACATTCAAGATGGAGGACACAGGTCGTTGGAGCCACTGCTGTTGGGATGTGCAAGGTGTGTTTGGAGTCAGGTGCTTGGGGCCCCAGGGGATGCTGGGAAGTGAGGCTGAAGTCACTGGAGTTCACAGGATTGTGGATAGTTGGCTAACAGGGAGGACAGGTATGGTTGTCATGGTGTGAAAGTTTTTATTTTTTTTTTTAGAAAAATGAGGATGGTCTTTTCTTGCCTCTCTTGAATCTTTTTTCTTCACTAGAGCCAACTGAATTGGTTGAGGGTTCAGGACACAGTCTCTGAAGCCCAGCTGCCCAGGTTTGAATCTGGTTCTGCCACTTACTTGCTGTGCAACCTTAGGCAAGTTCCTTAACCTCCCTGAGCCTCACGTTTCTGATCTGTAAAATGGGGTAATCATAGTAGCTTGCCCCATACGGGTCTTAGCGCTAAGTGAGATAATATGCAGCAGGTGCTCCGTCCATTACCTGACACACAGGAAGGGCTGTAGGCGTTAGCTGCCTTAGTGTTACAAATCTTATCTTGTAGGCCATCCACTGCTTAAAATACTCAGGGTCCATCCGATTCCTCTTCAGTGTGTTGCCTCTTCTGCCTGCCTCTCCAGCCTCCTCTTACAGCATGCGCCCCAGCCTTATGTCCTCCGGCCACTCTGGCTTTCTTCCAGCCCCTGGAATGCACCAAGCTTCCTCCTGTCTCAGGGCCTTGGCACATGCTATCCCTTCCCCTGGGAGTGCTCAACTCAGGCCATCTCACAGGTAACTCCTGCTCAGGCAACTGCATCTCATCTTGGGAAAGCCCCTCCCGCCCCCCATCCCACCCCCAGACCTCCCAGACTCTGTCAATGCTCTGTTCTACCTTCTCGTGGTGCCTTCTAAACCCCTTCATAAAACCTGTTACAGCCATAATTTTACAAACATTTACTCTAACGGTCTGATGATGGGTCTGCCTCCCTAGTGGACTGTCAGGGGCCGTCAGGGGCCATGCCTGTCTCTCAGCACCTTGCCCACTGCCTGGGTCAGGGAGGAGAGTCAGAAAAGAGGGCTGAGGGAATACTGAGCATCGCAGATGGAGGAAGAGGCACTGAGTTCTGCACATTGTCCCTGCCTACCCCAAGAGTCCACACTCAGGTGGGGGGAACCCAGAACATAGCACTCACAAGAGCTCGACGAGCTCAGTGTCCCATGTCACCCTCAGCCAGAGCCTAATGCACATGATCCCTCGCTGCCAAGCCAAGCTTGGTGGACTCAGAGCTCCTTCCTGCCTGGGTGTTTACGCGTTATGCCGGCCCCGTTCTCGCAGCCTTAAGCAGGCCTCGCTTCAAATTCCGTAAGCCTCCTCCATATACCGGGATCTCCCGAGACAATTATCTTGGAATGAAGGTTTCCAGGAATGCTCAATACAACCTTATTCTGTGCAGCATTTTCTCATTCCATCTGTAGCCTCCCAGAGCTTTCCAGAGTTAAGTAACACAATTACAGAGTTAAATAAATGACAGCAAAGAATGCGAGGCACTGTGGGGCCTGAGCGGCAGGTGAAATAAAGTGTGTGCATGCAGATGGGGCCTGCAGAGGGGCAGGAAGCGCTGGCGCTGGGGAGTGGCCGGCTGCCCCAGGGGGCAGGAGGCTGGGGTCGTCAGGGTGCAGGGAGGGGGAGAGTGCTGTAAAACAAAAACAAAAACAAACAAACAAACAAACAAAAAAACGGAGAGAAAAGATCTGGAAGCTGATCACAGATAGCACCATGGAAGTTAAAGGAAGCTGGAGAGGTCTTTTAATCTGCTGTCCCTGGAGGAGAATCACATAACAAGGAAGAGACTTTGGAAAATGACTGGATTTGGTCTCCAAGCTGGGTGTCAGCTTTTTCCTTGAGTTTTCTAAGCAGTGGGACAGGATGAGGCCTAAGAAGGTCCTTATGTGAATCTTTGGAGACAGGCAGTCACACCAGTGTTAACACAGCTCTGTGTCTGTCCCGGGATAGGCCAAATGTCCAGGGTCCCCTGCCCTACACGAAGCTAGAAGAGGCCTGGCTGCCCTCCCGAACGTTCCTGCTCAGCATGGGTTGGGATACTGTCTGCAGAGACTCTTGTAGGCCTCCTGGTGGCAAACGTGCACTGGGTACTTTCTTTGCACTGGGCCCCGTGCTCGCGTCTACAGAGTGTCGTCTCACTCAGTTCCTTAGCAAAGCTAGGAAGTGGGTCCGATTATCATCCCCACTTTACATGTGAGGAAACTGAGCCTCAGGGAGGTTGAGTGACTTGCCTGAAGTCACACAGCAAGTCGGTGCATACTAATGGAATCCAGACAGGTCCTTCACATCCTGAAGGCTGAACCTCAGCCCCTCATCCTGGGGCCTCCACAGCTCCCCCAAGGCCCGGCAGAGCTCTCCAGGGTGTTTGGGTTAGAAGACTTGCACTCCCGCCATCTCTCTTAACTTGCACAATAAAATGAGTCCCAGAGAGGCTGAGTGGCTAGAGGCATGCGTCTTCGGCCCTGTCCCATCCTCTCCTTAGCTCAACTCTGTGGCGGCGGTGGGGGGGGCGCGGGCAGGGGAAGGCGGGCTGAGGCCACTGGCGGTCGACCCTTGCTGCTGGGCCCTGGCTGAGAGAATGGGAGAGCGTTTTGCCCAAAAGGGGGCAGCAGCTCTCTAAAAGAGGAGGAGGACACAGAAGAGTGCTTTGTTCCCTTCAGACGGTCCAGGATCCAGGGCTGCCATCAGACTCCTTCCCGGTGGTAGCCGTGTTCTCAGGGAGGCGCCAGGTGGGAGCCAGGGCTCAGGCAGATGCCGCCTGGAGCCCTGCTGTGAATTTGCGGCCTTCTTCGCAGCCAGGCCCCAGCTCCCAGGAGAAGCACGGCAGCCACACTGAGCCTCCAGGCTTTGATAGCAATGGGGGCAGTTGCATGACCCCTATTTAAACTCCATGAGAGAAAGGATAGTCTGTTTTGAAAGTGACCTCCAGGCCAGCTCCAGCCTGCCCTCCCCTTGTAAATTCTGCAAACATCCAGGAGATAAAAGAGGGGGATCTCTCGGTGGCAGAACATGAAGCTCTTCAAAGAACACTTTCAATCAAAACTGGGGAGGAGAGAGGTCTTTCTCTCAGAGGGAATGTATTTATATGCCCCTGTGTGTGCGCGCACACATACACACCTCCACCCCAAGACCGGAACATCGTAATGTATACAGAACTTTCTGCCACTTCTCTTTTATCAGCCCTCCTTCGGTTCCCCTGGCTCTGGGGGATGCCTACCTTTTTTTGGTTTCCCACTTTGTGGAGCTACACTCCCAGACCTGCTGTCCAGATGGGGGTGTCCCTTCCTGACCTTTCTGGATTTCTTTCCCTAAAATAAAATGTCCCCACCCGGGGTCCCTGTCGGCTGCTGGTCTTTGCTGACCAGTCTGCGAGTTTCTTCCTCAGAGCTCCTTCTCCTCGTCTGTTCCAGAACATTCAATTCTGCGGACCACCATCATCTTCTTGAGCAAAACAGGGGCCCGCGGAAGTAAGCTCTACCCGTTTGAGGCAAGCGAAATGCGAGTGTGGGGTTTGGGAGCTGGAGAAGACAGTTTAGAGGGCATGTGGTGGGGCCTTTTCATCTGACGGGATGAAACTTCACCCCAGAAAGTGGAGTCACTCGCCCACGGTCACAGTGAGCCGTGGCCTGGCTGCAACCAGGGCCATGTCTTCTGATGTCCTGTCTACAGCTCTTTCTGCCCAAGAGCACGGCCCTCCTGCCCCGAGTGGCCAGAGATGCAGAAGGGCTGGGGCGGACAGGCAGCCTGCCCTCCCCTCCCTCCTTCCCCTACGCCGAAGGTTGCTGGCATCGTACACTCCCAGCCCCCTTGGCTTGTTAGTCTGGTTTCATGGCATATTATCTCCTCATCTAAGACTGCTTTATAGCATAATGTGTTTTTAACTAAGGTGAAATAAAATGAACGCGCATCTTTTGGAATAACCGGATCCCCAGAGGTTGTCGCTAAAATTTCGGGGGGTGTTGAAGCCAAGGTAGATAATTACTATTCTCTACTGAGTTGATTAAATAAAAACAAAACAAAATAAAACAAAAAACACCACCACAAAATCTCCATCATTTCTTTTAGCTTGCCACGGCTTTTTTCCATCCCACTCCTTCCCTGCCTCCCCTTCCTGTAACTTACTCCTGCCGGGGGCGGGGGGGGGGGGGCAGGAAAGGGAAGAGGGACCGACTGGTGGCCAGGAATCAGCAGTGTCCACATGAGGCGGTTGTTCTGTTTGGCTCCAGTTTGGAAAAGGTCTCTCTGTGAGTAGACGGAGATGCCCTGTCCGAGCCTGGGGCACACACTCTCCCTTGGGTATGTGGCCGTTCTGCATGCACGCGGGAAAGGCTCTACGGCTTTACCATGACATCATGACAGCTTTTATAAACTTGTGAACCGATTTCCAAATTCCAACTCAGCATTTGCCCTTTTGGGATGTGTGGGTGGCTCAGTTGGTTAAGTGTCTGTTTTCGGCTCAGGTCATGATTCCGGGGTCCTGGGATCAAGTCCTGCCTCGGGCTCCTTGCTTAGTGGGGAGCCTGCTTTTCTCTCTTCCTGCAGTTCTCCCTGCTCCTGCTCTCTCTCTCTCTCTCTCTCTCTCTGACGAATAAATAAATAAAATCTTAAAAAACAAAAACAAAAACAAAATTTACCCTTTGGGGGCGAAAGCTGTAGGTGAGGAAAAGAAACCTGTGGGTAGAGTTGTTGAGTTCAGTTAATTGGCAGGACAGGATCTGTTTTTAAATAACCAGAGAAAGGACTAAAAGCTGTGTTTATCTTTGCCCACTTTATCCATTTTGGTTTCCTCCTCTTTTCTTCCGTTCTTTCAGTCCAACCCAACTGACTCTCTCGTCTCCTCCTCCCAAGGTTCATGCAGGGCTTGGCTGCCGACTAGCTAGAAGCCTGCCCGTGTGAGACCCGGCGCTGCACCTGCTGGGTCTTTGTGCTGCGTTGATTATCTGTTGGCCTACACCTGTGCTCTCAAGCGGGCAGAACTGCCATCAGTGCCACCGTCACGGAGGAGCCGAGGTTCTGAAAGACCCAAGCAGCCCTCCACAAAGAGCCCCCAAATGAAAGCATTAACAATCTTCTAATCAAACTTCGTTTTTTAATCTCAAGGGTTGATTCATTTGATAGCAGTAATTAGCACTCTCTTGGAGAAATACAGAAAGAGCACAATGAAGCATTCACATATTTCATTTTATATTGAAATATCTCTTACATCCGCATCCTAGTTTCTTTTTTTGGCACCTGGCCTGCCTTTATAAGGCCCTGAGTTCGTTAACCTCTGCCAGATTACATGGCTGCACCAGCAGACGGAACGTGGATCGGGAGTGGAGGTGCAAGATCGAAATGCGGGAGAGACTGACCTTTGCCAAGAGATTTATCCTTCTTGTACGCAAATCGCAAATTCCCTTGTGTGCGGAATGAGGACCAGCATGTCTCTTTCTCTATTTTCTTTGCAGTGATTTAGGAAGAATCGTGCACTTGTGCGCGTGTGTGCGTGCGCTCATTCAGAGACGACGCCTGGCCTGTTCTCAGACTGCTGGGGACTCCACTTGTCCTCCTTTCTGTCTTCCTCTCTTCCATCAGCTGCTCCACTGGAATTAGAAGAAGGAGTTAAGCTGACATGGAAACCAGTGGAGGCCAGTCTGAGATACACGCCTCTGTTATAAAACATGGTTCTTTGGGGCACCTGGGGGGCTCAGTGGGTTTAGCCTCTGCCTTTGGATCAGGTCATGATCTCAGGGTCCTGGGATCAAGCCCCACATCGGGCTTTCTGCTCAGCGGGGAGTCTGCTCCCCCCCCCCCAACCCCCGCCTACCTCTCTGCCTACTTATGATCTCTGTCTGTCAAATAAATAAAATCTTTTTTAAAAAAAATGGTTCTTCCATATTAGTGGATGTCAGAATCAGCTGCGCAGCTTGGTACCAATACAGTTGCCTGTGTCCTACCCACCGTCTGATCCAGGGGGCCCCGGGGTGTGACTCAGGAATTCGTATTTTAGTCAGCCTCCCACAGGATTCTGATTCAGGTGGTCAGAGACGAGATGTACGAGATGTTGAGAATCCCCGTTAGAGAATCTCTGGGCAGGGTCCTGGCACGGTCTTCACCTCATATCCTTGGTTTAAGGACAAGGCCAAGGATGTCTAGGGACTGGCCTAGGTTAGGGAGTTGGTGAAGGACCGGAACAGAACGCTGGTTCTGGGCTTTTCCCCTTTGCACCATGCACGGGGAAGCAGACCAAGAGGAAGTGAGTTTGCTTTGCCAGGGGATGGGTTTAAATAAGGGACGAGGACGAACTGTCTGGCAAAGAGGAACACTGAGGAAGCCGATGGTGTTGAATTCAGACTCTCATCAGGTATGGGCATCTGTGGTGTCCTACAAGGGCCAAGAGCACAGAAGGAAATGTCTTCAGAACAAATTCTGGTGACTTTTACATGGAAGGCCACAGAACCTTCTTTTACTTCTTTGGCGCCTGAACTGTAACCTGAGCAGCAATTTAAGTGTCCAGGGCCCTGGGAGGCCAAGGTCCAGTCCCAGCTCTGACAAAGACGTGCTCTGTGGTGGTGGGGCTACCCGCTCGATTGCTTGGTGGTGTTAGCTTGTCTCTCTTCCATGCTTACATCCATTTTCTCGCACCCCCAAGACCCCCACCGCGGTTCCTCTTCAGGCTCGCACCTCCTTCAAGTTCTGTGGACTGAGCAAATTAGGAAGTTGAATTTTAAAACGACTTCCTGTTGAGAATCCAGTAGCCTCTGTGCCCGTTCTCCCTCTCCTTGGGCATTTTGAGATGGTCCCTGAACAGTCCTCTGCTGTTTGTACTTACTGATGTGTCTAGAGGCGTCTGGCCACAAGTGTGCCTGAATTCCAGCTTTAGCACCGTGTCCTCTCGTGAATGATTGTTCGGGTCTGAGATGGCTCAAGGCCACCCAGAGTCCCTCCCCACACTGAGAAGCCAGACCAGAGTGACATCTCCCCAGTAGGGACGGCCTCTGGCCACAAGTCTCTGTCCCTGCATCTCACCTGGGCCGCCCCACTGATGGGATCTGTCTGTCCCTTTCAGAAAGCGGACCTGGCCGTGGCGGGCCTCACCATTACTGCGGAGCGGGAGAAGGTGATTGATTTCTCCAAGCCATTCATGACTCTGGGAATTAGCATTCTTTACCGAGTTCATATGGTAAGAGACTTATTTTATAAGCATTTATGTCATTAAAGTTATTTGCATGCAAACACTGAGTTATATGGTAATAATGAATGACTCACAGAAATATTTAGATTTCAAGACTTAAATGCAAATGAGCTGGGCTATTTTTTCCGCATCAGCTGTGCGGACTTGCAAACAGGAAGAATGGAAAAGTCACACTTGTGGGCTTTCCAGTAAAAATTGCTTCTGCCTCACTGACTAGGGATGGCTGAGAGCGAGCGCTCAACCCTGGTTGTGCCGTGTGTCGGTGAGTGGACCTGTTGGTCACTCTGCTTCCTCCTAGGGACGGGGTCTCCAGTCCAGATAAGTCATCCCAGCATTTTCAAGGACTTTGCTGATTCCCAGGTGCATCTCTGTTCACTCTGAGCGTTGTCTGGTGAGGGAATGCAGACTCCATCCTCTCCGGGTTAGCTATATTAGTGAATAAATGATGTCATTTATATCTGGCCTGTCCCCTTTTTGACATCCTTCAAAAAAAAAAGAGAGAGAGAGAGAGAGAGAGAAAGACTTCTCTGCTTAAGTTGCCTAGAGTGAGTAGAGTAAGGGTCTAAATGAGTTTGGGAAGGCACACCAATAGGCGTGAGGACAGACCTGATGGAGGACCCTGGCCAGTGGGGGAGGATCAGGAGAGTAACAGGGCTACAAAGGGAATACTAGCGATGTTGCCAGGACACAGTTGCCTGAACCAGAAGAGCCTCCCTCTCATCCTTTTATCCAAACTGACTCTGAATGCACAGCTATTATAAAGATTCCCCAATGCTCAAGTCATTCTCGGTGTCTGAAGTCACACTAACCTAGAATACTGCAGGGTGTTACCCGGCGCCACAAGGCTGCCCAACAGGGAAGGGATCAAGCGCTCATCCCACGTGCCTGCTGAAGAACAGACCCTCTAGCTTCTGACCCCTTCCCTGGCCCCACATCCCAGCCCTGGAGAAAGAGGATTGTCTGTATTCACAGTACCAGCCTGGGCTCACGTAGCCAGGGCTGCTAGGACATCGGAAACTGCAGCCCATTTCTGTAAGAGGGAGAGTTCCCTTGTCACAGAGCCCATTGGAGCAGCTCCGAGGAGCACTATCCAATGCTGGACCTCAGCATCCATCATGATCGCTGCCTGGCTTAGAAAAGGAAGTCACGGCGTTTAGAAGAAGAGGCAGCATCGAAATCCCAAGCTCCCCAGGCTAAGACAAAAAGCAGTGTGAGGATTTGGGCACTGTTGGCGCTGTCATTGATGTGGCTGTCTTGTGAATTAAGGGCGAGAGCGATGTCCCCCGCCTCTTTTCCACGATGATGAAAGCTCCCGTTCATTGAGCAACTCTTACATCCCAGACGCTCTTTCCAGCCCTGCAAGGATCTTGACTGTGGTCATGGGTTGACTTGTGTCCCCTCAAAAGACATCTTGAAGTCCTAAGCCCCAGGACCTTATTTGCAAATAGGGTCTTTGCAGATCTAATCAAGTTGAGATGATGTCATACTGGATTTGAGCAGGCCTTTAGCCAAGGAGGGGTGTCTTTGTAAAAGGAAGAAAATGTGGACCCGGGGGAGAAGAGCGTGTGAATTTGGAGACAGAGTAGCAGGATGTCTCTATAAGCCAAGGAACACCAAGGATTGCCAGCAACCACCAGGAGCTAGAGGTGACAAGCAGGCATCCTCCCCTAGAGCCTTCAGAGGGAGCATGGCCCTGCTGATACCTTGATCTTGAACTGCTCACCCCTGCCTGGGAGACTATACGTTTCTATTGTTTTAAGTCACCTAGCTTGTGGTACTTTCTTCTAGTGGTCCTAGGACACCAGTACCCTCGTGTTGTTCTTGTAAGTGTGAGGGCAGAGATCGCACCCAGGAATGGTGTGCTTCGAGCCTGTGCTGTCTCTGGGACACCAGGCGGCTCCCCTCATTCAGGTGATCTTTGAGTAACTTGTCCTGGAAGGCTTTCTTGTGTACCTTTTCTCATCTGGTCCTTAGGACTGTTGTTTGAGAAGAGGGAAGGTATTAGAATTCCAACTTGACAGTAAGGAAACTAAAGTCACACTTGGAACTGACACACGGTGGGGCCTAGAAGCCAGGTGTTCTAACTCTTGAGACAAGGGTTCTTGTCCTCCTACCTGTCCGTAGTCCCTGGGTGATTTTCCAGCTAGCACTGTGTCTTGAACCTGCCTCACCCCATTCCTGCAACTGAGCCCCGAGGCAGCATCCCAAAGAAGTGGGGGAACATAGGACCTTTCTCCAAATCATATTACTATGGCCAAGCTGTACAACTAGGCTCTGGCCTTGATTTCTTGATTAATGCCAAGGATACGAGAGCCCCACTCACAACCCGATGGACCGGGAGGAACCATGTAGGTAAAGGCTCCTGATCCCTGGTGTTTCTACTCATTGCCTGGGGACGTCCTCTGCTAGGCTACCCTCACCACTGGGCACACCACTGCCTGGAATATCAACTCCAGCCAGAAACAAATTCCCACTCACCAGTCCTCTGGACATCTTTAATTGGATTGTTGGCCAGATATTACCCACTACCGCAAACCTATGATTGTATTAGTTCTTGGAACATGAAGTTTTACACATCAGCTTCCCTAAGCTATGGTGCCCAGGGTTTGATCAATCACTAGCTTAGATTTTCCATGAGAATATTCTGTAGATGGGATTAACAGCTGTGTTCATTCCACTTTAAGTAAAGGAAGTTACCCTTGATAATGTCAGTGGGCCTCATCTAACCAGTTGAAGGCCTTAAGCACAAAAACAGGTTTCCTGGAACAGAAAGAATTCTGCCTCAAGACTATCCCTTAGAAATCCTGCCTGAGTTTCCAGCAGGTGCTATAGATTTTGGCCTTAACTGCTCCCACAATGGTGAGAGCCAATTCCTTAAAGTAAAAAATCTCTACACACACACACACACACACACACACACACACACACACACA
>NC_081557.1:88366763-88510882 GCF_022355385.1 Mustela nigripes | reverse complement strand
ATATACACACACCACTTCTTTATCCATTTATCAGTTGACAAACAATGCAGGCTTTTTCTATAATTCAGCTATTGTTGATAGCGCTGCTATAAACATTAGGGTGCATTATCCCTTCAAATTAGTATTGTTTGGATATTTGGGGTAAATACTTGGTAGTGCAATTGCTGGGTCGTAGGGTAACTCTATTTTTAACTTATTGAGGAACCTCCATGCTGTTTTCCAGACTGGCTGCACCAGCCTGCATTCCCCCCACCAGTGTCGGAGGGTTCCCCTTTCTCCGCATTCTCGCTAACACCCATTGTCTCCTGTGTTGTTGATGTTAGCCATCCTGACAGGTTGAGGTGGTGTCTCACTGTTGTTTCGATTTCTGGTTCCCTGATGCCGAGTGATGTGGAGCATCTTCCATGTGTCTGTTGGCTCTCTGGGATGTCTTCTTTAGAGAAATGTCTACTCACGTCTTCTGCCCATTTTTTAACCGGGTTATTTGTTGAAGGGGCTATCTTTGAGCAAAAGCCTTACCTCCTCCTGTATTCCTTTAAGCTGGAGTATCCCTGTTTGAGATTCTGTAATCCACCACTAGATGGACCTATTTGATATTTTGTCTTCAGAGAAAAAACAGCTTTATAGTCAGTGAAGTCTTCCTAAGAAAGATTTAGATCACTGATCTTAAAACAAGATTTGAGTTTTAAAAAGAGAACCACTCATACAAAATAATGAATGAAATAAACTCACATCCTTAAATAATGTTAATAAAAACAAACACCTGTGTGTAAAACCCCCAGCTTAAGAAATCACATACAGCCCAATAAATCTTCTAAGCTAACTGCACTCCCCCTCTCTTCTCCCTTTCCTTCGCATGCGTATGAAGCCAATATTTTGAATTATAAATTAGCAGATACTTAAAAAAAAATTAGCTTTACAATATATGATATGTCACTAAACAATATAATGTTGAATTTTTCTAGGTTTTGTAGCTTATCTTGTCTCACTTTGATTCTATTTCTCAGATTCACCCATGTTGGTATGTATAGCTCCAGTGCATTTTTTTTTTCAAACTGCTCTAGGATATGCTGCTGTATGAATAGACTAAAATTCATTTATCTGTGTTACCAATTTTAGACTTGCTTTTTTCATTCAATACTATCATTTTTAGGATTCTCATTTTCATTATGCAACTAAAATTTAGACAGATTAAACACTGTTGATATGTAAACTGTGTTGGATAATTCCAATATCAGTCGAGGGAGTCTGACCCTCCAGTTTGTTTGTTTGTTTTTCCTGCTGATGTTCATTTAGGCGGGCTTGTTTCTTCATGTGCTTTGGTAATTAAGAAAAAATTGTGAGTGCATGTTCCTTAGGTGGCAGGTCTCTCAAAATGTTTTGTTTTCTCCCCCATGGTTATATATCCTAATTAAGTGCCAGGAGCTCTCCATTTCTCTTATCTGGAAATCACTGCACCCATTGCTCAATCAGGATAATAGTCTCTGTCTTCAGCAATGGGAGGGAGGCGGGCAATTACTCTTTCCTTTGGGCAGGGAGATCCATGGCTTGTCGTGTTCTCCAAAGATGAGTATTTTAGAAAGCCTGGTGGCAAAGCTATTGCCATCTTTCACATGAGCCACATCAAGAGCAGCTTGTCTCCCTCCTTTTCTCTGTCAGTGGCCCACGTTAGCACATTCAGTCAACATACATAACTAGCAGAACTTGATGGAATGCCCAATTGATTTGGCCAAGTCCTGAATCAATCTAAGAGGATTGTCAATCTGGCTGGTGCCCACAAAGATCTTTCTCATGTCACAGAACTTATACTTGGCCTCCTCAGGCATAATGATGAACAGCAAGGTGACCTTTGGGTCACAGATCACATAGAAATCCTTGCCACTCTTGTCAATGTTGAAGACATTCATAACTGGCAGGGTATCCTATGTTGGTTTGCAGCCTGCAGTCAAGCTTAAGGAATCGTGGCCTGCAGATCTACTTTCTCTCCTCTCAGAGCACACTTGAATCTGTTCTTTAGTAAAATAATGAGAGGGGCCAGTGAATGCACAACGGACAAAAACGTCAGTTAGTATGTTGAGTATCTAATGCTTTGGAGTGCTATATGTTTCAGCACCATGAGTCATGACTGTTCCAGGTACAGAAAGAGCTGAAATCCATGCATCAACTACACAGGGAAGATTTGCTTTGCTCCTGCCAGGCCAGGAGCATAGAGGCAATACCAACCTATGGCCACTTTAAAATGAAATCTGGCTTGATAGTATTCAGACCACAAGCTAGCATGAATTTTGTCCCCAAAACAGCAAGAGTGTGGGCTTGTGGTTCAAAATTCCCAAGTAGGATCTTTCTTTCTTTTCCTATTCATTCTAGAACCAGCCTAAAGAGATAAGTTTCCCTTTGAGTGATTAGTTTCTACATCAACCATTTCTAGAGTCCTGGCTTGTACTAGAATCTTGGATTCTACTTCCTACCCTTCCTTGGATCCAGACTTTGCCTCCTATTAGAGGTCATTAAAATGCAAATTTCAGGCCTTCCAACTTTCAGTCACAAAAGATTTTTGGTGTTACCCTAATCATTAAAAACCAGATAAGCTACAAAATCATAGTTCTTCACCCAACAGAGACCTGAGGACAGAAAATAAAACTAACTAAATGAAGCTCTAGAAAGTAAAGAGTCCTTCCTTTAAAAGTAGAAATCTATAGCTGTTTTCATCATAGTAGAAATGCTAAAAGATGAAAGAGTCATCATAGTAGGTGATAAGGAGAAGCCAGCCACATTTTAATGAATTTTTAATGATTGCATGTAAAGTAGCATGATGAACTAGAACCCCAAGGAGCCCCAAGCAGAGTGTGCACCTGCCTGCTATTTACCATAGGTCCTCATAGAAGGCACATGGATTATAAGCTAAAGGCTGAGAGAAGAGCAGAAGGGCTTAGAGAGATCCCATATAAGGTGCTCTGACCTCTCCCAAGTAAAATGATGCTCAGTGAAGTGTACGAGCAAGGCAGAAAGAGGAGGGAAATCACTCTCAGGCACTCTGGGATTTTACTGAGTGCAAACAGCAAATTCCAAAGACTAAAAGCAGACTAGTAGAACAGAGAGAGCTCTCCTTGGGTATATAAAGATAAGGACAGAACTGCAGAGCCAATAGAAATTTCTAGTGACTCAAAATGCTAGAAAACAGGCTGTGAAGCGGACAGAAATCTCTCATGTTTCAAAAAGCGGGTGTCTAGTCTGTAAATTATCAAAGGAATTAATGAGGAGTTACTGGTACTTGCCTGGGGCCTCTACAGGGCTAGGGATTCTAGGCATTCTGACAGAAGAAGGGCTGAGGAATTTTCCATAGAAAATATTGTTTCCTTTAACCTCTACTAGTCTCATATACACGGTGTTCAATGTACAATGTAGGAGACATACAAAGAAGAAAATGCAACTCATGATCATGAGAGGAAAGAAGCAGACCAGGAGATGGATCAGCCATTGGAATTATGAGACAGGGACTCTAAAATAACCAGGAAAATGTTAGAGGTTCTATAAGGAAAGCTAGACAACATTCACAGACATATGGGAAATGTCAGCAGAGAGACCGAAATGATAAAAATGATCAAATGAAAGCACTGGAAATGGAAAATATAATACCCTAAGTGAAGAATTAATTCGATAAGATCAGAAGCAGCCTGGGCACAGGAAGAAAATGATCTATAATGGAAAAAGAGCAGAAATTATATAAACCAAAACACAAAAATTAGGAAATGCAATGAAATATCTGAGATCTATGAGACACATACATGTAATTCAAATATCAGAAAAAAAGAGAGAATGGGGTAGAAGAAACTGTTGAAGAGACAATGGCTGGGAGCTTTCCAAAATTGTTGAAAGATGTTAATTAGCAAACTCCAAGCAAGATAAACACACACACACATACACACACAGAGTACCCAGCACACAGGCACATCAGACTCAAACTGTTGAAAACCAAGATAAAATTTAGAAGCAGCTACAAATATTACATACAGAGAAACAACAGTGAGAATTCCGCTGACTTCTCATTGGAAACTAGGTGGTCCAGAAGACAATGGAAAGACAACTTTTAAGTGCTTGAAGAAAAAAAAAATAAAACTAGAATTCTATATGCAGCAAAATACATCATTCAAAAACAAATGAAAAATACATTAAAGACAGACAAAAGTGGAAAGATTTCATCTCCAGAAGAGCAGCATTGCAATAAACACTAAAAAGTAATTCAGGGTACAGGAAAATGATACCAGATGGTAGCTCAGAGCTTAAGAAAGGAATGAACACAAGAAAATTATGTGGGTAAGTAAAAAAGACAAATTTAATTTTTTTAGAGGGAGAATTATACATTTACAGCTACATTTCTTTAAAAGACTATGGAACGGACTTTAAGGGAAGATGACAGAGTATGAAGATAAGCTCACCTCCTCCCACAGATACAAACAGATCAACACTCACATCAGTATAACAGCGCAGAAAATGACCCAAAGACTGGCAGAACAAACTACACAACTAAAGACAGAGAAGAAGAAGGGCAGAGATGCAGCGGGGAGTTAAACACACTACAGGACTGTCTGTCAGGGAAGTGGGCGGACCCACAGGCAAAGAGGAGAGAAACAGACCCTTACACAGGCGAGCTCACACAAGGAAGATGAGTTCCCATAACATCTGGCTTTGAAAATAACAGGGGATGAATTTTCATGAATTCTTACAACCAGTGGGACTTACCCAGGAATTTCATTTTATTTTTTTCTTTCCAAATTTTTAAATTTATTTATTTGTCAGAGAGAGTGCATAAGCAGGGGGAGCTGCAGGCAGAGAGAGAAGCAGGCTCCCAGTTGAGCAGGGAGCCTGACAGGAGGTTTGATCCCAGGACCCTGAATCATGACCTAAGCCAAAGACAAGATGCTTAACCAACTGAGCCACTGACTTTCCAAATTTTTATTTAAATTCTAGCTAGTTAACATATAGTATGGTACTGGTTTCAGGAGTAGAATTGAATGACTCATCATTACATGACACCACCCACTGTTCATTAGAACAAGTGCTTCCCTTAATACCCATAACCCAAACCCTGGAATTTTAAAAACCCATAGGCTTGGCTCTCAGAGAATTCAGAGAATGGACAGAAAACGGAGTCTGCATCCTTAAAGAGACAACACAACAAACAGCCCTATGGAGATGAAGATTATAAGCAGCAGTTTCAAAAACACCTGGGCCATACAGAAGTGTTACTAATCTCAGAGCAAGTCCCCAAAGAGACAGAAATGACTGGGAGATGCCAGCAGGAACAAAGGAACTGGCAAACAACACTGCAGACTCCCACCCCCCAGCATAAACACAGGGCCATCTGTGGGAGCCAGTGCAGTGCCTATACTCGCTGCCTAATTTACTAACACCACATGTACTGCCCCTGCACTTTGGTAGACCTGCCCCCTCCAGCCAGTCTTGTCTCAGGCCCAGTGTTGCAAATGCCCTTCCTACAGAGGACAGGAAGCACACAAGCCTTGCTAACACCACCACACTTGCCAACCTGCTCCCCTGTCCACAAGGCAAATCTGAGCCCTCAAATGCTGTTTGCCTGGAGCCCATCCAGGGCAATGCCTCAGGCCTGGCAGTTGTGCAAGCAGCCCCAATAGGGGCTGGCACCACTCCAAAGCGACTCCTTCCCTGGAAATAGGGGAAGATAGCCACACACAAAAGTCAGACTTTGGCCTCAGCAGTGGGTTGGGAGCAGATATCTAGTCTGACTGCAAGCCCCATGCACCTATGAAGGCTTCTCAAGGGACAATACAGGGAAAGTACCCTGAACTTTAGTACTGCTGCATCTCTGGCAAATGCCTGGTCTGACTCAACTCAAGCTTAAGGCAGCCCTAGACAGGCCCACTAACACTACAGAGACCAAACAATGCACACAACAGGAAGAGAGCCATCACAGATGAGTAGACTGATGGAAAAAGTGGCCAAGCCACAAGAGCAGGGTGCACGCAACACAAAGAAGACACCTCCGAAGCACCAGGTTCTGGTGAACAGGGGGCTCTGTAAAACAGGACACTACAAGGCCTCTTCTTCATAAGGCCATGACTTTCAAGAGCAGGAGACATAGCAGACTTTCCTGTGACACAGAAACAGACAAACAAAATGAAGAGACAGAAGAATATGTCCCAAATGAAAGAACAGGGCAAAATCATAGCAAGAGACCTAAGTGAAACAGAGATACATGATATGCCTGATTGAGAATTTAAAGTAATGATCATGAAAATACTCACTGGACAGGAGAAAAGAGTAAGACAGAAAGCATAAAAAAGAACCAATCAGAGATGAAGAACTCAATAACTGCAATTAAAAATATATGAGGTGGAGGGGCACCTGAGTGGCTCAGTCAGTTAGGTGTCCAACTCTTGATTTTGGCTTAAGTCATGATCTTAGGGTTGTGAGATTGAGCCCCACATTGGGCTCTGCACTCAGCACAGAGTCTGCTTGTCCTCCTCCCTCTGGTCCTCTCCCCACTCACATACTCTTTCCCTCTCTCTCTAAAATAAATAATATCTTTATACATATATATAGGAGGTAGAATAAACAGTAGCCTAGAGCCAGAAGGACAGATGAGTAACATGGAGGACAGAATAATGGAAGAAATCAGCTTGAGAGGAGACAGAATTATAAAAAGCAAAAATAGCCTTAGAGAATTCAGTGACATCTTCAAGCATAATAACATTAACATTATAGGGATACTAGAAGGAAGACAGAAATTGGGAGCAGAAAATTTATTTGAAAATTTCCCAAACCTGGGAAAGAAACAGAAATCCAGATCCAGGAGGAACAGAGTGCCCCCAAAAATCAACCCAAGGAGGTCCACATCAAGACATATAGTAATTAAAATGGCAAAAAATAATCATAGAGTTTTTAATCAGGACTAGAAAACAGTTACATACAAGGGAAACCCCTTATAGTTATCACCTGACTGTTCAGCAGAAACTTTGTAGGCCAGAAGATAGAACAGATAAATGAAACTTTGTAGGCCAGAAGAGATTGGCATAATATATTCAAAGTGCTGAAAGGAAAATATCTGCAACCAAGAATACTCTATCCAGCAAGGCTATCATTCAGAATAGAAGTAGAGATAAAGAGTTTCCCAGGCAAATGGAAGTTAAAGGAATTCATGACCAATAAACTACCCCTACAATAAATGTTAAAGGAGACTCCTGAAGTGGAAAGGAAAGGCCATAAGTAAGAGTAAGGAAAGCACAAAAGCAACAACAACAACAAAAAAAGCGAGCATATCTGTAAAAATTCCAAGGTCTCAAAATGAAAGAATGAAAAGTATGACACCATATACCTAAAACATTGGTGGGGGAGGAGTAAAAAATGGGTTCAGACTTAGGCAATCATCTTAGTCTATCAACTTAGTATAGACTGCTATATGTAGAAGATTTTTATATACAAACTGAATGGTAAGCACAAATCAAAAACCAGTAGTAGATAGGGAAAAGGGAATCCAAGTACATCACTAAAAAGCCAACTGATCGGGAAAGAACTACAAAAATAACTATAAAACAAGTAAACATGGCAATAAATACATGCCTATAAATAACTAATTCTAATGTAAACGGACTAAACACTCCAATCAAAAGACATAGGGTGAGAAAGTGAATAAAAAAACAAGATCCATCTATATGCTGCATACAAAGAGACTAAAGATGCAGGCAGATTGAAATGAAGGGTTGGAGAAGCCTTTATCATGAAAACAGATGTGAAAAGCATGACAGGGTAGAAATACTGATACCAGACAAAATAGACTTTGAAACAAAGACAGCAACAAGAGACCAAGGACATTATAGAATAATAAATGGAAAAGTTCAACAAGAAGATATAACAACTGTAAGTATATCTGCACCCAACATGGGAGGACCCAAATACTTAAAGCAGTTAATAACAAACATAGCGGAAGTAACTCATAGTACTACAATACAGGAGGGGACATTAACACCTCACTTACAACAATGGACAGATCATCCGAACAGAAAATCAACAAGGAAACAGTAACTTTGAATGACACTTTGGACCAGATGGATTTAACAGATATATTCAGAGCATTCCATCCTAAAACTGGAATACACATTCTTTTCAAGTGTACATTCTGGAACATTCTCCAGAAAGAGATCACATTCTCCAGAAAACATCTAGAAGAGGCCACAAAACAAGCCTCAACAAATTCAAAAGACTGAAGTCATACCATGCATCTTCTCTGATCACAATCCTATGAAACTAGAAATCAACCACAAGAAAAAATGTAGAGTAACACAAATGCATGGAGGCTAAATGACATGCTACTAAACAATGAATGTCTCAACCATGAAATCAAAGAGGAAATTTAAAAAATACGTGGAGACAAATGAAAATGAAAACAACTGTCCAAAGTCTTTCCCTTCTGAGGGAAGTTTTAGCAGTATAGGCCTACATCAAGAAGCAAGAAAAATCTCAAATAAACAACATAACCTTACACTAAAAGGACATAGAAAAAAGAAGAACAAAGCCCAAAACCAGCAGAAAGAAGGAAATAATAGAGATTGGAACAGAAATTAATAAGATAGAAACTAAAAAACCAATAGAACAGATAAATGAAACCAGGAGCAGGTTCTTTGGAAAGATCAACAAAATTGATAAACGTCTAGACAGACTCATCAAGAAAGAGAATGAGAGAGAGGTCTCAAGCAAAATCAGAAATGAAAGAGGAGAAATAACAACCAACACCACAGAAATACAAAGGATTTTAAGACAATATTATGAAAAATTATATGCAAACAAATTGGAAAACCTATAAGAAATGAATTCCTAGAAACATAGAACCTCCCAAAATTGAATTAAGAAGAAATAGGAAATTTGAACAGACTAATTACCAACAATGAAAGTAAATCAATAAAAAAAAAAAAAAAAAAAAAAAAAAAACTCCCAAGAAACAAAAGTCCAGGATCAGGGACGCCTGGGTGGCTCAGTCGGCTAGGTGTCTGCCTTCCGCTCGGGTTGTGATCCTGGGGTCCTGGGATCAAGTCCCACGTTGAGCTCCTTGCTCGGCAGGGAGGCTGCTTCTCCCTCTGCCTGCTGCTCCCCGCGATTGTCCTTGCTCTGTCTGTCTCCCTGACAAATAAATAAAATCTTAAAAAAACAAAAAAGGTCCAGGACCAATGGCTTCACAGGTGAATTCTACCAAATACTTACAGAAAAATTAATACCTATTCTTCTCAAATTCATTCTATGAGGCCAGTATCACCCTGATACCAAAACCAGATAAAGACACCACAAAAAAAGAAAACTACTGATCAATATCTCTGATGGACATAGATGCAAAACTCTTCAACAAAATACTAGTGAACCAAATCCAAAGATACGTTAAAAAAAAATCACTCACCATAATCAAGTGAGATTTATTCCCAGTATGCGTAAATGGTTCAATATTTGCAAATCAATCAACATGATACATTGCATCAATAAGGGAACGGATAGGTCAGGAACAAGAAAAGGATGTCTACTCTCCCCACTTTCAGCACAGTACTGAAATAAATTGATGGATGGATAGATAGATAGATGGGAAGAAAGAATCCAAACTGGTAAAGAAAAAGTAAAACTTACGCTACTCTGGAAAACAGTATAGAGGGTCCTCAAAAAACTGAAGATAGAATTACCATATGATCTAGTAATTCTACTACTGGCTATTTGCCCAAAGAATATGAAAACACTAATTCAAACAGATATATGCACCCCTATGTTTACTGCAGCATTATTTACAATAGCCAAATTATCTATGCAAATCAGTCAAGGGACTCACAAAAGGATGTAAAGTATGACACTATATACCCCAAATTTCAGGGTAGGGGACTGAAGGAGTAAAAATCTAATGCTTTCAGAGTAGATTCAAACTTAAATGACCCATATACAGAAAACATTAAATATAAACCTAATGGTAAATGCATATCAAAAAATGTTAATAAATATGCAAGAAAAATAAAGAGAAAGGAATCCAAGTATAACACTAAGAAAGCAAACTAATTATAAGAGAAAAGAGCAAGCGAAGAAATAAAGAACCACAAAACAACCATAAAACAAGTAATAAAATGGTAATAAATACATATCTATCAATAATTACTTTAAATGTAAATGAACCAAATGTTTCAATCAAAAGACACAGGGTGAGAGTGGATTAAAAAAAGTAAGATCCATCTATATGCTGCTTAAAAGGGTCTCATTTCAGACCCAAAGACACATGCAGATTTAAACTGAAGGGATGAAAAAACATTCATCACACAAATGGAAGTGAAAAGAAGGCTGGGGTAGAAATATTTATAACAGACAAAATAGACTTTAAAATAAAGACAGTAACAAGAGACAAAGAAGGACACTGCATAATCAAAATGAACAAACAAGAAGATATAACAATTGTAAATATTTATGCATTGAACATGGGAGCACCCAAATATATAAGGCATCTAATAACAAACATAAAGGAAGTAATTACCAAGTGAGGGAGGTGGGGGGGATGGGTGAGACTGGTGGAGGGTATTAAGGAGGGCACATATTGCATGAAGCACTGGGTATGCTGCATAAACAATGAATCTTGGAACATGAAAAAAATAAAATTAAATTAAGATGTTAATAATAAATAAAGTAATAAAGTAATTGATAGTAACACAATAATCGTAGGGGACATTAACAGCCTACTTACCACAATGGACAGATCATCCAAGCAGAAAATCAACAAGGAATAGTGGCTTTGAGTGACATAGTGGACCAGATGGATCTAACAGATATATTCAGAATATTCCATCCTACAAGAGCAAAACACACACTCTTTTCCAAGCACACATGGAATACTCTCCAGAACAGATCACAAGTCTCAACAAATTAAAAAAAAAAAAAAAAATCATACGACACATCTTCTCTGACCACAATGCTATGAAACTAGAAATCAACCCAAGAAAAAATCTGGAATAACACAAGTACATGGAGGTTAAATAACATGTTACTAAACAATGAATGGATCAGTCAAGAAATCAAAGAAGAAATTAAAAAATCACTTTCTTACACCATACACAAAAACTCAAAATGGATTAAAGGTTTAAACATGAGACCTGAAACCATAAAATTTCTAAAAGAGCACAGGCATTAATTTCTCTGACTTTGGCCATAGCAACTTCTTTCTAGATAGAGCTCTTGAGGTGAGGGAAATAAAAGCAAAAATAAACTATTGGGACTACATCAAAATAAAAAGCTTCTACACAGCAAAGGAAAGAATCAATAAAGCAAAAAGACAACCTACTGAATGGCAAAAGGTATTTGCCACTGACACAGCCAATAAAGGGTTAGTGTTCAAAGTACATAAAGAACTGATATACCTCAATACTAAGAGAAAAAAAAATCCAGTTTAAAAATGGGCAGAAGACATGAACAGACATTTCTCCAAAGAAGACATCCAGATAGCCAATGGACGCATGAAAAGATGCTCAACAGCACTCATCAGGGAAATGCACATCAAAACTGCAATGAGATATCACTTCACACCTGTCAGAATGGCTAAAATAAAAAACACAAGAAACACCAAGTGTTGGCAAGGATGTTGAGAAAAAGGAACCCTTGTGTTCTGTTAGTGGGAATGCAAAATGCTCCAGCCACTGTGGAAGGCAGTGGAAGTTCCTACAAAAAATGAAAAATAGGGTTACTATATGATCCAGTATTCCACTACTGGGTATTTAATCAAAGGATATGAATATGCCAAAATGGAAAAATAGAGGTACCTCTATGTTTATTGCATTTACAATAGGCAAACTATAGAAACAGCCCAAATGTCCAACGGTAGATGAACAGGTATCACATATATAATACAATGGAATATTGTTCAGCCATTAAAAAAAAAATGAAATCCTACCATCTGCAACAACATGGATGGATCTAGAGGGTACAATGCTAAGTGGAGTAAATCAGAGAAAGAAAAATACCACATAATTTCACTCATATGTGAAATTAGGAAATAAAACAAAAAAGAGACAAACCAGTACACCTGGGTTGCTCAGTGGGTTAAAGCCTCTGCCTTTGGCTCAGGTCATGATCCCAGAGTCCGGAGATCAAGTTCCCCATTGGGCTCTCTGCTCAGCAGGGAGCCTGCTTCTCCCTGTCACTCTCCCTCTGTTCTCTTTCTCTCTCAAATAAATAAATAAAATCTCTTAAAATATTAGATGAGAGAGAGAGAGACCACCCAAAAAACAGAGTCTTAACTATAGAGAACAAACAGATGGTTACCAGAGGGGAGGGTGGGTGGGAAGATGGGGGAAAAAAGGAAGTGGATTTGGAGTACACTTACACTGATGAGCACTGAGTAACATTTAGAATTGCTGAATCGCTATATTGTACACCTGAAACTAATAAAACACTGTATGTTAATTACACTGGAATTTTTTATAAAAAGGTTAGCAGCCTTGGGCGCCTGGGTGGCTCAGTTGGTTAAGCAACTGCCTTTGGCTCAGGTCCTGATCCTGAAGTCCCGGGATTGAGTCCTGCATCTGGCTCCCTGCTCAGCTGGAACTCGACTTCTCCCTCTGACCCTCTCCCCTCTCATGCTCGCTCTCTCTCCCTCTCTCAAATAAATAAATAAAATCTTTAAAAATAATAATAATAATAAAAAGGTTAGCAGGCTTTAAAGCATGATAATTGCTTTAACCAAAGTATATACAATAATACCTACGAGGTGTTTTGAAGAACACAGAGAAGGGAATAACCTAGAAGATAGTTGTTATGAATTGAATTGAGTTGAATTCCACAAAAAGTAATGTTGGAGTTCTAGCTTCCAGAGTTTCACACTGTAATCTTATTTGGAAATAGGCTGTTGTAGAAATAACCAGTTAATGAAAATCAGGTCCTACTGAATTAGTATGTGTCCTCAATCCCAATAACTGATGTCTTTAATAAGAAAGGAAATATGGACATACACATAGGGAGAACACCACGTAACGAACAAAGCAGAGAGTGAGGTAAGGCAATTTCAAGTCAAGGAACAGCAAGGACTGAAGGCCATTACCTCAAACTAGGAAGAGGAAAGGAAGGATTCTCTTCTCTAAACATTTCAGGAAGCCTGCCAGCGCCTTGATTTTGGACTTCCAGCTTCCGGAGCTGTCAGACAATAAATTTAGGTTGTTTTAAGCTGCCCAGTTCATGGTACTCTGTTGTGGAAGCCCTAGCAAACTACTAGGTAGAGTATATATTAGCGTTCTGTGTTTTACAGAGGAGGAACAAATCCCCAAAGTTACAAACTTTAAGTGTAACCATGCTGGCATTGGACCCAAGTCTTCAAAACTATTGTTCTTGGCACTACCTTGGGACCAGAATAAATTAGCTCTGACATTCAAAGTCCACTGGTGATAAGAAAGGCAATAAGTAGATAAAAGATGTTTGGGGAAGTCTAGCTCTTTGTGGACTAGCCATTTGCATGTTCTTCCCTTTCCTCAAATTTTATAAAGCGCAGAAATCTGGAAATAGTTTTCTCAATAGGTAAGATGCCGATAAATAAAATGCTAGCCTCTTTCATCAGAAAGATGGTTTTCATTCTGTTTCTGATTATTTGGTGACCTAGGTATCTGGATAAACTTCTTCACTAAAAAATTTCCACCACTGACTCAAGAGGACTACAGAAGCCAATAAAAAATTTCAAATGTCGGTGCTGAGCAAAGGGAGGAAATCACTGACAAGTAATTTCAAACAGGGCCACCCTGTTGGCTTAGTCAGTAGAGCATGTGACTCTCCATCCCAAGGTTATAGATTTGAGCCCTATGTTGGAGGTAGAGATTACTTAAAAATAAAATCTAAAAAAAAAAAAAAAAAAAAAAGATGTTAGAGCTGAAAGCCAGGCCTGAGGCCAAATTCTTGTTGTCTTGGTAGTATTAAAGACCTCAAAGTGAAAATTTAAGTTAGAGAGACCTTCCATTAGTAGAATCCCCAGAAGCCTGGCAGATGCTAATTTAAATTCTCCCATGAAGAAATTCATTCCAGGCTTCAAAAGAATTCCAACAAATAGAAGTCATTCATGAGTCCATCCTCCATGGTCTCATTTATAAGACAATTTTCACCTTGAGCTTTACTGTACCAGGCTATGCTCTTTGATGTCACCCACGGCACAGACAATTCCTTGCCCTTCTAGTCCTACCTACTGCCTGACACCGGCGAACTCCCATTTCTCCTTCAAGTCTTTACTTGACCTGGGAAGCTGCTTGGAGTTCCTTAGAGAAAGTCAACATTCTGTCTGCACACTATTCTGTTCCAGCACATGCTTTTTACTTACAACTCCAATTGCCTCGGGACCCACCAGCCCACAGTTATGAATGACATCAACACCAACAGTTCAAATGTCACAGATCAATTGCTCCCTCACCCATGGTCTCGGACAAAAATCTCTCCCTTTGTTACTTCTGGAAATTTATGGGCATGCCTCATTAGTGCACGTGAATGAGTCTACGCTCTGCTGTTGTTATGGAACTCATCTAAGGGAAGGTGAAAAAAAACCAGCAGATCCAAAATGGAGTCACTTTTGCTAAGCCCCACCGAGACTTCCTGACTGACTACACTAAAATTTCAGCCTCCCAGGAGTGGAATTTGAAGCCAATCAGCCTGGGATTTCCACACCAGCATTAGTGAGGTGATCTGCTTTAGGAAGAACTCCTGCTTTCCCCCCAAGGGAAAGAGACCCCGCCTCAAACAATCCACTTTCAACTTCTTTGTCTCACCCTCCTCCTGCCTATAAACACCTTCCATTTTGTGTACCTCCTTGGAGCTACTCTCCACTTGCTAGATGGGATGCTGCCCGATTCATGAGTGGTTGAATAAAGCCAAATAGATCTTCAGATCCACTCAGTTGAATTTCGGTTTTTAACAGGAGTCACATGGCCAGCTTTCTGTAAAAGCACTGTTTCTAGCCCAGAGTCCTAATTCTAAGGCTCCAAAGTGAGAGAGAGAGAGAGAGAGAGAGAGAGATCCCTAAATGGCACAGCAAGCATGACTAATGTTTGTGTGAATATATGGGTACATGGCATACAGCTGGAATTGTAAAGAATAATTACCTGCGCAGAGCAGAATTAGGACGTGGACACGCCTCTTTTGTTGTTTTTTTCCCCTTTATAAGCTCTTGTATTTGTTTTTAAATACACACTTGCTCTTTGATGAAAATAGACTCGATTGTTTAAAATGACAGAGCATGCTTTCTGGTCCTTACGGGTCTGCAGTCAGTCTGTGTTCCACTCAGGGCTTGATCCCAGAATCCATGCGTTTGTGACCGGAGCTGAAGGCAGGCGCCCCTAGAAACTGATTTTAGCTGAACAGACAGACTACCAGAATGAAGGCTACGTTTTTCGGCCTCCCTAATAGTTAGATGGAGCCATGTAACCGAGTTGTAGCCTTGTGAATGTCAGAAAAGATGTATGGAATTTTCAGACCAAGGCTTTCAAAGAGTGGGTATGCACGTTCCATTCCCTCTTTGCCATTCCTCTAGATAAGACACAGAGTTATGACAATGGCAGAATTACAAGATGGAAAAACTTGGATCCCATTTGGAGGAGGGCTACCCAATGACCAGGATCATCCATTTGAACTGTTTTTTGAGTGAAAGATAAATTTCTACTGTGTTGGGGGTCATTGTACTTCAGGGGCTTGTTACCACAGACAAGTAAGTTAATTAACACTTTCATGGTTAAGAAAACCTTTTCTCTGGAGTAAACTTCTGTTATTTTGGGTGTCTATCACATGACCTACATCCTCATCAATATTATATATACATATGCTTTAAGAATTTTATTTTTACCTGAATATTTATTCTCCAGTCATTCCCTAAGGTCTTTCTTTTGAGTACGGTCCCTCTGATTGGAGCTCTGGTATTGCCTAAACTATAGGCCCAGTGCTTTGCATTTGATTTTCAGCTTTAATTTGTTCACAGTAGAGACAAGTTAACTCTTGCAGATCAAATTGAAGGCAGAATCCTACCAGATTTGGGGCTTGAAAAAGTCTTTCTAGGCTCTCATAACCACATTGCCTATACCCAATTCAATAGCTATTTATATTAGAAGTCATCTTCATGTTGTCTTCCCAAAACGTTCTTGGTTTTCATGGAAACAAGTCTTGGGGTGCCTGGGTGAGAGTAAGCCCCAAGACCAGTGATCTTGGGGTCATGAGATGGAGTCCCACGATGGGCTCCACATTCAGCAGAGTTTGCTTCAGATTCTCCCTCTCTCTGCCCCTCCTGCTTGTGTGCTTGGACTCTCACACACTTGCTCGCTCTCTCACAAATAAATCAATCTTTTAAAAAAAAAATTATTTTTCTTTGCAGACTCAAATTTTATCAATTTGTAAAATTTAATTACATAATTATGAGGAATGTAACAGAAATCAATAGACTCGTAGCATAACTGACTCTTGTTAAGCATCCCACTCCACTGGTGGAAGTAGATACGCAGGTGTGAACCAAAATGAAGGCTACAAGCTTTGAGTCTTTAGTATTTTCCAAAGATCTGCTGGCACATTTCAGAAAGGCTACTGAGAACATTAGTTAAGTGGACACTGGTTGGGAAGAGCTTCTACTGTATGCAATGTGTACTTCTGGGGGGAGAGAGACCATAGATTTCATTTAATTTTCAGAGGGATCTCTGATCCCTAAAATATTAAGTAGCTACTGCAGGTTAAAACCTAATCCATGGCACCAGATTGAGGAATGAATATCTTCTCTTCCTATATCTGTTTTTGGATGCTTGTGAACCTTTTCTTGAATGCGCTTTTCTCTTTCTTTTTTTTTTTTTTTTTAAGATTTTATTTATTTATTTTAGAGAGAGAGAGAGAAAATGAGAGAGAACATGAGAGGAGAGAGGTCAGTGGAAGAAGCAGACTCCCTGCGGGGCAGGGAGCCCCATGTGGGACTCGATCCCGGGACTCCAAGTTCATGACCTGAGCTGAAGGTAGTCGCTTAACCAACTGAGCCACCCAGGCTCTCCTTGAATACTCTTTTCTATCTAAAAACTAAATTCATACAAATAGGTGTTTGCAAGCCTGTGGCCCCACCAGCTCATCAAAAACACTCAGACTCTAGTTTAGAATCTACCAAGTAAATGAGGCTCCCTTACTCCACTCTAGTCAAATGCTCCCCACACGGAGAAAGGGACTGTAACCAAGCTGTCTAATAAAACAGCCATCATCAGTTTTGATCCTTTCACCCTTTTGTTTTCTTCATAGCATGTATCACCATCTGGTGGTGGTGCAGGATCCCGTACATATTCAGTGATAAAATTCTAGCTATTCCAGGTATTATATTGGAGGTTTGCTTATAATTTCAATGTCAGATTTCCCCATCTTTCACAATAGGTTATTTTTCTCAAATGCGATATTACTTAATTCAAGGGAAAAAATACTTTCGGACTGAACAAACCACATAAGCAAGTACACAGCAGCTACAAATGTGGAACCTTTGTACTAGATAAATACCTTTTAAATCTGTGAGAATAAAAGAAAATCTCACTACAAGGGACTTGAGTGGCCAGCAGGGGGAGCGCTTACACCCTTTCACTCCTCATCAACTGCAGACCCAACAAGAGCCTAACCTTGCAAGTCCATTTACTTTTTTTTTTTTTTTTTTTAAGATTTTTTTTATTTACTTGACAGAGACAGAGAGAGATGATCACAAGTAGGCGGAGGGGGGGGGGGGGGGGGGGGGGTGGGGGTGGGGGGGAAGCAAGCTCCCTGCTGAGCAGAGAGCCTGATGTGGGGCTCAATCCCAGGACCCTGAGATCATGACCTGAGCAGAAGGCAGAGGCTTAACCCACTGGGCCACCCAGGCGCATCCATATACTTTTGCTGTTACTTTACCATCCCAGTAAGAGGAAGGTTTCCCTCTGTCCTAGCAACAACCCAGCCAATGGAAAGACATTGTAAGACAACAAAGCCTACGAAAAGCCATTCTACTTCCAACTCCCAGTTTATTCCAATGGACTTTTATTTACGACAGCCTTCCCGACCTCCCCTTTTCCTCTATGAACTAGAGTTTCTTTTTTCCCCCCTGTGGATTTGCCTGTGAGTTTGCCATAGCTTGCTTGCCCTAAATTGCAATGCTCTACTATTCTCAAGTAAACCCCTTTTTGCTGGCAAAATAGCTGGCTGTTTTATTTTCAAGGTTAACATTTTTATGTTTCTCAGAAATAATACATAAAAATCTTAATCTCAGACATTAAAGGGTTAAATGAGAATGACAAAGGAAACAAGAAATGTGACTTGGAAAGCGGGAGCCAATTTATCGTCTTGAGGCTGTACACCTGAAACGAATATACGTCATCAAGTCATTACGGTGTACACCTGAAACTAATATACTGTTACAGGCCCACTTAAAAAAAAAAAAAGAAGAAGAAGAAAAAAAAGAAAATAGGAGGCAAGCCACAGGTATTTAAAACAATATTCATATAAAAGGTTTTTATGGAATCTAATTCATTTCTCCCCTTACCTGGTAACACTTCCGTAAGGAAACAGAAATAGGTCTTTCCCAAACTTAGTTATCAGCATTATCACTTTTCAGCATTTTCTTCTACTGATCACCCACGAGGGAGCAACACGGAAGGACAACATTTTCTCCCGACTGATCTAATTCATTAGAGCTGCGGTTTTCTAACTGGCGCAAACCTCAGGCTCACTTGGGGTCTGGGAAGATACGGATTTCTGGGACCCTCCGGCACGTTCTGATCCAGAAGGCCCGAGCGACTCCCGAGAACCCGTCTTTCCAAGCACGTCCCCGAGGAGGCCAGCACGGCCGGCTGGCCCCTGAGAAGCCCCACACGGAGGCTCCCAGAAATTCGGTTTACAGGCGTGACCACCGCAAACCACCACCAAACCAAACCAAACCAAACCACACACTCCGACTGGGAAATACTCGTCCTCGTCTCACAGGTACTGAACTTCCCTCAAGGTAAGCGGGGAAATGCCTCCGTCATTCAACTCAAAGGAAAAGACCTATTTCCCCTCCAGGTAGGGCATCGGTTTTAGGAATGTCTGCATAAACACAGTCAGTCTTTTTCGTGCAAGACTCAACTACACCCGTGGTGGCGGCTGAAAAGCAAACAAAAACAAAACCTGAAACTCCATTCTCCGCGGCTCGGGTACCTGAACCAGCGTCCCGCCCTCGTTTCCAACCGGAGGACGGAGGGGGAGTGGCCGAGCGCGCGGCGTCCACGTGACCACTGAGAGCCGCGCGCAGCCAAGTCGCGCGATCTGCCGTCATATCAGCTTATGCCGCCGGCCCCTGATTGGCTGGCGGCGCCTGCCGCTAGGAGCGTGTGTCTGGCTACGCCCCTCCAGGCCTCACCCGCTGGCTGACCGCCGCCGGCAGCCCAGTGGCCCCGGCTGCCTAGGACTTTGCGGAGGCCGAGCCGGCCACGGACTCTCTGGAGGTAGGGATAACGGGAGGGCGGGAGGAGGAGGCGAGATACACCGGAGCTGGACGGGCGGGGAAGAGGGAGGAAGTTGGATGGGGAGCCTTCAGCGCGATGCGTCCCCGGTGGGGAAGCTGTGCGGCCGGCCCTTTCCTTTCCCGCTAGGCGCGGGCGTGGGTGGGACCCGGCCTGAGGGTCAGGCTCTCCGCGGTGACCCGCACCAGGGACTGACAGGCAGCCGGGCATCCCGGAAGCCGACACGGGCCGTGATGCGTCGAGTGCGGGGTGCAGGGGACACCGCTGGCCGAGAGACCGGAGGTGTGGGGGCTCTGTCCAGCCGGAGGAGGTTCCGGGGCGCCGAGGAGGCCCGCACGTGAAAGGAACAGGCACAGAGATCGGCGCGCAGGAAGCGAAATGCCTGATGTTACGGAGCGCTCATCCGAGGGAGTCTGTGCCGCGAACACTAATGCTTGACTTCGAGACAGATATCCCTCGGGGTTGGAGGGATCTTTCGTTTTTAAAGGGGGAAAGAAATTAGGCTGTGACCTCCTGACCATTACAGAGCAAACTCCAGTTCCTGGATGGAGGGAGACAACAATCCACGGTTTGACAAGACTAAGAGGGAAGGGAAATGATCTGTTACGTTAGCATCGTAAAAGGAAAACATTGTGTCTACCGGCATCCGTGTTAGAGCAGAGTGGAGTTGGAAGTGGTAGAGATACGTGAAGTTCCAAAGGTCACTAGGAAAAAAAGTTTCCAGTCTGGAAAGCTTGTGGTGGCCAGGTATTTTTAACCAAAACCTTCCAGCAGGTTACCTGTCGTTGTGCGTGCGTGTGTTCAGGTTTCTAATGATAAGCATCTAAAAAATGATGAATACATGATTCTTGATCACTCAGAGAATGCTTTTCCTATTATTATGTAATGTAATTAGCATGAGATACTCAGAATTCCCTATGTGTTTGTATACAGGTTGAGAGATAAGATAATGTAGAAGCTGAGAGAGCAGACTCTGGAATATACCCCCCATTTGTTACTTGGTACTTGACAAATTACTTAAATACTCCTGCCCTCCGTTTCCCTTTTTTATAAAGTAGGAGTTACGGAAGTACCTGCCTGGTAGGGTTGTGAGAATTAAGCAAGGTGATTCATAAAAAATGCTTTTACATAATACCTGTTTCTCAACAAATGTTAACAATTGTGATCTATATTTTTAAAGTAAAGCCAAAGTAATAGTAGACTCAGTCATTCTAGCCTAATTGTGTTTTATTAATAACTGTACTTTATTAAAAAAAGTTTTCTCTGTTTCTGTGAATGTAAACTAATACAAGCATCTGTTTCAGTCAGGGATATTTAACTTAGGGTGTGTAGACCCCCAGACATAGGGGGTAAAAACACCTTAAAATCATATGCAAAATTTTGTGAGTTGGTAGTCACTGAGAATTTAAAAAAATAAGGAGCTGAAGAGTTGAGCTCGTGATGAAGAGGCATTTGAACTTGGTTCACGTCTTGGTTTAAGAACTTGGGACTTTGAGGGGCACTTGGGTGGCTCAGCTGGTTAAGCATCTGCCTTCAGCTCAGGTCATGATCTCAGGGTGCTTGGATCAAGCCCCACATCAGGCTCCCTGCTCAGCGGAGAGTCTGTTTCTCCCTGCCTGCTGCTCCCCCTGCCTCTGTGTGTGTGTGTCTGTGTGTGTGTCTGTCTGTCTGTCTCTCTGTCAAACAAGTAAATAAATAAAATCTTAAAAAACAAACTCGGGGGACGCCTGGGTGGCTCAGTTGGTTAAGCAGCTGCCTTCCGCTCAGGTCATGATCCCAGCGTCCTGGGATCGAGTCCCACATCGGGCTCCTTGCTCAGCGGGGAGCCTGCTTCTCCCTCTGCCTCTGCCTGCCATTCTGTCTGCCTGTGCTCGCTCTCTCCCCCTCTCTCTCTCTGATAAATAAATAAAATCTTTAAAAAAAAAAACTCGGGATTTTGTAACCCGATTGCAAGTGTTTGAGTTCCAGCCCCAGCATTTGTTTATTTGATGATCCCAAGCAGATTACTTGAATTTTTATAAAGATTTTATTTATTTGAGAAAGAGAGAAAGAGTGCGCACGCGTGAGCATGAGCAGGGTGATGGGCAGAGGGAAAAGCAAACTTCCTGCTGAGCTGGGGGCCCAACGTGGGTCTCAAGCCTGGGACTGTGGGATGCATGACCTAAGCCAAAGGCAGATGCTTAACCGGCTGAGCCACCCAGGTGCCCCAGATTACTTGAATTTCCTGTGCCCCGCTTCTTCATCCATCATACTAGTACCTCTAACACTAGTGCCGAACCCTTAGGGTTTCTTGAAAATGTTAAAGGAGGTAATATTTATGGTACCAAGTGTAGAGTAAATATTGATATTAGATATCATCCATTATTTTTAAAGGCAAAGCCAAATGACACCTTTTTCTCCCTTAGGTTAAAGTAATTTTGATTCCTCTTCAGCTCCCTAACAGCAGTAATAATAGCTCCTATTTGACTAATTTCTGTGTCAGTTGGTGCCAAAACACTAGGGCCTTAGCCTCTAAACCTTAAAAACAGTTCTATAATGGAAATATGTTATCTCCATTTTACAGATGTGGGTCTGCATATAAACTTCAAATTTGGAGTCAGACGAGCTACCATTGCGCCACAAGGTCACTAAACTTCAAATGTGATTTGCAATTTTGAGGTCATATTGTTACTGATTTCAGAAGATTTTGTGTTAGATGTCAAAGTATAGTGGTATGAATATTTAATTACTGCATTCAACAAATAGAATTAATTGAAACCAAAATTCTAAAAACACTTAAAACTGGTTTTATTTCCCAGTATCTAAACTGTCTCTAGAATGACTGAGGCACATTTCTTCCTCCCTTCCAAGCACTGGTTTACTGTAACAGCAATTGTGACCAGGGAATGTACAAATTAACACAATTAGCGTGGTCTTCAGATAAAAGTAAAACTAAGGAGTTTTTTTTAAAGGACTGAGACCTTTTGAAAATAATTATTTGCATCTGATATTAAATATTGAATAAAGAGTCGTCTTAGTTAATGTTTGAGTTGGTTTGGGCTGTACTGTACTGATTTAGGGGTAAGCAACACTGTAGGTAACATCCAGATTAGTCTGTAAACTCTTAACCAACCTTTAGTGGTGTCACAAAATCTTTCCCAGTTGTTAGGTTGTTTCAAAAGGTTTGTTGCCTGCTATTACTTTGTGTAGTTTCTTTGTCATGTGATAGCTGTTGGCTGTCTCTACCCCTAATGGCGTCAATTTCAACTACTACAAGCTCACTTTTGAACCTCAGGTTCATATTTCTGAGTAGTCCACTGCTTATGTCTAAGAGTAAGCATAGACTTAAAGCTTATTGAAGACCCAAACTGAACCCCTCATTACTTCTGCACCCCGTCCCTGTGGCACCAAATCTGCCAGCTCTCCCAGCATTCCCTCTTTTGATGATGACATCACCGTCCACTCAGGCCAGCTAAAATCTCACAGTCATCCTAGATTTCTCCCTCGTACACATTCCAGCATTCAGTTGGTCATCAAGCCCTGTGGGTTTTTTACTTGCTAAATCTCCAGTGTACGTGCATGTGTGTTTCTCAGAGCTGCTAAGCTAGTTAGTCTACCAGAGGACCAGCCAAATTAGTCTCTCTCTCTCTCTCTCTCTCATCGGTACACATATTCCTAATGGAGTGGTTTCTATGAAATATGGGTCTGATTAGAACCTCTTTCCTGCTCAAGAAACCTTTAGTATCTCCCCATTGTGTATGAGGGAAAGTCATATTCCCTAGCAAGGCAACAGAGCTTTGCACAGCCTGACACGAATTTCCTTTTACCAGGTTTATACTGGAACAGTTTCCCCCCTCTCTTTCACCCACGTCTTACTGTTTCCCACCCATCAGTGACACCCAGTGAGTCATGAATATACCATGCCTTTTTTCTATGCCTTCGCCAGTTGTTTTTTTGTTTTTTAAGATTTATTTATGTATTTATTGGGGGTGGGGCAGTCGGAGGGAGAGAATCTTCCAGCGGACTCCCTGCTGAGCACGGAGCCTGACTTGAGGCTCCATCCCATAACCCAAAAGATCATGAATGGGACCGAAACCAAGAGTTAGACACTGAACTAACTGAGCCACCCAGGCACCGTGCAAGTTGTTATTTCTATTTGAAATAGCCATCCCTAATCTTTTCTTTCTGATAATGTCCTTTAAAGCCTGAATAAAATGTCACTATGAAGCCTTCTACTATAAGCTGGGGTAGTTGTGTTTTTTAATTATGTAGAATTTGTGTCTATAGCTTTATTATAGCATTATTATTGATGTAATTGTTTGTTTCCATAGTTGCCTTACCTTTCATATGGATTTAGACTGTATCTTTTCAATATTTGTATGCTCATTACCTAGTGTAGTGCTTCATACTTATTATTTGAATGAATTAACAATGTGTAATGAAGGATATATATCAATATCTGGTGTTTAACATTAATTAATTAAAACTTGCCATGACAGGGATGTCTGGGTGGCTCAGTCAGTTAAGTGTCTGCCTTCAGCTCAGTCCACAATCCTAGGATCTTGGGATCAAGCCCTGGGTCAGAGTTCCTCCTCAGCTGGGAGTCTGCTTCTCCCTCTGACCCTACCATCTGCTTGTGTTCTCTCTTTCCCTCTCTCAAATGAATAAATAAAAAACTCTTTTAAGGGGTACCTGGGTGACTCAGTCATGAAGCGTCTGCCTTCGGCTCAGGTCATGATCCCAGAGCCCTGGGATCGAGCCCCATATCAGGCTCCCTGCTCAGCTGGGAGCCCGCTTCTCCCTCTCCGGCTCTCCCTGCTTGTGTTCCCTCTCTCCCTATGTCTCTCTCTGTCAAATCAATAACTAAAATCTTTTTTAAAAAAATATTTTAAAAGAAAACTTTCCATGACAAAGTGAGAAAAAAAAAATGCTTGCAACTCATACCATAAACAAGGATAAACACCCTCAGTAAAGAACTTCTAGAATTTGATTTTAAGAATCTAAAAACCCAGTGGGAAAATGGGCAAAGGATAAAAACAGAATTGCACAGAAAAAATATAAATTATTCTAAATATATAGAATGCTGTTCAACCTCACTCATAATAAGAAAAAGAAACCTACACCAAGATAATCATTTCTTGGCTATCAGATTAACGAATTTCCTACAATTTGATGATATTCTTAGTCTGTAAGGGTGTAGGGAACCGGGTACGATCCTACACAGCTGTGGGCTCACACAGTGGCACAGCTCCTGTGCAGAGCAACTTAGCCATATCTACCAAAGTTACCAAGCCTGTTCATCCCTGTCTTAGCTCTTCCACTTGTAGAAGTTTACACAATATTAGGTTAATCATTGTTGCGTTATTTTAAATAGCTTAAGGTAAGAATCTATCCAAATACTTATACATGGGTTAAATAAACAGCAGTGAGGTCACACAAACGAACACGGGTCCACAGTCCCTTGGCCACAGTTTCAAGGTCTGAAAAAACATGGCTTTATTTTGTTTTTTGAAGACTGGCACTCAAACTCATTTGACGGCACAGGCTTCCTCCAGCGGACTGAAGTGCCCCCTGTGTGTTGGTGCCCCTGTCACATACCCCTACCTCTGCTCTTTGCTGGGACTGTTTTATTACTTTGGGTTTCATTGCAGATGGAAATATTGTTTTTAAATAAAGATAACCCATGTGGGGGCGCCTGGGTGGCTCAGTGGGTTAAGCCTCTGCCTTTGGCTCAGGTCATGATCCCAGGGGCCTGGGATCGGGTCCCGCATTGGGCTCTCTGCTCAGCAGGGAGCCTGCTTCTCCTCATTTCTCTCTCTGTCTGTCTCTCTGCCTATTTGTGATCTCTTTCTCTGTCAAATAAATAAATAAAATCTTTTTTTTTTAAGATTTTATTTATTTATTTGTCAGAGAGAGAGAGAGAGTGAGAGCGAGCACAGGCAGACAGAGTGGAAGGCAGAGGCAGAGGGAGAAGCAGGCTCCCTGCGGAGCAAGGAGCCCGATGTGGGACTCGATCCCAGGACGCTGGGATCATGACCTGAGCCGAAGGCAGCTGCTTAACCAACTGAGCCACCCAGGCGTCCCAAATAAATAAAATCTTAAAAAAAAAAAAAAAAAAGATAACCCATGTGAATAACTCAATGAATGGAAGCATCCGTCATTAGGAATAACACAGACATGAAATTCTTGTAGGAGCTCCCACCTAGTGTCTGTGAGGCCTCCTACTGAAGAGGACAGCGTGGGTATTACCGACGCATGTGACTTAGAGACAGGAAAAACAGATTGCTGGAGTTTTACCCCAGTGGGGAAGTGTAAGAACTAATGAAAAACAGCCCAGGAGAGAAAATGAACATCCTAACCATCTTTGAAGTGGATTTGACCACAAGAACGTAAATAAACGCCACCGATTGCTTCATTGATTGTGAAACAAGCTAGGATATGTCCTGAAGAACTGCTCTGCTGAAGGCAGATGTTTGATGATACTCAGTTTGATGATATTCTCTTACCAGCAGAGAGTATCATCAAACTGTAGGATGTTCATTAAGTCAATAGCAAAGAAATGATATTTCCATATATAGTCACACCCACTGTGTTTGAATGAGCCTCACAAAATACCTGGGCAGAAACCTTCAGGCTAATTCACTAACACATACAGGTGATTCAAGCTCCAGGCAGGCTGGACAATAGACAATTGGAAATTTTAAATTATTTCCAGACAACTCTTTTGTGCCTTCTCCTTCTCAAACTTTGAGTTACAAGTTTGCAGTTGCCAGCCCCCGATCTAGAGTATTGATTGGGGGAGGAGGAATAAGTGTATTCTAGTTCTTAATCGAAAATCTGTCTCCTTTTGTTCTGTCAATGGGAGTGGCCTTTCCTTCTGTCACAAGAACAGATAGTCCCTGAGGTGGCAGCATAGATCCATCTAGCAAATTTGTCTCTAAGTCTCAGCACTGAAGGAAAATCCTCTGAAATTGGAGTCCTTTTAGAAGAGACGTATCACTGAAACTGGTAGCCGGAGGAGGAAACATCTGAGTACCTACTTTCCTGCGTTCCACGTCTTTACCACTTGCCACGTTGCCGTAGGAGATGTTGGAAAAGAACACAAAGATGGCATTAGATCTGCACCGATGCCACTAATCAGCAGATGTTAGAAGGAAAAAAAAAAAAAAAACCAACCTCTGGGTCTCAGTTTCTCTGAGCTTTGCTGTCCCCATGTATAATATGAAGAGATTGGGCTAGAGATGACATTTAAGTTCCTGTTGGCTCTAAAGATGGCATTTCAGGGATTCTGGTAGCTGCAGTCTTACACTGTAAGTGCTTATTAAAGCATGAGCTTCATGTACAATTTTTCCAAAAGTTTTTTGCATGGGTAAATAATTGTTGCACCTGTTTATCCTTTAGGGGCTAAGATGGATCTTGTACTCAATGCTGCAGATTATTATTTTTTTACACCATACATCTATCCAGCCTCATGGCCTGAGGATAACATCTTTCGACAAACTATTAGTCTCCTGATTGTAACAAATCTTGGAGCTTATATCCTTTATTTCTTCTTTGCAACACTGAGCTATTATTTTGTCTATGATCATGCATTAATGAAGCATCCACAATTTTTGAAGGTAAGTGATTGTCTTACCTACTTTTTAGGTACAGTTACAGTAAAAATAATAGGTATTTGTGAGCTTTTCAGATTAAACTGGGTTATAACCATTAAATAAAATTTTTGCAGCTAGCCTCAGATACGTTAGATATTTCTGGTAGGGCTAATCCCCTCTCTCCTCTTAATTTAAACAAATAAATGAATCCAACTTTGTTGTTGTTAATTATAAGCCTGGCTGGCGTCTTCCTAGATACATAGGAATGAATTTCTTTGCTAATAAGGAGGAATCAATAAATGCACACATTTGTGTAATTGTTTTAATATCTGACTCTCAAACTGAATTACGTTTTTATTACATATCTATTTTTTTGACTAGCTGCGAGACTGTAGATTTGTTTACAGTCATTTTTTCCACCTCCAGTTACTTGTATTTATCAATGACTCCAAGGACTGAAAAAAAAGAGAGAAAATCAAGATGGTTTGGGATGGATGTTATTTGTGAAAGAAAGGATTATTCCATAAATGGAAATGTAGCATCCAGATTTTGTGGGAAGGAGACAAAGTTTCAGAATTTAAAGTATTTCTTACATTTGCTCTTTACAAAAGGAATGTTTTCCTTACCATACATTCCCACATGTTACCATTTTCACGGAAACAATTTGGCAACGAGCTTCCTCAGATAAAAGAGATTGTAAAAATCCAATCCAAGACAATATTATGCTGTTTTTTGTTGAACATAGATTTTGTGATTTTTAAGTACTGGCCATTTCATTTTCAGAATCAAGTCTATAGAGAGATTATATTTACTGTCCAGTCATTGCCATGGATTAGCATTCCCACGGTGTCCCTGTTCCTGCTAGAGTTGAGAGGTTACAGCAAATTGTATGATGACATAGGAGAGTTTCCCAGTGGTAAGTACATAAGATGAACATCAGAGAGTGGTTTCTCTAAAGAACCAGTCTTCTTCGGGGAAAAAAAAAAAAGTTGTTTAGTTGTTTTTAATGCTCTGTTTTTATGTATTGTGCCTTGCCACATACATTCATTTCCTAATCTATCAATTTTAAAGTCTTGGTGGTAGATGGAATTGTGCCCAGGGAAGCTGAGTATGATCAGAGAGAGACCTTTGCATTCATTCACTATTCTCTTTACTGAATTCAGACTCAAGCAAAAAACCCTCAAGTAGTACATGATAATTAGAAAAAAATCAGAAAAGTCAGAGTGTTAAAATCCACTAACTTGCTACCTAGAAACTACCTCTTTTGACATATATGCCTGTCTACTCCATTATTTACACATTATTCACAAAAATGAAATCCTACCATACAAACTGGTTTGGACTTTGATTTTTTTTTTGTTTTTCTTAGTAGTGTAAATGCCCATATTTTCATGTCAGTAAATATTGACATTATATAGTATATTAGTTATAGTATCACAGTTTATAGATAACCATAGTTTATTTAAATGATCCCCAATTTTTTTAGATCTTTACATTATTCCTCTTTTTTTTGCTATTATAGATAGTCCTATAATGCCTAAATTAAATTTTTGTGAAATTCTGAAATTATTCAATGAAGACCCATCTCTAGTATCTAAATATTAGAAAGTAAGAATCGTAGTTAGTGTTTATTGAGTGTTAATACGTACCAGCTACAGTTCTAAGCTTTTCACGCGTATCAATCTGTTCCATTCCACATCAGTTCTATGACATGGGTCTTGTTAGGTTCCTTTTATAGGTGAGTAAATTAACGTACCGTAACTTGCCCAGGTCATTCAGCAGGTAAGGGGCAGATCTAGGACTGGAACCCAGGCTTGTTGGCACCAGCACACCTGCTGTCCAAGGTAGAGGTCAGATATTTAAAGGAAGGAACAAAAATACATAGTAGGGTGATGAATTGGCTAGGCCTTGAAAAGTGGATAAGATTTTGAGTAAAAATAATAAAAAGAGAAATCGTGTTCTAGGAACCCAAAACAGAACAAGTCAAGGTACAGAGGTAAGACCTCCAAGATGTGGGGAGGACACTGAGTAAACCAGCCTGCTCAGTACAGGAACAGAGGAGGCTGGAAAGATCAGAATGTGTTGGGTTATGGAGTAAATGCTAGGCTTGAGGTGCTTAGTGGAAAATAAAATCCTAAGCAGGAAGATAGTATGTAAGGATGTTTTACAAAGACTAATATGAAGGAAAAATAAGTGGTGTTACTTATGCTCGGAGATTTAAATAATAAAGATGCCTTAAGTGTATGCTTTGTCTGTCTCATAAGTGCCTTCATAGTTTAACTTCAAGTTTTTATGGGAGGGAAATGAGGAAAGCAGCAGATACCAGAGAGTTAAGGGAGATTAATTTACAATGTATCGCATTAGCCCAAACAGTTTATAGTGTTTGAGTCTAGGCTCCCATTTTATGCGCTTAGATGGACAAGTACCAAGTAAACTCTGGTCCTGGAAGCTGGATCTTGATTCTGACATACCCTGTCGTCTCTTCTAGGCTGGTTTCGCCTCATCGTTAGCGTACTGTCCTTCCTCTTCTTCACCGACATGCTGATCTACTGGATTCACAGAGGCCTTCATCATAGACTTGTGTATAAGGTAGAGTCATTTTTTTTTTTAAGATTTTATTTATTTATTTGACAGACAGAGATCACAAGTAGACAGAGAGGCAGGCAGAGAGAGGGGGGGAAGCAGGCCCCCTGCTGAGCAGAGAGCCAGACATGGGGCTCAATCCCAGGACCCCGGGATCACGACCCGAGCCAAAGGCAGAGGCTTTAACCCACTGAGCCACCCAGGCACCCCAGGTAGAGTCATTTTTAAGGGGAAGAGAAAGAAATATACATTTCAGCAGTGTATGGTTACAAATTCTGTTTTCTAGTTTAAGATTTTATTTGAGAGAAAGAGCAAGAGAGAGAGCACGTGCACAAGCAGGGGGAGGGGCAGAGGGAGAAGCAGACTCCCCCATTGAACAGGGAGTCCAATGCGGGGCTCAGCCCCAGGGCCCCGAGATCATGACCTGAGCTGAAGGTGGACATTTAACTGACTGAGTCGGCCAGGTGCCCCAAATTCTGCTTTGTATTTCTAAGAATTCTCTCTAATTTTTTGAATACGTGAGTAGCCACAGTCAAGACAGACACCAGGTACATTTTGTATGTGTTCTTTATGGGTCTGGACAGGCTGTGTTAAAATGTTACTGTGTTTAGGTAAAAGGGTGCATTTTATAAAGTGATTTGGGCATTTAAAGAGTTTTTTTTTATTTTTTAGTTAGGTCATTTCCACAGCATGAGCATAAAGAGCTAAGTTGAAAATTAAAGGTGGTTCTTAACTGTGTTCTTTCCTTCTGTAGCGCATACACAAACCTCATCATCTCTGGAAGATTCCGACTCCATTTGCAAGCCATGCTTTTCACCCTGTGGATGGCTTCCTTCAGAGTCTACCTTATCATATATACCCTTTTATCTTCCCGTTACACAAGGTGGTTTACTTAAGTTTGTACATTTTGGTGAATATCTGGACGATATCCATTCATGATGGCGACTTCCGTGTCCCCCAAATCTTAAGGCCATTTATTAATGGCTCAGCCCATCACACAGACCACCACATGTTCTTTGACTACAACTACGGACAGTATTTCACCTTGTGGGATAGAATTGGAGGCTCCTTCAAAAATCCTTCCTCCTTTGAAGGGAAGGGACCACTTAGTTATGTGAAGAAGATGACAGAAGAAAAGTGCAACAGCCACGCAGAAAACGGTTGTAAAAATGAAAAATTATTCAGTAGAGAGTTTACAAAGACTGAGTAGATTGTTGTCCTATTGTTAACTGTTGTGAAATATTTTTAATAGGGAAAATTAATCTACATACATAAAACCAAGAGACATAGCAAGTCAGTGGTATTCGAGGGTACTGCTGAGGAATGATCGTGATGGCAGATCAAAGAAGGAATGCTGTGAACACCGAAATTTTAACCTCATGCTTACTATACTAGGTGTTGGTCTCCAGGACAAGTGGTGTCTCTGTAGCCAGCATATCTGTAACTTGTATAGCCTCAACAACAATTTTTATGAGGATAGAGAATAAATTATTGAGAGGACTAGGCTATGTCCTTTGCCTTAATAAATCCACCCATATTCATTAAGAAAAATACATTGTGCTTGATAATACCAAGACTAAGCATCATAACAAAGAAATAATAATATAAACGTGGTTCCTTGTTTCTGGAATGGTTCAGTCTTCAGTGTTGGTACAGTAATGACTACCTGTAGTATTTTGTTCACGTGGATACATCAGTCTGAAAAAAATGTCTGATAGAACATATTAGTGGCCTCGTAAATGACCTAGTTAATAGCAGGTTTAGTAAGATTATCATCTTCCAGTGTAGGAAGCTTATTCTCTGGGGACATTGTCAAATATTACATTTTACTGCTGGAAAAAACAAATTAGAATTCAAAAAAAAGACTGCTACTACCATGATTTAATCCAGATCTGGGATTATTTAAAGATTTTAATGGTTATTATTTTAAACCATTATTTAATAAGTATAAAAACTATGTGAACCTGAATATATTTATAAAGGGAAATTTGATGCCCAAATAATATATTTGACACTACTGCTTTTTTAATTAAATGGATGCACTGCACTTTTGATAGGTTTCAAAGTTACAATCCTGTAATTTCCTATAAAAGGAAGTAATTGCCAAATATTTAGGCTGATCACTGAAGATTAGTTTTGAAATCTTATTTTCCCTCTTCTCCCTTCACTTTTTCCCCACTTCCTCTGTAAAAAGATCTAACAAATAGTTTCGTAAAGAAACGTTGTGAGTTGTAACATAAATATATTCGGAAAACGTGGTTTGGAAAGGCATTCTATAAGCTATTTATGTAAAATCAATAAAAGTTGATTATTACTATTGTTAAACTGTATCAGTTAAATATTGTAACAGCACAAAGTATTCTTTGTACAAATTCCATGTCAATTTGAAACCACAGAATTGATATGGATTGTCAGGACTTTTTTAAATGTCCCCAAATGCTCAATGTCAAGGGGAGAAAAGAGGGAATATCACATTCTTTTTGTTTTAGCAAGAGACCAGTCCTAAAATGTAATGCTTGGGATCCAGAAGAAAATATTATTTTCTGAGTTACTGTTACAGTGTTGTGCTACTTAAACATACTAGAGAACCTGGTGGTGTTTTGTAACTGACAGATATGGCCCCTGATTCCACAGACTCCCCACCCCCAGCCCCGCCTTCAAAGCTTCACTTTGCCCCCCCCCCACAAAAAGGAAATTAAGAAGTAAACTTTGTTTTTGTGATAATGACAGCTAATATTCAAGTTTTCCATTTCTTCCTAGTTGTCTGATTTATTGGTGTTTCCCATAATGTTCTCTTCCTTGTATTTCTGTAGTATTGTTGTATTTCTCCTCTCTTATTTGTGCTCTTCTTTATTTGGGTCCTTTCTCTTTTCTTTTGGAGGAGTCTGGCTAGAGGTTTGTCAATTTTATCAATTTTTTCAAAGAACCAGCTCCAGGTTTCACTGATCAGTTGTATGGTTTCTTTTAGTTTCTAGATCATTTGATTCTGCTCTAGGCTTCATTTCCTTCCTTCTGCCTGCTTTAGGCTTTGTTTGTTGTTCTTTTTCTTGCTGCTTCAGGTGTAAGTTTAGGTTGTTTATTTGAGAATTTTCTTGCTTCTTGAGGTAGGCCTGTGTTACAATACACTTCCCTCTTAGGACTGCCTCTGTTGCTTCCCTGAGGTTTGGACTGTTACGAATAAAGAAGCTAATATTTATTGAGCTTTTACTCGTGGTCAGGCACCATTACAAGTCCTTGACATGAAGAAACTGGCAGGCAATTGTAGGACTTTCCCAAGGTTCTTTCTCTCTCATAAAGCCCAGTGTGGATGTTTCTGGTCAGTGGACAGCTTACTGCAGTCATCCTGAGACCCAGGCTTCCATCTTGGGGCTGCCTGTCTCCAGTTTCCAGAGTAGTCTTTGTTGGAGGAGCCCACAGGAAAAGAGGTCCCGAAAGTCCTACATATCCCTTACGAGTGTTCCTTTGGACAAAATTTTGTCGAATGACCCATCTTTGGGAAATGTTGTGCCTGAAAGAATGGGGCAACTGCTTTTTTTTTTTAATTTTTTAATTTTTTAATTTAGAGCGAATTTATGTAGAGAAAAATATAAAGTGAATTTTATTCACTTTATTATTTTATTTATTTTATTCACTTTAATTTTATTCATTTATTCATTTTTATTTTTATTTGTTCACAAAAATATAAAGTGGATTTATTTAGAGAAAAATAATACATAAATTAACAGCACAGGTAGCACAGGGATATGGCGAGAACCTTGAGATTGACGTGTAAATGACTAAAATTTGGAAAATGCTTAATGCAGTAATGACCTAAAGAGCTAATCCACACTGTGATTTTCTAGAAGGCAAGGACCAAGTTTTATCCATCTTCAGCAGCTCCTCCAGAACCTTACACAGCATGGAGGACACAGCGGGCCCTCTATATATACTCAATTAATTGAGAAATAACTCTTCTCATAAATATCCACTTTGAGCCTTGGCGCTCCCCAGTTCTAAAGTGATTAGATTCCTCCGGGCCAGTAAGCATGAGATAAACACTGGATAATCAGGAGTTAAAACCAATGACAGAATAAACCCACAGAGGCTTTGTGAGTAAGAAAGGATACAGTCTCTATGCTGCGTACTGGAAAACAGGCCAGTTTGCCATGCTCACATCTCTTGTTCTCCTTTTGGAGGCCCCAATAAAGGTACTGAAGAGATGAATGAGCGCCCAGAGGATTTTAAGTTACCCACCCACTAGATAGATGTCCTACTTGTGATCTCTCTCTGTCAAATAAATAAATAAAATCTTTAAAAAAAAAAATAAATAAATAAATAAATAAATTCCTTCCCACAGGATCATCAAGTGAAAGGCTTTCCCCTTGACTTGGAAACCTTTTATAGCTCAAGATCAGAAAGGGAAAGTCTAGATTACATTCTGTACTTTGATGATAGAAATCAGGCAATGGGGGCGCCTGGGTGGCTCAGTGGGTTAAAGCCTCTGCCTTCGGCTCAGGTCATGATCCCAGGGTCCTGGGATCGAGCCCCACATCGGGCTCTCTGCTCAGCAGGGAGCCTGCTTCCTCCTCTCTGCCTGCCTCTCTGCCTACTTGTGATCTCTGTCTGTCAAATAAATAAATAAAATCTTTAAAAAAAAAAAAAAAAAAAAAAAAAGAAATCAGGCAATGGAGGGAGAGGGTACAAGAACACATTTCAAAAAACCCAGAGACTTTCATCGGGTGCCATCCTGTTCTTTGCTGTTTCTTTGTCTCCCTGTCTCTACATGCCATGAATTGCCTACTTCTCATTGCCCTGTTTCCTTCTCTTCCCCTCCTCAAGAAGTCAGGCACAGACCTGGCAGAGAATTCTGAGTGCAGGTTTTGATGCATGGAGTCTGCAGTGCGGGCGGATTATTTAAATAGAGCTGGTGTCTGGGAGGAAGGGGGAGAGTAGGGAGACAAATCAGAACAAAGGTTTGGGACTGACCCAGAGAGAAGAAAAGTTTGAGGCCGTGAGATTGCTAAGGAGAACATGAAAAAAGATACCCAAAGAAACAAGCCAGTGTAAAGAGTAAAGGACTTCTCCCCTGGTCTTCACAATTTCTTCAAAGTCAAAAGCCTTGACTGGCAGTCTTCTATCAGCAGTTAACGCTTTCTGTCCGCTGATTTACTTGACCCCAGATGCCCTCAAAGGAGAGGCTGTGTGTGAATCCATACAGAATTAAACTGCATGTCCTTAAAAGACCTGGTTGAGGTTTGATAACTGCTTTGCTGAAGGAACTAGTGGAAGTGTCATTCTCTACAGTAAACACTAAATGAACCCCTGCGAGGTGCCACACAGCGCAGAAGGAGCTGCAAATACCTCTGCAGATTCTTCATCTGTGTCTTTTTAACCAATAATTTCTTACTCATTAGCTGACATTTGCTGAGTGTCTGGGAGGAGTCAAAGGGAAAGTAGAGAGGAATCAGATGGGTCCTCACCAAGGACGGATGGTCGTTTTTTTCCCCCAATGTCACGCCTCCACTGGAAATCAACAAAACCTGCCAGTACCCTGGATTCTGACCATATAGGAATCAGTAGTATGAGTACTGACCAGAGGGTTCAAGGGATCTGCGCAATTACTACATAACAGTCCCCTGGATACAGAAAGAAAAAGAACAGATCTTCAAAACTATTGGTTGAGCGCACCAAGAAATGACAAACCAGGGAGGAGAATCTATAGCTTCAGCCAGAGTGTAATTCACTCTGAAGAATTACAGACACTGATTGTTTTGGAGCTAAACAGATTTCAGTCCTGGCTCTGCCACGTGCAGACCGCATGACCTTGGTTTCTCTATCTGTAAATTGATCAAAATCCTGCCTACCTAATAAGATTAAAGAGGCTAAAAACAATTAAATGCCAGCAGAGGCCATTATTCATGTAAATTGCGCTCAGTGCCTCCACTTTCTAGGTTCCATGATTATTGTCCTTACACCTAGGATAGGCTGTCAGTGGAAATCAATTGCTGGAGGAAAAAAGCCCCTGGGTCATTTCACCTTAACATTGGAGGGTGAAAGACAGGGGGTGAACTAGAAATAGGGGGAAGAGAGGAAAACCAGAAGTAAAATTAAAATTGACACATTACCGACTGTAAATTTTTAAATAAGAAATGTAAGATAGCTAAATTATTTGTTGCTAAATAATTTTATTTTTAAAATGCATTGCTGTAGGGCGCCTGGGTGGCTCAGTGGGTTAAAGCCTCTGCCTTCAGCTCAGGTCATGATCTCAGGGTCCTGGGATGGAGCCCTGCTCTCTGCTCAGCAGGGAGCCTGCTTCCCCCGCCTCCTTCTCTGCCTGCCTCTCTGCCTACTTGTGATCTCTCTCTGTGTCAAATAAATAAATAAAACCTTTAAAAATAAATAAAATAAAATGCACTGCTGTAAAGGTTTACAAGGTTTTGAGGTAAAGCAGAAGAAACTTACCTGGAAATTAAATTTCTTAGGAAAGGCAAGAAGGACATGTGTGAACTATGTTGTCGAGCTTCATTGTCAAAGCAGTGTTTTGGTATGGAAAGAAAAATACTTAAAAATACTTCATTAAAATACATCAAAGTCCTAGTGTTTCTTAAATCTAGGCTCAACATCTTATTAAAATATAAGTACAGTAAAATTTGTACAAAAGTAAGAGAAATTATGTTTTCAGTTCTTTGCTCAACCATTAACTTAGAAGTCTGACTGATTAAATACTCCTGAGCACTTGACACTGTTTACATATTTGATTAACCACATTTCCTTAAGCATTTGATAAGAAACTTAACATATTTGATTCATCTCCTCCCAAAAGGCACACTTGTGTACTCAGCACATTTTTCTGAGCTCCTTGACAACTCAGGGTTCAAATAGACTTAAACAGACTTAACCACCAAAGAGCACAATGATATCCAGAGTTCATAACTCAACTTTAAAATATTTATACTATAGACTTTCATTCACTTCTTATATCATTTTATGATCTCTTTATTCTAAAATTAGAATTTTCCACACTAAGCCATTGGCTTAGATGAACACTTGGCCTCCTGACGTGTGCTCTCAACAGCGAAAGAAATGGGACCCTGGAAACTCCGTGTACATTCCAATATCTGAGAGCAATTGCTGTGGTGACTTTTGTCCACCCTTCATTGGATTTTTCCCTTTTAATCTGCTTAGTGGGGATATAATTTATAGACAGTAAAATGTACTCGTTCTCACTGCATGGTTCAAGGAGCGTCTACAAATGCATGCCTCACGGAAGCACCAGCCCAGCAAAGAAACAGAACGTTTTCTTCACCAGAAGTTCTATTTTCCTTTGCAATCTCTCCACAGCCTTAGGTTACCACTGACCTACTTTCTGTTTCTGGAGATTAATTTTGCCTGTTCTAGAATTTCTTAAAAATTGAGCCAGGTAGTGTGTACTCTTGTGGGTTTTTTTTTGGGGGGGGGGGGGTTTTTTTTTTTTTTTTTAGCTTACATGTTTTGAAATCATGCTATTGCGTATGTCTGTACTTTGTTCCTTTTTATTGCCATTCCACTGCGGTGCATCACGACTCATTTATCTGCATGTCTGCTGCTGGATACTTGGGTAATTCCTAGGTGAGGTTATTATGAATAAAGCTGCTGCAAACAAGCAGAGAGGTCCTTGTGTGGATCTGTGTTCCCCTTTCTTCCTGGCAAATATCTGTCCATATAATTGCTCCGTCCTAGGGGAGATCTATGTTTAATTTTATAAGGAACCATCAAACTCTTCTCCAAAGGGGTTGTACCATTTTACATTCCCACTACGAATGATGAGAATTCCCTTTCCTCCACATCTTCAACAACACTCTGTATCGTCAGTCTTTTTATCTGTAGCCATTCTGTAGCATATGTCCTTTGTCATATATATGTGTTACAAGTGTTTATTCCAATCATGTCCTTAATCGTGGTTTTCTTTTTAAAGATTTTATTTATTTATTTGACAGAGAGGGAGCACAAGCAGGGGGAGTGGCAGGGAGAGGGAGAAGCAGGCTCCCTGGGGATGCAGGGCTCCACACCAGGACCCTGGGATCATGACCTGAGCTGAAGGCAGAGGCTTAATGGACCGAGCCACCCAGGAGTCACCTTAATTTCGGTTCTTTAATCAAAAACAAGGAAAGTTACTCAGTTTTGATTAGGACCAACTTATCAATTTACATCTTTCATAATCGTTGCATTTTATGTCCCACCTAAGAAGTCGTTGCCTCTCCCACAGCAAACTTGGACTTCTTTTTTTTTTTTTTTTTTTTAAGATTTTATTTATTTATTTGACAGAGAGAAATCACAAGTAGATGGAGAGGCAGGCAGAGAGAGAGAGAGAGAGGGAAGCAGGCTTCCTGCTGAGCAGAGAGCCCGATGCGGGACTCGATCCCAGGACCCTGAGATCATGACCTGAGCCGAAGGCAGCGGCTTAACCCACTGAGCCACCCAGGCACCCTGGACTTCTTTTTTGAGTAAGATTTTTGATAATGAATTCAAATTCTTAATAGACATAAGGCTTTTCCTACTTTTATTTCTCCATGTGTCAGTTTTGATATACTGTTTTTCAAGAAATTTGTTTTATTTCACTTAAGTTTTCAAATGTGTTGCCATGAAGTTGTTTGTAACGTTCCCCTCTTATACTTCCAGTGTTTATAGGATCTACCATGATGTTTCTTGTTTAATTCCTGATACTGCTTTTTAATTTTCTTGCTCAGCATAGCTGAGAGAATATACATATAATTGATCTTTTTTTAAAAAACCATCTTTGGTTCTGTTGATTTTTTTCCCTATGGCTTGTCTTCAGTTTTATTGTCTTCCTCCTTTTCCTTCTATTTATTTCGGGTTTAAGTTGATCTCTCTGTTACTCTCCCCCACCCCTTTCTCTTCCTTTTCACTCCCTCCCTCTCCCCTCCTCCAACTTCTCAAGGTAGTAGCTCAGATCATTGATTTAATTTTTTTTCCTCTAAAAATATAAATGTTTAAAACTGCAAAATTCCCCCTAAGGCCTGGGGTGATTGTATGCCACAAATTTTGATATGTTGCATTTTCGTTATTATTCAGTTCCAAATATTTTCTATTTTCAGTGAGATTTCTTCAGTGACCAGTGATACGGTGGGCTTGTATTATGTCAGCTTAGCCGAGCCAGAACTGGGTTTCCTACATAGTTCTAGGTTGGCATAGCTAACCAGAAGTACTTTCTACACAGTTCTAGGTTAACCTGGCTACCCAGGTCATTCGACAGCAGGTTCAGAAGGTGGAAATAGAGAACAACCATCTTACTCTCTGTGCTTGGGAAGATGGCGCAGTCTGTGAAGCCCTGGTGCCCAGTCATGTTGTAACTCACCTGTTGGCTCACCTGGCTGGCCGCTGGCCGCATCTGGGCCCACGGCAGCCGCAGCTCCCTCTGGTCCCTTCAGCTTCTCCACATTCTGGGCCTGATGTGTGGTTAAGCCTCTGACGCCCTCCATCTCAGAGCTGTGAGGGGACGACAGAGAAGCCCGTCTACTACCACGATTTCCAGCATGGCCTCCCAAGTTCTAGGCTGGCCTTGCCACCCCCTCATGACCACCTCACATTTATCTTTTCTTCCTAATTTCCTCCTCCACAGACTTCAGATCCCAGCCCCAGACACAGAATCCGTCACCTCATATGCACTGTGGGACCAGCTTTCACAGTGACCTGGGGTCAAATCCTCGCTTCCTTGACAGAAACCTGATAAAGGATTTGGCTCTTAAAGTGGTTCCTGAGGTCAGAATCTTAAGAATCGGATCTCTCCAGATTATTCAACTCAGCTATGTTGGATACCTGAAACTAGGGGGTGTCAACCATATTTCAGTTAAAAACCTTAAAAAAGAATCCATTCTCTGAATTAGTCCCATGTTAATCAGCAATTGCTTCTCTGATAAAATTAGCTTTAAAGTCATTAATGACCCTGTTTCCAAAACAAAAGGGGATGTTGGAAGTCTGTGATATGCAGTAGCAAAACGGTTACTTAAACCATCACTTGTAGTTACCTGTCAGCAAGCACCTGTGGAAGGCAAGGCTCTAGAGGATAGAGGATTTGTGGCATAGAACATTTCCGTAGAAGCTGAGGTTAAGGTGTTGGCTAATTGCTTTGAAGCGTGCTAAGGAACTTAGGCAAAGGTGATGCTGAGATTATGACTTTAAATTCCCAGTTCAGGGTCCAATTAAGGAACCAAAATGCTTCTACAATTGCCCTAAAATAAACTCTTACCTCCTGTAGTTATAGGGACAGATTTCTGATATAGGGACAGATTTCTAACAAAGTTAGATTGTGCTGGTAGCAAGTTGAATTCCCCATCTTACTGAGTTTTGTCTGTTCAAGTTTCAGCATGGATGGGGAAGGGGTATGACTCTGAAAATGAGATGGGGGTTTAAAAGCATTCTGCCCCCCAGTTCCAAGGTGTGTGTAAGAGTGGGGAAGGGGGCTTCACACCACCAAGCAATTCTCTGACCCCAGCTGGGTGTCCTCCATTTCAACTCAATTCTGACACTATCTACTCAGAGACAGCATCAGGTTTCCCGGGGGGAAGGGCTCAGTCCCCAGCGCTGCCCTCCACTTCAGATGCCAATTGCAAGTCTGGGTTGGTATCTGAACTCCTGACCCACAGGCTATAAATCAGGCTGGTCACAACCTTCTCCTCAAGTTTCATTAATTTCCCAGAGCAACTGGAAGATATTAGGAAACCTGTTTACTCATTAGATTACTGGAGATACCAATCACCAGCCAACGGAGATTAACAGGGCGTGTCCCCGAACAAAAGTTTCTGTCCTTATGGAGTTCAGGGCTTGACCTGGTAGCATGCAGAAAGGTTCTGATTCCCTAACGTCTAAGTGCCTCAAACCCTCCCCTTTTGTTTATTCATGGCGGCTTCATTACGTGGGCATGACTGATCAAGTCATTGGCCATTCATGATTGACTCAATCTCCAGCTCCTCTCTTCTCCCAGGAAATCGAGGAAGGGAACTGAAAGTTCATCCCTCTAATCACAAGGTTGGTTCTCCTGGCAATCAACCCCCAACCTTAGGTGTAGTCCAAAAGAGAGCTCATTAGCATAACAAAAGACAAGTTTCTGAGCATCCTCACTTAAGAAATTCCAAGAGTTATAGGAGCTGTGTGTACCAGAAACAGGAGGAAGTCCAAATATGTATTATTAAAAATCACAATGTCACCAGTGTATAGGCAGATTTGATGCAACTAGGGACTTGGGCCCATAAATTCTGCTGAGCCTCCTTTGCCAAAAGAAAAGAAAACTGTAAAAACTGTGTTTTTACAGCTAAGTATTGGGATAGTACTAGATAGCAGAAAGATTTATGGCATAAAAGTAAAATGGGGGGGGGGTACCTGGGTGGCTCATTAAGCTTCTGCCTTCAGCTCAGGTCATGATCCAAGGACCCTGGGATCAAGCCCCACATTGGGCTCCCTGCTCAGCGGGAAGCCTGCTTCTCCCTCTCCCATCCCCCCTGCTTGTGCTCCCCCCCCTCAAATAAATAAATAAATTTTTTAAAAAAGTAAAATGGGTTCAGATGCTGGTTCTGAGCTTATGCTTTTTCTTCTATAATTAAGAGATGAAAACATTTCCAGTATTATAAAAAGCTACCATTATAGAATAATATTTTGTGTCATACCTTGTACAGAGCTCTTAACATGCATTTTCTTATTTAATCTTTACCAGAAACCTATGGGGGCAAGTTCTATACCATACAGATGAATAAAAGTGAGACTGGGAAGGTGAAGATAATCTGTGCAAAATCATGGAGCAAGCATATGGCAAAGGCAGGATTTGAACTTGGGATTTAAACTGAGGTCTGTTCAATTTCACAGCCCTTGGTTCTGCACTAGGATACACTGCTGTGACCTAGAGGGGAACTGACAGAACATTGATCAAAGTGCCTGCTGGTTGGCACTCAGTAAGAGGTTGTCCTTATTTTCATTCTAAATCTGCTTTCCAAAGCCCTTTTACCTGCTCTTTTACTTCCCTCAGGTGATGAGGCTCTTAAAACTGCTCACCTCCCACTCTGGAGGTTAAAGCCCCCAAAAGATAAGCGGAATTATTCAGTGTCGCATCGTGGGTTCGTAGGCAGCACAGTAACTCTGGTGAGAAGGTTCAGAAAGAGACAAACCGTCACTAAAGCAGGTGTTCAAATTCCCTCTCAAGCAACTATGCTAATTATAACACACAGGGCAGCTCCAAAAGTAAACTTTTTGGCGGAGCTGGAGTTATAGAAAAAGTAGTCCCTTGATGAGCGTGTAATTACTTATTGGGTAGTTATAGGCAATGCTTGCGAAATCCTATTGTTCCCTATACCATCCTATAGGAAATTAAGGATTTTTTTTTTTTTTTTATCAGACTTCCTGATTAAGAGCTGGCATGGGACGTTCCCAGTCCCTTAGGGGTGCCACGCTTCCAGCTACTTAAGGAGTAATTAGAAATTCAGTGCCTATTGACAGAGGAAGGCTTATGTGAGGCTCCATCTTAGAACGTAGTTAGGACCAAGAATGAGGACTCAAAGTGGAAGAGAAGGGTTTCCTCTCTTCCTCGTCGTCTTCCTCCTTTGTAATTCAGACCTGCAGCCACTAGGTGGCGTCAAACAAGGAAGATTCTGGGTTGGCACAGCCGGGCCCAAGAGCTGGGCGCCCAGCAGGCTGAGGAAGGCTTTGTGCTTCATGCAACGTTCAGTAGATGTCTTACCCTTCAGAATAAATAAAAGTTTAAAAATACATTCCCCCGGTCTTGAATGAAGAACTCCCGGGGTGCTGTTCTAGATAAGGCAGTTGAGAAAGCCCTCTGTGAGGCGGTGACATTTAGGCAGACACCCGGATGGAAAGAGAGAGCCATCCGTGTGGGCAGCTGAGAGGGAAGCACGCCGGGCAGCTCTGCGGTGTGTCTGAGAAAGGAGGAGGAGGCTGCTGTGGACCGAGCCTGGTAAGATCTGGAAAGCTAGAGAACTGGAAGGAAGTTTGTAAGTTACAGACGGAGGTAAGGAAGGAGAGAAGGCCAGATGTGGGACAAGATGGACGTTTGGTTGCCTGGGATATGGAGGAGTGAGTACCAGGGCGCCAGAGTGGAAGGAGGAAGGACTTGAGGTCGAATGTTGGATTGTACTGCAGTGTCGGCTCCGTCCTCAAAGTGTAGACAATCTGCACGCCTGTCTGTTGGGCAGTCAGACACTTGGGTCTTGACATGGGGCAGCTAACTTACCTCTCCAGGTCTTGGCTCCTCCCTTGTCCAAGTGAAAGCCAAATTTCCCATCTCTTCCTTTGTCGTCCAACAGTCCTACAGACCGTTAGACGCCAAACATACTTGTGAATACTGGTAAGCGTGCAAAACCCGGGTATTAAAGTGACAATCATTTTGAAAGGCTGGAGTAAAAGTGCATGTAATTTGGAGGGAATAGTCTCTATTATAGACAGAAACCACAATCTCCCCAGCGGGTTTTCTTGTTTCTTGTTTGTTGTGTTGTGTTTCCTGGCTGAGGCTGAGTAGTTTCCCAGATCAGACTGTAGGGGGAGCGGTGATGCTTTCCCCGTGCTCCCGCAACCAAAGCAAGAGCATCCACACTTCGTGTCTAGACAGGGGACGTGCGCGGAATCCTAAAATCTGCCGACAGGAGGGCTCTGGAAAGGTCATCTGCTCCTTTCCTTGTCTTTAGAAAATCTCACCCTTCAACCAGCCTCGTGGTGACCCATCCTGCCTGCGACGTTCCTTCTGACTGAGTTTAAACCTCCACTGTTCCATTGTTGGCCATTTATTTCAGGCTCAACAAGGAGACACACAAACCAACATCCCCCCTAACAAAACCCAGCCCCCGCATGTGCCTGCATCGCTTCCCCATGGGGCAGCAGAGCGCTCTCGGTGCTGCGGGGTATCAGCGGGATTCTCTACGTTCTCCACATTAGCAAACTGTCATCCGTGGCTTCTCACAACGCATCGTGTTGCTCTTAGGTTATTTCCCACTATTTGGGGTCCTGATGTAGAGAGAGAAACATCAAGCAAATCTATTTGCAAAATGGCAAGATGCAAAAATCAGTAGGGCAAGATTTAGACAGAGGAACATCTGCCACTGGCCCCGGGAAGACACTTACTCCAATTACATGTGTCTCGCCCAGAAGGAGGTATAGGAAAAGATTTCTTTTTCAATTTTATGAAACTAGTATACTCCTGAATTGTTTTCTATGAAGCTCTAGCGTCTACAGAGTTAGTCTGCTTTTCCATTAGAAATCACAGTATTTCCCCCTCTTTTGGAAAAACCTAGGTCCAAGAGTTAATAAAGCCAGGGGTACAGTCATTTTTAAATGTTTCAAGGACAGTGTTTTCATGATCGGCCATTAATCATACGACTCAAAGCAGGTTGCAGAGTATATGCACAAATTAGCCAGCAAGTCAAAAGGGAATAAAAGCCATGAGTTACTTAAATCAGACGTTAGACACCTTTTCAATTAAACTCCCGCCAGTTTTCTAAACAAGGAGAGGAACACAGCTGTTATTTTGTGTCACAGTCTTTTCCTCCACACTTTTATAAAGGAGCCTAGTTGTTTTTGGATGAATGAGCTGCTTTGAAATTAGTGGTAGATTAACAAATGGGAGAATGCACGTGGACTGCCTTCCGGAGGGAATGTGAAAATTCTCAGATATGAATGTTCACGTAATGTTATTACGATCATTTAGGTAAATCTGTTCATTCAACTAGTAGTTGTGAGATTCTAGTGTATATTGGGCATCAGTCTAGGAGGTGCGATAGAGCAGTGAGCAATTAAACAGAAATATCAATAAAGTATAGCAAATATTGTCATAGGAAATATACAGAAATGTAATGGGGTCACAAGGCAGTGGGACCTGAATTAGTCTGGTGGGGGGGAAAGGTCCCCCAAAAGGATGCAACATTCATCACAGATCTGAAGGTGACAGGTGGGCAAGCCAGTAGAAGAAGGTTCCGGATGGAAAGAACTGGATAGAGGCAGTTGAGAGCTGAAAGAGCATGGGTCATTAAAGACCAGGAAGGGGGGCGCCTGGGTGGCTCAGTGGCTTAAGCCTCTGCCTTCAGCTCAGTTCCTGATCTCAGGGTCCTGGGATCAAGCTGTGCATCAGGTGCTCTGCTCAGCAGGGAGCCTGCTCCTCCCTCTCTCTGCCTGACTCCTCTGCTTACTTGTGATCTCCTTCTCTGTGCCCACCCCCAAAAAAGTTCAAAGACCAGGAAGGAGGTCTAGCCACAATGGGAATATGGAATTCTCTGAGACAGAGGATGACGAGTGTACAAGGTAAGGTGGTTCAGTTTTATCCTAAGAGCAATGGGAACACACTGAAGAGTGTGTTGGATGGAGTGACGGATTCAGATCAGTGTGTGAGAAATATGCTGGCTGCTGTGTGAATGGATGAGGGGGATATAGATTTGGAAATCAGCAGCATACAGATGTTAATAAGAGCACCAAGAGAGGTGGCTCAGGGAATACATGTTGAATGAAGAGAGAACTAGAGACAATAAGCTCAATAATAATGGAGAGTCAAGCAGAAGAAGGGGACACAGCAAAGAAACGTGGAAGGAGCCCATGCTGTGAGGCTGGTTTATGAGAACCAAGGTAAGAGACTGCTTCGACATGGAACTTTCTGTGGTAACAAATGTGACCAAGTAGCCAAGCAAACTCAGGGCTAAGGCACCTTTGGTGCATGGAACACAGGGAGGTCGCAGGTAAGCTTGGTACAAGCCCACTCAGTAGGGTGGAAGGAGCAGAGCCTGCCCACAGTGACTGGTTGGTGAGGACATAGAGACAGATGGCTTTTCAAGAGGTCCCCCAGCAACTGTGAGGGAAAGATGGAGCCACGGGTGGATGGTTGGGCACTGGGTCAAGGTAGGGGGTGTTTTATACACACAAGAAACTGGGAGGATATTTAAGGACCGAAGGAAGTGACGGGTTGTGTGGAGAAAGTTGAATCAAGTCCGGGCGGAGGTCGGTCGTTGGAGGCTGGCAAGGCTGAGATTCAGAGCATAAGGACCAAGGACGGAAGGAGGAATGTGCATCGGCTGACACAGGAAGGAAGGAGCCTAGAATAAGTGTGGGTGCTGGGATGTCTGTGGGTTCAGTGGCAAGTATCTGAGAGTGTTCTCGTCTGGCCACTCTCATTTTCTCTGTGAGGGAGTAAAGGGAATAAGGGGTACATTTTTCAACATCCCCCTTATGAAGAGAAAGTTTCCAAAAAGCATTCATGAACTTGAGGCAGAGAGAAAATTCTTAAAATGTTGTATTTTTTAAAACAAATTTAGATAAATGTAATTCATGGTTAAGACAGATTATGAAGGCAAGAGACTCGTGAAAATTGATGGTAGATGCGGGTCTCACTGAAGATGCTAGTTCGATCCAAAATTGTATATCTTATTCTAACGAACATTTTATGATCAAATCTAATCTACATCAGTTCACCTTACACATCCTCATTTAATGTTTTTTTCCCTCCTCTGAGCAGGTGAACGAATACATAATCACTAATTGCAGTAGAATACTATTAAACTTTATAGAATAGGATGATAATTAGCAAGGTAACTTGAACATGATTAGGTACTTGTATTAAATGCTGGCAATAAGCAAGTGCTTTCTTTGATATCTACCTTAAGTGCATACTAAATATCACAGCATGGCCAATAAGAATATACACACATAGAGGGGTGCCTGGGTGGCTCAGTGGGTTGAAGCCTCTGCCTTCGGCTCAGGTCATGGGCTCAGGGTCCTGGGATCCAGCCCCGCATCAGGCTCTCTGCTCAGTGGGGAGCCTGCTTCCCCCTCTCTGTCTGCCTGCCTCTGTCCCTACTTGTGATCTCTCTCTATCAAACAAATAAATAAAATCTTAAAAAAAAAAATAAAGACAAGTAGAGTCAATGGAGTTTGAAGAAATTCAGTGGAAGAAATGAATCATACTTTTACTCATCTAGAGCCTACCCTAGCGTAGGGTAGGAGGGCACAGAGATGTAGCACACATGTGTTGTTTCCTGGTCTCAACATCAGGCGGAATCCAGTGTTCAGAACCAGAAAGAGTTAATCCTCTTCTCTGAAGCTGAGATCTTTTTTTGTGGTATCACTTGCAAGAGGAAGGAGAGGAGGAAGCGCTTGTCTTCTAGAAAGACCAACTTTGGGTTCAGCAGAACCCAAATTCCCTCTGTTAGAACTCAGTCTACGGTTTCCTCTATTTCCAGCTCCATAGACAGGAACATTCCCCAAGTAATCGTTATGATACCCCTTCAGATCTTAGCTCTTTGGGAATCTTCTCTGCAAAAAATCCCTCATAGTCATTGTCCTCTATAGCACGCTCGGAGGATTAAGTTGGAGCCCACAGTTAACCAAGGGCACAGAAGCTCTTCACCTCATTCTAAATATAAACTCTAATGACTTCACATTCGTGGCACAGTCTTAGAAGCCATACTCACATGGGTCCTACTCCAGCGAAAGTGCCAGCAACTACTGACGTCAGCCCCATGTCCCTTTGCCACAGTGGAGCTAGTTATTTACAACAGCAAACAGGGAAGAAGAATTACTCATCTCCTGAAGGTCACTGCCCTGGGTCCTCAAGAAGCTCATGGCCAGTGTTGGCTATACTTGGGACATGTGATATTCTGACCATCCATCTCATCCTTCCTGGCTCTGTTTCAGGCCACAATCCAAAAGCCATCCAGCTAATGGTGCTGAAGAGGCCAGGAGGGACAACCCTGGAAACCACACTCCTGGGCTCCTTTCGTCCATTCCACTTTCTCCTCTCATTAAAATCCAGTGAACCAGGGCACCTGGGTGGCTCAGTGGGTTAAGCCTCTGCCTTCAGCTCAGGTCATGATCCCAGGGTCCTGGGATCAAGCCCTGCATCGGGCTCTCTACTCCACAGGGAGCCTGCTTCCTCCCCTCTCTCTCTCTGCCTGCCTCTCTGCCTACCTGTGATTTCTCTCTCTCTGTCAAATAAATAAAATCTTCAAAAGAAAAAAAAATCCAGTGAACCATATTCACCTTTTCAAAGGCTTTGCAATCAGCCCACCTACTCCTGTTACTTCATTCTCTTGTCCTTCTGCATTTGATTACTCAGAAATGTCAGGCTTGCCTTTGCTGGGTGCCTTTTCAGGATGTTTTGTACGTGTTGTGATAACATATTTCAAGGAAGGTACCAACCGAAACAGCTCTTTTTCTTTAACTTGTGCTCTCAGATGCTCATTGCTGGCTCTGTGTAGTGTAGATTCAGAATGATGCTGTTCACAGCCGGACTGTTTACTTGGTATAAGGCTAAGTATATGAGTTTTGGCATTGGACAGACCTGGCTTTGGATCTTGCCCCATGCCACTTGCTAAGTCTGGAGACAGGGGAAAGTTATTTACTTTTGTTTGGCCTCATGAGAATTACTATGCCAAGGACTCTGTAGTATGAGCCCTGTACCTGGCAAACAGCGGATTCTTGATCCAGATGTTATTAAAACTCTGAGATTTTATCTTTATGTTTCACAATTTTATAAGGAAAGGAAGGGACTATGATTTTTTTTTTTTTTTTTTTGTCCCCATGCTGTATAAGATACTGGCTTTGTAGATATGAAGGGCCCAAGGTCAAGGCATTTTCAGTTCTCTGTTTTTTGTTTTTAACGTCTTATTTATTTGAGAGAGAGGAGAGAGAGAAAGAGCATGAACAGGGGGGAGAGGGAGGGGCAGAGGGAGAAGCAGACTCCCCACTGAGTGGGAATCTGATGTGGGCCTCAATCCCAGGACCCTGGAATCATGACCTGAGCTGAAGGCAGATGCTTAACCAACTGAGCCACCCAGGCGCCCCTCATTTCTCTGTTAAAAGTAAGGAAGCTCTGTCCTCAACTACTCCAATGGAGATGAGCCTTAAATCAAACTGTATTTAGTTGAGTAATGCCCTCTTTATTACACTGTAATTGACATGCACTATTATATTAGTTTCAGGTGTACAACTCTGATTTGATATGTTTATACGTTACATAATGACCAACATGATAGGTCTAGTTACCATCTGTCACCATACAAAGTCATTACATATTAGTGACTGTATTCCTTGTGCTGTACATTACATCCCTATGACTTACTCATTTTATAATTGGAATTTTTTTTAACCTCTTAATCCCCTTCACCCATTTGAGCCATCCCCCTCTCCTACTCCCCTATGACAACCACCGATTTGTTCTATATCTATGAGGGCATTTCTGTTGTTTTGTCTTTTAGATTCCACATATAAAGTGAAATCATACAGTATTTATCTTTCTCTGGTCTGATTTATTTCAGTTAGTATATACCCCACATATCTACCCATGTTGTCACAAAAGGCAAGATTTCTTTTTTGAATGGCTGAGTAATATTCCAGCATGTGTGTGTGTACATCACATTCTCTTTACTCATTCGTCTATCAATGGACAGTTAGGTTGCTTCCATATCTTGGCTATTATAAATAATACTGTGATGAACATAGGGATTCATATATCTTTTTGAATTAGGTTTTGATTTTCTTTGGATAAATACCCAGAAGTGGAATTGCTGGATCGTACAATACCTCTACTTTTAATTTTTTGAGGGATCTTCATGCTGTTTTCCACTGTGGCCGCACCAATTTATAGTCCCACCAACCGTGCTTTTTCTCACACCCTCACTAACACTTGTTATTTCTTGTCTTTTTTGATACTAGCCATTCTGACAGATGTAGGTAGTATCTCGTTGTGGTTTTGATTTGCATTTCCCTGATGATGAGTGATGTTGAACATCTTTTCATGTGCCGGTTGGCCATCTGTGTATCTTTGGAAAAATATCTGTTCAGATCCCGTACCCATTTTTTTTAAACTAGGTTGTTTCGGGTTTTGGTTGTTAAGTTGTACAAATTCTTTATATTTTCAGTATCAACCCCTTATTGGATGTATCAACCCCTTATTGGATATATTGTTTGCAAATATCTTCTCCCATTCAGTAGGTTGCTTTTCTGTTTTTATTGATGGTTTCCTTGGTTGCACAAAATCTTTTTAGTTTGATGCAGTCTTGTTTGTTTTTGTTTCTGTTGCCTTGCCAAAGGATGGATGGAGATTATACACACACACACACACACACTTTTTTTTTCTTTCTTTTTTTTTTTTTTTGCTAAGACTTATGTCACTGAATAATACATTTCGACAATCTTATTCTGGCTCTTGAACGACCCAAGGTCAAATGCCAACCATCTTCAGCTAAATAGTTTGCATGAATTTCCTACGTAGATCTAAGAACAGAGTTAAAAAAAGACTCATGTTCTAGTGTATTTTCTATAGTTGTGTGATAAATGAAAAGGAAACATTGAGCTTTTATTTCTCTTATTTAACCAGTATCTACTGGGTTTCCACAAGATGACAGCCTGTGCACTGGGTGCTAAGGCCATAATGAGAATGGAGACAGGCGTGGACCCCATCCATCTGCCTCTCCTGGATCTTAGAGCCTAGTAGACTCTCCCATCACAGGGAAACAAACATGAAATAAGTCGATGGGTGCTCTGAAACACCAGCACACTGCAAGCTGGAGTCACAGATGGTGTAGACGATAAAGCTCTCTTAAGGGATGATATTTAACTCTGAACTTAATGGACACCAAGCCAACCACCAGGAGAATGCAAGAGGGAGGAACTGTTGCAAAAAGAGGAAACTGCAGGAGGGAGGGGCTAGGTTCCAAAGTCCTGGGTGTGGCTGTAGGAGCCAAAAGAAAGAGGGCTGCTGTGTCAGGAGCTTGGGGTGTGAGTGGGAAGGGCACTTCCTAATAAAAATGATCCTGTTCTCCTGTTGTCTCCCCGAGTATTTCAGGAACCCATATAGAAATGCTCTCAGAAAGCAGCTAACCTTCATACTTCACCTTCTAAAAGTTGAAACGTTATTAAAGCAAATTGGGAGTTTCAATAGAGCATAACAGTTCATGGAGGACATTTCAAGCTTGGTCACCTGAACTGATAACTGGAATTGCATTATTATTTTTAAATGGCCCATCTCCACCTTTTAGTGTAGAAAACAATTACACCTGAGATCTCTATGTCAGGAATCATCTGGGTATTCAGCAGCCATGGGCACCTTTAATATGAGGCAGGCTTTCTCTTTCATGACCAATTGTAATACAGTCACAGTCTCCAAAATTTTCTTTTGCTCAGTCTTCTTTAATGTTTTTGAAAATAATCATTATAATTTTTTTTTTTTTACAATTAATAAAAGACTGCCTAAATGAAAACGTTTTTGGAGCACTTTGACAGCACCATTCAAGTCATTGTTAGGCTCAAATCAAGCCTCTTATTTGGTTAGGTCAGGGTGACCTGCTATGGCTTTTTTGCAGAATGAAATCACATACCCTGTCCCTCCCGTCCCTTGTACCTCCGGAGAGACGCGTAGTCACCACCCACAGAAACTGAGCGACAATGTCCCCAGAGTTCTATGGCTCCCCTGGCCATCCTTCTCCCACTCAGGACACCACTGCCCTGGGGAAGGGCAGCCAGGAGAAATGAACCTCAGCGTCCAGCCTTTATACAATAAGGACCAACTCTCACACCCAGAGTAGTGGGTCAGCGCCTCCTACAGACTTCTCTTTCCACCCCCAGCTCTCTGAGCCCCTTTTACCCCTTCTCTTTAGCAGAATAAACATCAACCCTCCACACTGACTTAGTAGCAAATAATAGATCCCTTGAGGGGAAAGAACTCAATCACCTTTCTTCGTGGATCTTCATTTTTTTAAGATTTTGTTTATTTATTTGACAGAGAGAGAAAGGGAGCACAAGCATGGAGAGCAACAGGCAGAGGGAGAAGCAGGCTCCTGGCTCCTGGCCCCCCGAATTGGGGCTCAGACCCAGGACCCTGGGATCCTGACCTGAGACGAAGGCTGACGCTTAACCGACTAAGCCACCCAGGCGCCCCCTTCACTGGATACATTTTGAAGCTGGGATTCAAACACATTCTCCAGAGCCTGCATTGTCTGACCTCTAAATCGACTGTGTTCAAATGGGAATGACATAGGAATTGTTCTTTGCAAATGTTGGGGGGACCACCAAACTGGGAGGTTCTCTTGGATTCGAAACTTCTACAATGAAGACCTGGCTGATTTCTTAAACATGAATTGCATTTGGATGGAGAGGGGAGAGGAATAGAAGAAAGGAAGAGAAGAAGACGTGTCTGTAGAGCAGATCCACTTATTATTTTACACACCTGTTTGCACACTCATTTACACACACACATAAATATATAAAGTCCTCAGGACTTGGTAAGTATCTCTTTTGGACATTCACTTGCACAAGGTCACCCCATTCATTAGGGATCAATGCAAAATTCAAACCCAAGGTGGTCTGGCCTCTAAGCCCAGGCTGTTGCCTGGGCCTCTGCCGCCTGGGCCTCCAGGTTAAGCATCTGTCCTCCAGTCCCTGCCCTGTGCTGCCCGGCAAGGGCTTCCATAATAATTCTACAGTTTCCACTAAGAGACTAAAATATCTTATCAAAGGAGGTCAGGGAAGTAGCTTCCCTAGAGTACAGTCAGAGAAAAGGCTAGACAGTTGCATTTGGGGGCTGGTTTTCCAATACAGGAAGGCCCACAGGTGTGAAGATGGATGAGCTGCCCTCTTAGGGCCCTTCCAGTCCCAGAGCTCCAGGATTTATTTGCCAATGAAAATGGCAGGCTTTCTCTTCCATAAAATGATGTATGATGGTCTGAGTTCATTCTCCACGCCCACCCCCACCTCCTTTTATCTGATTAAAAAGCAAAGATTAAATCAACAGTAGGTGTGGAAAGGCAGCATTTCTCGGGGAGTGATGAGGTTTTCCTGGCAACAGGGCAGGTAAAGGGAGAGTAGGTGGAGACAGTGGTGGGTAGAGACAAGCCGAGCGAGACATAGGAGTGGATGGGACAAGGGACAGATGCCGTGGAGCTAGGAGGGCTGTCACCTGGCGTTAATCAACAAGCACAGAGTGTAAACGAGCTCTACTCCTGACGAATATACTCTAATTAGGAGTGCCTTAGGGGCTCAGTCATTAAGCATTTGCCTTCGCCTCAGGTCATGATCCCAGAATCCTGGGATTAAGCCCCGCATCAGGCTCCCTGCTCAGTGGGAAGCCTGCTTCTCGTTCTCCCACTCCCCTTGCTTTGTTCCCTCTCTCATGGTCTCTCTCTGTCAAATAAATTAAAAGAAACAAAGAATGTACTCTAATTAAACAAGCCAAGTTAATGGGTATGAAACCACTGGAGAACCATCCATTTTTAAGCAGGAGATAAGAGGTCAGACATGAATCAGAAATCATTCATTCAACTCAGGATTCATGGGGCCCCCACTCCGTGTTAGACACTGTTCCCCATGAGGGATATAGAAATGACCCAGTCAGTTCTCAGTCGTGCCTCCACTGGGGGAGGCAGAAAATAAACAAGGAAGCACAATGTGTAGTATTCTACTCAGCGTTGAGTGCTAAGTAGAAAAATAAAGCAGGGGATGGCTGCCCCTGTCAAGGGTTAGGAGTCAGAAGTTACCATGTCTGAAGGAGGGCCAGGGGTGACGCCCAGGGCATGCCCGAGTCCAGAGAGCTGAGGGAGCAAAGGAGAGAGTGATGATGAAATCGGGAGGTGGAAAATTCCAGGCAAGGGAAGGCTGGCCCTGGTGCCTTAAAAATAGCGAGGAACCAATGCAGCTGAATAGAAGGTGCGGCCCGGCCCCCGGGTTTGCAAGGCCCGCATCACTTAGAGCTCAGAAGGGATTTGAAAGGATGTTGGCTTTTACCAGCATGAGAAAACGAGCCATGGAAGCGCCTGACCTGGTGAGTGACTTCAACTGATCTGCACCATAAGGGGACTGCTCTGGTGCTGTGTGGGGAACAGGCTGTCCCCTGGGAAGGGTAAAATGGGGAGACCAGTGATGAGGCTCTTGCTAGTCTCCAGGTCAGAGGGGATGTTGGTTTGGACCAGCAGCAATAGTAGCAGTGGGGCAAAGTGGTCAGGTTCTGGGTTGATGTAAATCCTAGAACCGTACATGGGCAAAGGAAGACACGTCCAGGGGAAGGAAGGATAGCCTTTGCTCATTACCTTCCCCTCAATACTTCTGCCACATCTTGTCTTCTCAGCAAAAGAACAGTTAATGTTCTTAGTTGGCATCCACGGAAACTCATGCCACAGGGTCGTAGTTCCCTGTTTGTAAGAGACGACCCATATCCGCACCAAGCACTGGGCCAAGCACTTCCTATGGAGATGGGGAGACACAGAACGCAGTTCCTGGTCTCAAGAAGCTCTCAGTCTAGTGAGAGAGACAGGTGCATGAGCCACAATTTCAGTGTGATGGAATAAGGGAAGAGCCCAGGGTTCTATCAGGAGCACAAAATGGCGTCTTTGGCGTGGGCTGCGGAAAGAAAGGTGGTGACGGAGCTGTGAAAGATGTGGGAACTGTCCAGGAGACATCTATGGAGAGAATCTTGTAGGGAGAAAGGCATCAGGTACAGAAGCGGGCGGGTGTGAACAAGCACAGGGTGTGCATGGACCAACATGAGTGTGGACCAGTTAACCAGGTAAAGCCTCACTCACCTTGATGTAAACATCACATCAGTGAGTCATTTGTCTGTCCCGTACTTAGGGTCACAAGGAGAGAAAAAAGATGCATTCTTACTCTTAGAAAAATCAACCCATGGTATACATTTTTATTCTTGATTTGAATCACCGATGCCTTTAAATATCAAACTCTTTGTGTATGAGGCCTGGAGACCAAAAATTTAGTTTGAAGTCCTACCTTTGCTACTTGCCTGACTTTGAGTAAGTGACTATTTCTGGGAGGCTCCCTTGGTCTCTGCAGAGCAGGAGCATAATACCATATGCCTTGTAGCGCTGCTTTGAAAACCAAATGAAATATGTCTGCAAAAACATTTCCCCAAATGTCAAGAGCTGTTCAAATACTAGTTATTGTCACAGAACTGGGTCACTGAACAAAACCACTACCAGCTGATGACCTCTTGTGTTTCCACTGCTTTCATGCCCTCCTTGCCCCTGCTAGGAATTCGGACACTGCTGAGCTCACTCTTGCCATTTCCACCCAGTCTGTAGGAAACTCCAGTCCTCTGTCCTCTCCAACCAGGCCAACTCCAGTGTAGATGAACGTTTCCTCGGTTAGAGTCCCCTCTCCCATTCTGCTAGTGTTCATGACAAACCTCCAATCTCTTCTCGAGTCCCAGCGCCATGTCAGTACGTAGCCTTGCCTCCTGTTTCACCAATAAAACATGAGGCTTGACCTTGGGCATGAGCTTTGGCTTCCATCCTGTCCTCCAGCCTTCACCAAAGGTACTTCAACAACCAAACAATGCTTACCTCCTTTGGACACACCTTTCCCTCATCTTCAGGGTCTTAGGAAAGAAAGCATCTCTTCTCTTGTTCAAGAGAACCACCACCCCTCTGGCACACTTGCATGTATGTGCGTGCACGCACGCACACACACACACACACACACACACACACACACCCTACTCCCAACTGCCATGTCAGCTTTTCATTCATCATCTCCTTTCCTCTTCAGGACCTTGGTCCATCCATAATCCCCCTTCTTCTATAAATTGATTTTCTTGCCCTCAGCCCTACATCAAGTTGCACTTTTAGAGGAGAAAATCTCTCTTGATGGCCCCTTGGCTTCCCAGCCAAGCATCTTGAAAAGAGCCTCTCCAAATGGGGTCTTCATTTCCTACCTCTCCACCCAGTGCACCTGGCTTCTGACCGTACCACTCAACTCACACTGCTTTCAGGAACATTACCTCCAAATTGTCACTGGCTACCCCTAGTCTAACTGGGCTTTTCTGCTGTGTTTGACTTCAGTTCTTCCTGAAATTCTCTGAGTGGACATCTTTCATAATTCTCCTCCTGCATGTCTGATCATTCCTTCCTGTCCTATTTCCTGAGGTATTGCTCCTCTGCCAACTTCTTAAAATGTTTGTGATCCCCCAAGGATTTCCTGCTGGCCCACTGTTTTATTTTCCTACTCTACCCCACACAGTCATGACTTTAAAGCTCCTCTCCCCAGAAGGGAGGCTGATGCTTCCAAATTCAAATCTTCTAGACTGACAAATATCACCACTGGACTTGGGATCCCTTCCCAACTGTAGGCTGCTGGACATCTGACCCAGAGGTCCAAACATATATATCAGCATGGCTCAAACCACATGCATCATTACCTCCATTTCCCCCAAACCAGATGGATTTCCTATTTCCTCTCTTGGTAAGCCCACATTATAATCCACCTCATTACTGAAGTCAGAAAACTGACACTCATCCCAGACTATTGTAATTCATTCCACCACAAGTGGACAATCATTAAATTTCACCGATGTGGTCTCCCAGCTGTCTAGTGGATTATCCTCTATGCTTTGTCCCCTGATGTAGCTCAGGTCTCATCTTCCCCAATACACACAGCTGTAGTCACTCGCAGATTGGTCTCTCCACCATTGACTATGTTTCTGTCATCCCGCCAACATCCATGTTCTACAGTGTGGCCTGAGAGACAAATCTATAGAATGTAGCTCTCAGTGAATTACTCCCCACCTTAAAGCCAAAGTCAAAGGGATCCCACCCATGGCCATCAAGACAAAGGCAGTCCGTAAGCCGGCTTTTCCAAACCTGTTGAAACTTATCTTCTCCTGCCCTTCCCACTTTACCCCTTACATTCCCATTCCATGTGTTCTAGATGGCCCACTACATAGCACCTCTCTTCCCTGCTGGCGTTCTGAATCTTTCCGAAGGAAGAGGACAAAGAGACCACATGTGAAAAACCAACATGCCCTTTTATCACAGATAAAGTCTACCCAGGAGAAAGTGGCTTTTATTTGCAGGTGAGGGGACTTTGTCTTTGTGGATCCCAGAAGGAGACAAACATGAGCTCCCTGCCATGAGGAAGACAAGACCGCTGAGTCAGGCCACTCAAATCACTCTTCTCAAATTCACTAATCAGAAGCCACTCTGATTAGTAAAAGGGGAGAGAGGGCAGGAAGTGTTGGGGGAGCTTCCTCCAGAGAGCTCTAAACCATAAGACAGGAGAAAGAGTCCCCTCCATGTCCCTCCATGTCCCCTCATATCTGTGTGCCCTTTCTCAAGCTGGTTGGACTCCCTGGAGTATCCTCCCCACATAGGTCAGCCATCTACCTTCTACTCTTCCTCCAAGACTCAAGCCAGATTGGACCCTGTTCAGAAGGCTTCATGAACTGGCAGGATGGGCCCCTCTTCTGTGCTCCCATGTCTCTCCCAGGGCATTCACCTTAGTGCAGTTAATGTCTATTAACTAGCTTCTTTCCCTTAAGGGAAACATCATGCCTTTCAGGCTCAAGTTCCCAGTGCCCAGCCCATCGAGGATCTATAGTAGGCACTCAACAAAGGCTTGATGGACTGGCTGAGATCATGTAGACAAGCCACTTCATTTAAGAATTGACCTTTGAAACCTGCATTTTATAGACTGAGGATATGAGTAGCAAAGGTCAATTCTTAAATGAAGTGGCTTGTAAAAAGAAAAAAGAAAAGAAAAGAAAAAGAGTATGACTTTGAGTCAGGAAGATTTGGTTTCTGATTCTAGATGTACCACTTATTAGCTGTGTGTCTTTACTCAAACAACTTGTCTTTTTCTAATCTGAAAAATGAAGATACTGCTACCTTTCTCACCAGTTCGGTATGGTAATTATTCTTTTTTCTTTTTTTTTTTTTTAATTTGAATTCAATTAGCCAACATATAGTACATCATTAGTTTTTGATGTAATGTTCAGTGATTCATTAGTTGTGTAGAACACCCAGTGCTCATCACATGATGTGCCCTCAATGCCCACCACCCAGTTACCCCATTTCCTTACCTGCCCCTCCTTCTACAACCCTCAGCTTGTTTCCCAGAGTCAAGTCTCTCATAATTTGTCTTCCTCTCTGATTTCTTCCCAGTTTTCCCTCTCTTCACCTATGATCCTCTGTGCTATTTCTTATATCCCACATGTGAATGAAACCGTAAAATTATCTTTCTCTGATTGACTGATTTCCCTTAGCATTATCCCCTCCAGATCCAGCCACATCAACATAGATGGTTGGTGTGCATCCTTTCTGATGGCTGAGTAATATTCCATGGTATATGAGCCACGTCTTCTTTATCCATTCATCTTTTGTGGCATGATCATTAAATAAGAAAAATTACACAGCTCATTACTGCTGCATAGCATACACACTAAGTGAGAACTATCATTTTATCGCTATCCTTATTAGTAAATTATATATTATTTGGAAAATATGTGCAGTTGAATGAATTCAGCAATAAATAAAGGAACAATTCCCACCCTCAAGGAACCTAGAGTCTAGAAAAGGAGCTCAAAATGGAGATACTGTATTCCTAGGAGTTTACGGAGGATTTTTATTTTGGGATGTAAGAGTCAAGGCTCTTCAGAGAAGGAGAGCAAATAGGATATGTATATAAAGAGATTTATTATGAGGGACTGGCTCACACAATTATAGAGAGCTGAGAAGTCTCATGACCTATCGTCTGCAAGGTGGAGATCACTGCAGACAAGAAAAAACAGAAATGCATATTGCTAAGTGAAAGAAGCCAGTCTGAAAAGGCTTTATACTGTAGGACTCCCAGTTTATTACATTCTGGAAAAGGCACAACTATGGAAACAGTAAAAAGATCAGTGTTTGCCCGGGATTGGAGGGGAGGGAGGGCCGAAGAGACAGAGCACAGAGGATTGTTACGACAGTTTGAGTTTAGAGTTTAGAGACTATTAGGATACTATCACGGCGGATACACGTCATTATACATTTGTCCAAACCCATAGGATGTGCAACAGCAAGAGTGAAGTGCCATGTAAATTACAGACCTGGGATAATAATGATGTGTCAGTGCAGGCTTATGGATTGTAACAGATGTCCCACTCTGGCGCAGGCTGTTGGTAGCAGGAAATCTATGCATGTGCCGGGGGAGGGAGTAAATGGGAACTTTCTCTACTCTCAGCTCAGTTTTGCTGTGAACTTACAGTTGCTCTAAAAAATAAAGTGTTTTTTTGTTTTGTTTTGTTTTGTTTTTTTAAGATAAAAAGATAACCAGTTTGCTCTGGAGTTTGCTCTTTCACTTTGCAAACAAGCGGAAATGCACATCAGTGTCTGGCCTTCTTTTGATCACTCGGGGATGTCACCCCATTGGATGGTGGGTCCACAACCCTAGGGAAACTGGCTTCTCAAAGGCGCTCCTGGGCCAGAGCCCCCTGCTCACCCGCCAGCCTGTGGCATTCATGTCAGGCAGTGTATATTAGCTTTCGTCAGAGCAGCCTACCCTTTACGTACCCGTCGAAAAAAAATGAATGAACAGAAGAAAATATACCATGTTTTAGCCCAAAGGGCATCTAAGGAGGATCACAGTCATTTGTGAGGGGAATTACAGTAGGAAACCAAGTGTATCCGTCATTATCTACCAGAAGCACCAGGATTAACTAGCCAGAGCCCTGAGATGGTCGGTGTTTGAGGAGTTTAACGCACACAGGCCTCGAAATTAAGGCAGAAAGAGAAACACATGTTCTAAACCATGCCTGATGAAAAGAATTACACATTTTCTTCTGTGTGATGTCAGAAAATGCTAGGAGTCTATTTCCAGGGACTATGTATTTATCGCCACAGGATCCTACAATCACGGGGGGCGGGGGGCGGGGGCGGCGGGGGGGCAGAGTGTAGAGGAGGGAAATTTTCAAGCAGTAGAAGAAATGCTGGGCAGAACAGAAGCCCATCAGAGACAGAAGCTGTCATTCCTCCCTCTTCTCCCCTTCTCGCCCCCTCCTCTCTGCCCTGCCCCCACCGCCCCACCTGGGCTTCCCCTTAGTACCTGTCCCGCCATATAATCTGCTGCAAGTCTGCCGTTCCTCCCTGGGGTCTGGGCTCTCCCACGTCTGTTCCTTGGCGAGGAGAGATGGTAATTAGGCCAACGCTGGGGGGACAGGAACTGAAGCCTGGAAAGCTGTGAGGAATTTCTGTTAATCATCGCATTGTAAATTCTCACTAGAGGAAGCCACTCGATCTTTGCAAGCAACTCTGGGAAAAGCAACACCTCTATTTAATGCTGACCTTAGACCCCACCCCCCCACCCCCCCATTCAGGAAGATCATTCCCTCGCCTTCCCGAAGAGACTGGCTCGCGTGGGGACAGCTAGGAACTTTGCGAGCTTTTCCGTGCCCTCTCCACCCTGGGTCTTCAAGGGAAAGTAAAAATCACAGCTCTGGGAAGAAAAGCGGGCCCATCAGTAAGGTGGCTCCAGCTGAAGAAAGGGGCTTCCTAAGTAAGGTGACGTTTGCCAGATCACCGTTAATACCACACAGGTTTTGAACTATTAGAGATCCAGTAATTTTAATTAAAAAACGTTTCCAGCTCACGCCCATTATAAAGTCTTTGGAAAATGCAGACATACCCCAAAAAGGGAACCTTATCACCCTCCCTGTGATGAGCCCTGATAATATTTCAGGGTTTAGGCCTTGCCTTGGGTCTCCCCATCTGCGGTGGTCTCCGGCTCTCCAGCCACTCCTCCCTCTTTCTCTGACCGCCTCTCTCTTACAGAGCCAGGATCCTGAAGAATGTTCTGTCACTTTCTTATTCTGTTTGATCATATATAAGAAACTCTTTTTCCATTGTTTTTAAAAAAATTTTATTTATCCATTTGACAGACAGAGATCACAAGCAGGCAGAGAGGCAGGCAGAGAGAGGGGGAAGCAAGCTCCTGCTGAGCAGAGAGCCCAATTCGGGGCTTGATCCCAGGACCCTGAGATCATAACCTGAGCCGAAGGCAGAGGCTTAACCCACTGAACCACCCAGGCACCCCTCTTTTTCCATTTTTAAACCCACACAGCCACAAGAAGATGATTCAGCTCAAAGAACATTTCTGTAGTGCTGGGCTTCTCTGACTGCAAATGGTCCCGGGGTGACCGCTGCCTACCGGGCTCGATGCTGGACCTCAGCATGTTGAAACAGACTGGGTCTTGTGGACTTTGCAGTCCAGCCAGGAGGATGGATAGGCAAGTAATTCCCCAGGGGCGAGGGCGGGGGAGGCAAGGGAATAGGGAGGGCTTTGAATATTCCACAACAAGTAGCACAGGGGTTTTCAGGACACATCACAAGGGTCAGGTTAATTAGAGCAGAAACCCGCTGCCTCCCAAACTCTTTACCTGAAGGGGAAATGCCCAGATCTCACTGGAGTTGTCTCAAGGCCAACTCACCTTCCCCCCTCCCCCAAAGATTTTATTTATGTATTTGACAGAGAGAGAGAGATCACAAGTAGGCAAGGGGCAGCAGGCTCGCCACTGAGCAGGGAGCCCAATGCAGGGCTCTATCTCAGGACCCCAAGATCATGGCCCAAGCTGAAGGCAGAGGGCCAACCCACTGAGCCACCCAGGCGCCCACCAACTCACCTGTTTGTTGAGTCCTTCCATGGGTGAGAAGCACGTGGGGCCCGGCAGGCTGTTTTAAAATACAGCCCTGCTCACCAAAGTCACACTCTTACCCAAGTTCTGTGTGAAAGGAAATGGAGAAATGGACCCTCTCCCACAATGCTGTTAGAATTTAAACAGGTAGGGGCACCTGGGCGGCTCAGGTCTTGATCTCAGGGCCCAGCGTGGAGCCTACTTAAAGGAAAAAAAAAAAATTTTAAACAGATACGCTCCTTCTAGAAAAGCAGTTTGGCAGTGTGTGTCCCAGATAAATTAAAAAGTGCCTAGGCTTTGACCCAGTAATTCTTTACCAGGGATTTAACCTAGGAAATTGATGAGAAACCCAAACACACTTTTATTTTATTTTTATTTCTATTTGAGTATAGTTGGGAAAGTTATATTCATTTCACACATACGACATAATGATTAACACAATTTTAAAATTTTCTTTATTTTTTAAACATTTATTTATTTTAGAGGGAGAGAGGTGGGGGAGAAAGACTCTCAAGCAGATCCCAAGCTGAGTGCGGAGCCCAAAAGGGGACCCCGAGATCATGACCTGAGTAGAAATCAAGAGAGACATCCAACCGCTGAAGCCACCCAGGCGCCCCTAAACAAAATTTTATATACAAAAACTTTCTAATACAATTGTTTATAATAGTGGGGGAAAGGTAGCAACCTAAATGTTCATCAAAATCAGAAAGTCAAAAAAATTACAGTCCACTCATCTAGTGGATCATTATGTCGTAAGTAATGGTAGTTAGCCATTCACTATGTTCCAGAACCTGTGGAAAGCTTTTGAAATATTACTTTCAAGAAATAATTATATGGAAAATTCTTACTATATAAAGTTGAGGGGGAAAATGGAAACCGAGATTTTTTTTAAGTCTAAATTGTATTTTATCATGTGTTTATATGCACATACAATGAAAAAAAGACCAAAATGCTAAGTTTGGGTAGGATTATAAGCAACTGGTAATTTCTTCTTCTTCTTCCTTTTTTTTTTTTTTTTTTTTTGTATCTCTAAATTTTCTGTGATAAGATACATCAAACACATTGATATACTTTGAGACACACTGTCTTGGGGTGCCTGGGTGGCTCAGTCGGTTAAGCACCTGCCTTTGGTTCGAAGCGTGATCTCTGGGTTCAGTGATCAGCTCCACTCTGGACTCCCTCTTCAGCAGGAGTCCGCTTCTCCTCCCTGCTTCTGCTCGCTCTCTCTCTCAAATAAATAAATAAATCTTATTATTATTATTTTTTAAAAAGACACCTTAAAAACACACAATCAGGGCTCCTGGGTAGCTCAGTTGATTAATCGACCAGCTCTTGGTTTTGGCTCAGGTCATGACCCAACTCTTGGGTCCTGGGATCAAGCCCCAACTCCCATGCCCCCACCTCCACTGGGGGTCTGTACTCAGAAGAGAGTCTGCTTCCTCTGCCTCTGCCCCTCCCTACTGCCCTCTGTTCCCCTGGACTTTGTCTCTCTAAAATCAATCACCAATCAATCAACCAATCTTTAAAAACCCCCCCACACACTCATGCTATTAATGACTCCTTTTGATCAAATGCTTACATGCATTAGGAAGAAAAATCAAAAGCCAGAGTATATCGGATGGTTGTTAGTAAAACTGCTAGTGGCCTTACTTCCCGGCTCACACTGAGTTTGCGGGCTGGCCTCAGACCCGCTCATCTCACGGGTCAGATTCTACCTGGGTTGCCCTAGAAAATTTGGAATTGCTTCGGACAGAATCTGGGCTTGAATCCCAATCCTGTCACCTAGTGGGTAGACCAGGGACAACAACTTGCTTCACCTCTCAAATTCCGTTTCCTCATCTGTGAAATGGAAATAATGACATTGACTTCACAGAGTTGCCGTGAGTATCAAATAATACCCAGAATGTGGAACTGCGTCCGCCAAGCACCCGCACCCGCTGGCTTAGTGCTGACTCTGCGTGGGCAGGTGGGGGCGCTGCTGGCTGAAGTTTGTCGAACCATCATCGGGTGTGCTTCTGAGATGTACACACAGGGTCTGCACGGTCACCTGCCTGCAGGCCGGATTAAAGTTAGCCGTGGGTTCCTTGGCAGGAGTTCCGTGCCAAAGATGCCAGCTGTGTAAAGTTGCCCAGTGAACTTCAATCTCCTCCGTTTCTGACGGGAGGCCTGATTGTGACAGCCAGGCCTGTGTCCGTCCTCAAGCTCCCAACCCTCATGCATCTTCCCTGACCCCGCAAGGGAGCTGGTCAGTGTTCCAGGCACCAGTCCCAAGGAGAGGGAGATGAACACTTTTCCGGGCTGCTCTGCGGCTGGTGGAGGAACGTAAACGCCTGGTCCGGGGGTGCCCCTAAATGACCAAATGCCTCTGGAGTAGGGGTGAGGGGAAGCCACAGAGAGAGGGCTAACACCAGCCTGGCTGCTGCCTCCCACCGGACCACAGGTCGGGGAGAGAGCACCCCAGAACTATGGGATCTTCCTGTGTGGGTGCTTTGCACCCCTCCCCCCATATTTGTTTCAGAAAGAGACTCAGCACTCACCCTCACACAGCTTGATATTTCAACAATCAAGGCTTTATAAAGTAATTTTTAACTTTCATTTTAAAAGAAATCCCTGAGAAGTAATGGTTCTAAGATCTGGAGAGAGACAAAACTAAAAATGTAACAGTAATGTTGTTTCTTTCGGGGTTAACTGGGCTGAGCATAAGGGACAAACACCCACACACTTACCATCATCAGTGTTAGTCGCAACTGAGTTATACAGTGATCGCTCTCAAGCTTGTGGTCCACTGTAGCACCCGATTCTTTTCACCTACACACCCTGCTCGCTTCCTGCATTTGACAATTGATTTGCTCTACCTGCGTTTATCCCAACAGAACATCAAAGCGCGGTTTCTGACTTCCTGCCTTGCCAGTATAATAGACCAGTGGAACCACAGAGAAAAACCCCAATGGCAGCTGTCCTAGATTTATGGGTGTGTGGGGGTGTTATCCCTAAAAATAATGAGAGCTCCCGTCCGCCAAGGCTCTGCAGTCAAAGCAATAATTTCAAAGCTGGATATCAGCAGAAAAACTAATGAGACCATTTCAAATGTGTGTTAATATGGTATGCGTATAAAATTAACAACCCTTTGATCGCTGAGCCACAAACACCCTCCTGAGGTCGATCTGGAAGTCACAGAGAGGACTGTCTCTCCAGGGCAGTGTGCCAGACGTGAGCGGGAAGGCACTGGAGCCTGGGGATGACCCAGCTGCATCTTAAAATTAATACTGTGTTAAATTAGCTCCCATGTTAATGCTATTCTGTAACAGCTGCCTGGACTGGGGGAGCCGCAGCCGTCTGGTGCACGCAGAGACCGGCCTTGGGACCATTCCCCCCTCCCGAGTCAATCAATGCAGAACAATAAAGGCAAAACCACTGCTTTCATGTCAACCATACCTATCACTTACTGAGGGCTTACTAAGCACCAAGCCCTGTGCTAAACCATGTACACTCATTCTTGTGTTTATTCCTTCCACGATCATCATCATGTGAGCATTGCTAATATCCCATCTAACAAATATGGAGACCGTCGCGCCGAATGTGGCTTGCCAGTCTCACAGGCAAGCGGGTGAGCTGGGGATTTCTGCCTGGGTCTGTCTGACTCTAAGATGCCCTCCCCACCTGCAGTGTGGGCTTCCTTTTTGCAGACATCAGTGACGGGCTTCCTTTACACAGGTCAGGGAGCTTTCTCAAGCATATTTCAACCAAAGTCCAGACATCTTTCTGGCCAAAAGATCAGTACCTCTTCTTCCGATGGGCTGGGAGAGAGGCATCTGCCTTGGGTTCTTGAGATAGATCCCTAATCCTCCCCCAAAGGAAGAAGGGCAGGAGAAGGCTCTTGAAATCCAGCCCCGGACTTGGAAAGTCTTACAGAAATGAACCCTCCCCATATCCGAGCATCTGTTTGCTGCCCAGCACTTTCTGAACCAGTCTGAATCCGAGAGGAGACATCTGTGACCCCGTCCAAATGGCCTAGGATCCTGGAGCATGAGAAGCCGCCCACACTGGTCACACGGTTCACCCCATACAGATGGATTTTAACTCGGCCATGCCTTGCTCCCCTATTTCAGCAACCCCTGAGAGGACAGCAGGGATGGCCTTGCTGAAGTGTGTTTCCGGGGACACCCTGGGGCAGAGTCCTGATGCACATAACATGTCATGTTGAACGAGTCATACTGAAGACAGCCTCTGCCAGGAGAGAATCGAAAGCCTTTCAGAAGCTACCAGAAATACAGCCAAGGAACCCATCCTTCCTTTTGAGAAGGGAAGAAAGAGAGGCAGTCAGTTGACAAGGAAGGAACGCTCCTGGCAAGAAGCAGAACCCAACTCCCAGGCCCAGGGTAGACAGGAGAGAGAAAGAATTAAGAAAGAAATAGTCAGCAACTTCTGCTCCCTTCTATTTTCACAACCAAGATTCCCTGGCTGACCTTTCTGGCCAGCTGGGAAATTATACCACACACCGAGCATGCAAATAGGGCCCACACCATCTCCGCTGCCTGCCCCAGGACCTTGCTTCACCCCTGTGGCCGCCTCAGTTTCACCAGAAAACCCCGGATAAACACGGCCTGGCTGCAGGGGGCAAAGATGGGGCCAAGAATAAGGATTCAATATCAGGATGGCGCTAAAATCTGTTCTGGAGGCTTGAGTCCCAGCTGGCAAGGTACAGGCGGGTTCCCTCCCGTTGACGGCAGAAGAACCACAGCTGCACAGCAGTCAGGAGAGGAGCTCCCCGCCGCCAGATCTCGAGAGCTCTCCTTCTCACCCTCTTGAAAGCATAGAAAGGGAGGGGCCCCTCGGTGGCTCAGTCGGTTGAGTGTCTGTTTCACCTAGGGTCAGGGTCTCAGGGTCCTAGAATCATACCCCGTGTTGGGCTCCCTGCTCAAATAAAGAAATAGAATCTTTAAAAAAAAAAAAAAAATAGGGCAAATGGTCCCATAGAGCACCAGACAATGTCTGCTTGTCTTTCGAATTGTGCTTCTTTTATGGCACGTGCCACGTTTCCATCATCCCCCAAATCCAATGCACTCAACACCCCTCCACAGTCTCATTGAAACTTGGTCTCAGCATCTGTCTCCAGCCACCCAGGACACCGTTCATCTGGGCAACTTTCCATTCTCTGCCCTCCTACCAACCTGCCATGGCTTTGCCTGAGCCATTCCCTTTGCCAGGCGTGCCTCCCTTCTCACCTGCTCCCAGCCAACAAAACCCTACCGGTCTTTCAGGGGCCAGCTCGGCTGTCACCTCTATCATGGCGCCCTCCCTCATCCTTCCAACTGTAGGTCATTGGTGAGATATGACAGGAACCCTCGTGTGGCCTTCTTACATACTCCTCTATAGCATACACTTGCGAGGTTCTCTCCCTTGACCTGACTGTGAGTTCCTTGTGGTTCGCCAGTGTTTCTTGTATGTTTCCTGATGCGTTCCCCACATGAGTTAGTCTAATGCAAGGCGGCTCTTGTTTCTCGTTGTTATGTCAGATTCCAGGCCCCACCTGTTCATCATGGTATCTTTCTGCCCCTTCTAAATGAGCTTTCTGACTTCCTTCCTAGTCTGGTGGGCTCTACAGATTCTGGCCCATTGAGAACTACACAATTAGAAGAGTATCCTGGGGGTGGGGGCTCCACGTGGGCAGGGGGAGCTGGGAAGAGTCAGGTCCATGGTGTGGCAATGTGTTCTCATAGATTTTCCTACTAAGTGTGTCCCCATGAAATCGTGTGATTCAGCTGTGCTGAAGAAGCAGAAGCTGGGAGGTTGGTGAAGAGCCTTTTTTTTTTTTTTAACAAATAGATTTTATTTATTTATTTGACAGAGAGAGGTCACAAGTAGGCAGAGAGGCAGGCAAAGCAGGGAGGGAAGCAGACTCCCTGCTGAGCAGAGAGCCTGATGTGGGGCTCGACCCCAGGACCCTGAGACCATGACCTGAGCCGAAGGCAGAGGCCTAACCCGCTGAGCAACCTGGTGCCCCAAGAGCCTTTTTTTCCCCCCCAAAAATCCAGGCCGCTAAACAGGCGGAGTGTGTGGGGAGCAGAGAACAAGTACCAGCTGCACTGTAACCAGACTGTGGGGACCCGTGGTTGTTTTGCACTTCGATAATATCCACGCTCTCTTCTCACAACACAGCTCTGATAGATCTTTCCCTGAGGAAACACCTTTACCCTGTGCAGGCCATCCAGCTTGAGCAGGACTGTACCCCAAACCTGGCCCATGAGAACACCATAAGGTTATTATGCTCTTGTGGACTGATTTTTGCCAGTGCTATCAGAAATGAGACTTTTTTTTTTTTTTCCCAGCAGAGCCTCCTGAGGATGAAGACAAACAGAAAACACAAAGCAAAAAAAAAAAAAAAAAAAAAAAAAAAAAAAAAACCCAAACTAACAACAACAACAAAAGAGTCATCTTTGAGACTTGAGATCCTTCTGTGCTTGAAAGCAGTCAATTTCCTTATCATACGAATTAGTCCATTTTCTTTGGGCTTGATGGTGCTGTGTTTCTTTTACCTTTGAATGTCCTAACTAACATGAGGTTTGGCCAAATGTTGGACAAAGGGAAAATTGAAGAGTCAAGGTGCCCTGGCATGTGGGGTGATGGGAGGAAGGTGTATCAGCATCAACTGTTGTAAATAGCGAGACAAAGAAATCGTGAAAGCACTGATATTTAGAAAGCCATATGTTCTATGAGCTGAAACTCGTGCAAAAAAACTCGAACCAAGATGGGTACATTCAGAGCAAATAAAGAAGGTAGGGAGAATGGTACAATTTTAACAACCAGTAGAGAGCAGAACGAGTTCAGTTGTTACTGTATCTCTGCTTTGCCCATCAAGTGACATCTTCGAACTGAAGAGTATAAATTCTACAAAAAGATAAAGGAAAGCAAAAATGTAGGACAATCTGGTAAAGAAAAGAATCTACTCAGTGAAAATGTGTTTACATCTGCAGACCTCTTCGGATTACATCCCTGAGTACTGGAGGAGCTCACAGGGGTAGACTCAAGAGACCTAGGGAAAATCACGGGAATTAAGGGATACACCAAAGGGCAGTGTCCCAAGGTTCAACAAGGGAAAAGGGATGGCTTTTGAAAACTTCACATGGAAAATCTAGATATCAATCTCCAGCAAAATTCCAGAATTATTAAACAAATGCATGTCGATACTTAAAAAATGAATGTAGTCACCAGAAACAAGTGTGATTTCACATAGAAATGAAGCATTTCAATCAACATCGTTACCAAAATCCTTACAATGCCCACAGGATGCCCGCTGACCTCTCCTTCCTGGTCTCTTAGCATCCGACCCGCCCCTCCTACCTCCTCCGCCCTCACCCTCCCGTCCCTACCCCCGCTGCTCACACGTACACTTGGAGAGCTCCAGCCATGCGCACCTTCGTTCTGTTCCCGCGCCTTCCCAGATGCTTTCCTGCCGCAGGGACTTTGGTCTCGTTATCCCTGCCCGCTTCCACCTCCCGGTAGCAGAGCAGGGTCCTTCTCACCCATCTGATCACAGACATCTGCCCCAGGGACACCTGGGTGGCTCCGTCGGCTAAGGGCTGCAGTTTTAATTTCAGCTCAAGTCATTATCTCGGGGCAGGGGGGGTGGGTCACGAGATCAAGCCCTGGGTTGGGCGGTGCGCTTAATGGGGAGTCTGCTTGAGATTCGCTCTCCCCCACCCCCTGTGCCCCATCCCCTGCTCGCACGTTTGCCCTCTCTCTCTAATAAATACTCTTTTTTTAAATAATAAATACATAAAAAATAAAAGGACCCTATCCAGTCACTCTTGATCCCATGACCTTATTTCGTTTTCCTCATAGATCATATCCCCATCTAAAATGATCTTATTTGTTCATTTCTTTATTATCTCCCTCCAATCCCTGCCTCTGTGCTGACCAACACAGTAGCCACTAGCCACAGTGGCTACTGAGCACTTGAATGTGGGCTAGGTTCTACCTGAGATGAGCTGTACATAAACATATGCACTGGATTTTGAAGATTTGGTATTAAAAGGGATATAAAATGCCTCATTGATAAAATATTTTGCATATATTGAGTTAAATACAACACATTGTTAAAATGAATTTCACCTGTTTCCTTCTACTTTTTGTGATACGACTACTCAAACAATAAAATTACCTATGTGGCTTCTGTTATATTTCCATGGACAGCAACACCCTAGGGAAAAGAGCTTAAGAACATGACCTTATCTGTGTTTTTACTAGAAATACATATCCCCATTTAGAACTAAAACCAGTATATGACAGGTACTCAATAAAAAACTGCTGAGTGAGTTAACGCCTTTTATTAAAAAAAACACAGTCTCTAGACTGGTAGATACTGGAAATGCTGTACTTTCATCAAGGCAAAAGATATTATTTGTTTATAATAAATTCAAAGTCAGTTGAAGGGTCATTTCCTAAGGAAGGTGATTTGAGGTCACTGGGATAAACCACTTTGAGAAAGAGGGAAAGCAAGTTTACATGATTGGATTTCACTGAATCTACGTCACCATCTATTATTACAGACAACAAAGAAAAAAGAACTACTACTAAATAAGTCTCCATTCCCAGCGATTCCCTTTGTTAGGATAAATTCTCATCCTTGGGGGCCTGTGAAAGTTGTCTTCTGACATGCTGTCCAATCAATTCACCAAATTTGCTGAGGTTCATCAGTTAGCTTAACAGACCAACTGGATCAGACCCCTTGGGACACTCGTACTGCCTCAAGTCAAGCTCAAGGTTGCCAAACCCCCCATGGATGAGGTCATGATTTGAATTGCTATCCCTACCTGGAAAGGGTATGTTAAAATCCTAATCCACTGTACCTCAGAATGTGACCTTATTTGGAAATAGGGTTGACACAGATAGTAATTAGTTAGGATGAGGTCATATTGGGGTAAGGTGGGCCCCTAACCTGATACAGCAGATATCGTGATGGGAAGACAGTGGACACAAACGTGCAGATGAGAGACAGTGTGAAGACGCACAGGGAGGTCACGAGCTGACAGAGGCAGACAGGGCACGGGTCAGCTGCAAGGAAGCTGGAAGAGGCAAGGAAGGATCCTCCCCTAGAGGCTTCAGGGGGAGCCTGGTCCTGCCAATGCTTTGATTTTGGACTTCTATCCTCCAGAACTGTGAAACCATACATTTCTGTTGTTGTAAACCACCCAGTCTGGTAATTTGCGATGGCAGCTCTAGGAAACTAATTTCGGTGCTACGGTGCTCTCCGGGCCATCCCTCCAGGGCACTTGAAGGAGGAGGGAGATTGCAGTGGGGCTGTGTCCTGAAACTTGGCATCTGACTTGAGTCCTTTTGACCCTGTAGCTGGGTTATTTATCCCCGGGGCCCCCCAGCCCTCGCTCGAGCTCACTCCCTTTCCCGTGGCTGGTTGTGAGACCCTCATAGACCTCTCAGCTTATCTACTGGATTTGTGATGAAAGCAAAGACCTTGCTTTCTTCTTGGCTCACATTTTAGGGACATAAAAAAAAAAGCAAGTGTTTTTGTGGACAAGATTTGTTCTCCTAGCATCTTCGGGGTTGTAGGCTAGATAAAGGGGGAAAAAAAATAGTGAGAAAATGTGTTGCCAATCATATTCCAAAATAATACATGCTCTCTATCAAACATACATTTGCTGTAAAGCTGTTTCTCTTCCAGGGGTGCTGACCCCATACCTTCTTTCCCACCTTGTGAAAGGCAGGAAGAAGATAGACTGTCACCTCGGGACTAACCAAAATTAATGTACATACAGAGGAAACAGAACTATCACCATGGCTTCAATAAAAAGATTATACTATGACCTAACTCATAAAACTCAGAATTCCCTATTGCACATTTAAAAACCATCTCAATATGGTTTAAGATAAAAATTCATTTATCCTTTGGGGTGCCCAAGTGGCTCAGTGGGTTAAAGCCACTACCTTCAGCTCAGGTCGTGATCTCAGGGTCCTGGGATCGAGCCCCGCATCGGGCTCTCTTTGGCGGGGAGCCTGCTTCTCTCTCTCTCTCTCTGCCTACTTGTGATCTCTGTCAAATAAATAAACAAAATCTTTAAATAAATAACTAAATAAATAAAGGTATTAAAAAATTTTTCATTTATCCTTTGCACTATCCTGAGCACTTTGGTGGCTCAGTTGGTTTAATGGCGATTCTAAGTTTCAGCTCAGGTCACGATCTCCAGTCCTGGGATTCCCCAGTCCTGGGATCAAGCCTCTTGTTGGGAGGAGTCTGTTCCATGGATTCTCTCTTTCTTTCAGCCTCTGCTCCTCCCCTTTGCTTGTGCATGCACTCTCTCCCTCTCTCTCAGATAAATAAATAAACCTTTATAAAAAATTCATCTGTTGGGCACCTGGCTGGCTCAGCCAGTTGGGCACCTGCCTTCATGGTTCAGGTCATGATCTCAGGGTCAGGATCCAGCCCCACATCATGTTGAGCTCCTTGCTCAAAAATCTTTATTTAAAAAATTCATTTATTATTAAAAAACAAAACAAAACGGGGGTGTCCAGAGTCAAAGGCTAAAGGAAGGGGACTAGAAGCAGAGACAGGAAAGTCATCTGTATTTGCTCTCCACTTTGCTCTCTGTTCTTCCCAGTGCAACAAATTTACTTGCCTTTTCTTTTCTTCTCTTTTCTTTTTTTTTTTTCCCCCCACATCTGAGAACAGCTCTCTTAGTGTATTGATCCACTTGGTGGAAATCGCCCCCAAGTTTACATGCTGCAGGTCCGGCCATTAACCTTCTCTCAGTCCCAGTTCCTAGTTCCTGCCAGGGATTCTGATTGGTTCAGCCTCAGTCAGCTACCCACGCCTGCGCTTTCCAAGGTAGTAGGTAGGGCTGGGGTGAGGCGAGGAGGAAGCACCAGCACAGAGCTGTACCGTGGCTGCCAAGAGTCATCCCCGTGGCCGTAAATGTCAGTGTCAGGGAAGATGGGCTAGTTGGGCAAACAGCCCTAAAGATGTCTTCTACGATGCTCTAAGAAGCTTCTCTAACAAGCCACTTGGACTCATAGTAATGTCAACAGAAGACTGGAAATAGACCAGATAATCAGCTCCTTCCTTGTTCTCAATGTTACTCAGATGGGATTAGGAGACAAATCCCAGTGACTGGCAGGACACAAAGACTTTCCCCACTTCTGGCTGCTATTTCTCTCAGGATAAATTCTCTGGCAGGAGCTGCCTCAATCCTTTAACCAAGTAAGCTCTGTTAACACCAATAAGCCACAGTGGAGAGAGACTGGAGATCATCTGGACCATTGAGCGTGGGCTCTAGATCCAGAGCTGAGGTAGGAGTTGGATTAAAGTCAGGAAATGGTTCTTTTAACTCAGAAGACAATTTCTTAAGAGGGCGGGTTAATTGTCAAATGCCTTCTCCCTACTTCCTTCTAGAGAATATAGTGTTGGATGTAGGGATACAGGTTATTGTATTCAGTACTCTGGGTTCAAGTCCTGTTATCATTAGCCTGTTACGTTATAATTAGCCTTAGGCAAAGACATATACGGTATGCTATCTCTTACATGTGGAATCTTAAAAAAGAAAAAAAAAGTAGCACCCACAGAAAGAAAGAGTAGAATGGCTGTGGCCGGAGGCTGGGGGATGGGGAAAACAGGAAGATACTAGTCAAAGCATATAAATGCTTAGTTATAGGGTGAGTAAGTTCTGTAGATCTAATATACACAGTGACTCTGTTGTAGACTTGAAACTTACTAAGACTGTAGATCTTAAAAATTGCCCCCCACCCCTGCTAAAAAAAAGATAATCATGTGAAGTGATGAATGTGTTAATTAATTGTGGTGATCCCTTCACAGCATAAATGTGTATACATTGTTGTATACACCACCTCGTTGTATACTTTAAATATGTGCCATTTTATCTGTCATTTGTACCTCAATTTAAAAAAATTCAGAAAGGGGCTCCTGGGTGGCTCAGTCGGTTGACCCTCCTGACTCTTGATTTTGCCTCAGGTCATGATCTCGGGATCCTGATCTCAAGCCCCAAGTCAGGCTCCGCACTCAGTGGGGAGTCTGCTTGAGGACACTCTCTCCCCCGCCTAAAATAAATAAATCTTTTTTAAAAAAATAATTAATTAATTATTTTAAAACCCCCCAAAACAAAAAAAAAGGACTCGGGCAGGTTACTTAACCTTTCTAGACCATATGTATGGTTGTAATAGTAGTTTCCTCACAGAGTGCTGCGGATTACATGAGATCATCCAGGACAAGGGCTTAGCACAGAATCTAACCCCTTCTTGGCTGCTGTAACGTCACAGCTATAGCTGACATACTACTTCTTACTACCTACTCTGCAACCCTAACCTACCACTCTTTGTTTGTGGGGTTTTGTTTTCCATGGTAGAGAAAAGACCCCTAATACAGACCCTGAAATCTCAGGTGCATTTTGTTCTAAACAGAATACCCCCCTCCCCACCCAACATTAGGGCTGGGGAAGACCACCAGCCTATCAATGAGCTTTCCCATAAAACCATAAATACCACGTAACCTGTGACTTTGGCCTCTCTACAGCTGAACTGGGTATACAGGATTAGGGAAGAAGTTTAGGACTCTTTGGGGGAAAAAACAGAGGAAAGCAAAATATTATTAGCACTCTAGTAAATCAATCACAGATGGCCTTCAAAAATTAACCCAGAAGCAGAATGCTCATTTTCAGAAAGCACCTGCCTTCTTGAAATGATCTGGAAAAGCCCCAAGAACATCTCCCAAGTAAGTGGTCCAAAATTCACAGCTTCAGCTGGAAACTTTTTTTTTTAAAGGTTTTTTTTTTGTTTTTTTTTGTTGTTGTTGTTTTGTTGTTGTTGTTGTTGTTGTTGTTTTAGATTTTATTTATTCATTTGACAGACAGAGATCACAAGTAGGCAGAGAGGCAGGCAGAGAGAGAGGAGGAAGCAGGCTCCCTGCTGAGCAGAGAGCCCGATGCGGGACTCGATCCCAGGACCCTGAGATCATGACCTGAGCTGCAGGCAGAGGCTTTAACCCACTGAGCCACCCAGGCGCCCCTCAGCTGGAAACTTAAAAAAAAAAAAAAAAGGAAAAGAAAATACAAAAACCCCCAAAGTCTTTGTCTTTCAGTCTTCGTTGCTCCCATTTTTCCCCAGCCACAGTAGAAGGAGGACTAGCACATAATGACTCCACCGATACGGATAAGAGGACCCATGTCCCACCCCGGGAAAGGAGCAGGTCCACTCAGAGCTGAGCATCTCTGTGAGCAGGTGCAAAAGGGAAGTCGTCTCTCCGGGTCCGGGATGTGGTTGTTGCCCAGAGGGTGCTGACTGGCCTTCCTTCACCTGTCTCCCATAGCCAGTGAGCTTTTTTCACTGAAGAGTCGTTTATTGTGCAATTAATGAAAGGTAAAGGCCCTTGTAGGTACTTTACCAGGGAGCCCCAAGTTTAAACTCGTGCTACTGACCAAGATGGACTGTTCCCCCTCCTCTGGGCCACCCGGCTCTCTAAAACACTTTTAAAGCTCATGGGGCCTATGAGAGTATCCTGGGTTATTAATCTCAGTGTCGGCACATTTTTTCTCGACCAAGATTCTTACAAAAAATTCAAAAAGGCGTACAAAGCAGAAGGGGAGCCATCATTTTTGCTGTTAAGCCCAAGACCTGCTTTCTCTTAGGGGAAAAATAGCTCAGCCAAGGGTTCCTGGCTGGCTGACCAGAGCCCCAAGCTTAGAGTCTGCTCAGAACTCACAATACATGGTTAAAAATCATAGCTAATGCTTCATGGAAATAAATATTTCAAAACCACTTGCTTTCTGGCCTGCCAGATGGCTGCATTTCACACTTCCAACCGTGTCAGACTCCAAAAAACTTAGCAACTCAAATTCTTGTGGTGGGGCTTAGGATCCTGAAATAGGGGTTGGGTGGTAAGTGGGTAATATAGTATAAGAAGGGTTTTTCTAATTAAAAAAAAATTAATGGAATGAGTTCCACTGATTTTACTCCAGTGGCAGAACCCCATCACAAGGACATTGCTCATGGGTCATTCCAGTTAGCCAACACAGCCAGCAAACGCTCTTCTCATAATTGTATTTACTTCCCTATGCCAACCACCTCCCCCTTCACCTCAAGTCCCATATCGGGTTTAGCGATCCCTTATCTCTCTCGCTCCCTGCATGGATAGACCCAGGGAATGCCGGTCCTCGGGATGGGGCCACACTCTCGGAATTCCTTGCTCATTGGACACACACATACACAAGAGCCCATGTAGGACTGAGTGCCCGAGTCCTCTGAATCTTTTTAGATTCAAGTTTGTCTCGGTCTGTCCAGGCTGATGAAACAGAATGCCATAGACTGAGTGGCTGATAAACAACAGAAATTCTTTTCTCACAGTTTGGGAGCCTGGAAGTCCAAGATCAAGGCAGATTCCGTGTCTGTTGAGAGCCCACTTCCTGGTTTGCGGGACAGCCATGTTCTCACCATGGCAGATGGGGTGAGAAAGCTCTCTGGGGCCTCGTTTATAAGGACCCATTAAATCCCATTCATGACCTCATGACAGAATCATCTACAGAGGGCATGCTTCCTAAAACCCTCACATTGGGGGTTAGGATCTCAACATATACATTTTGTGGGTCCATCAACATTCTGTCCAAGGCAATGGCCTTGATTTCTCTTAGTTCCATGCTGACTGTTCAGGTCTCAAGCTGAAAAAGGTATCAGGATAGTATTTAATACTAGACTGTGTTTGTTATTAGTAGGAGTATTGTTATTATCATATAAGACCATTTTATTAAAGGGTGCCTGGGTGGCTCAGTCATTAAGCGTCTGACTTCAGCTCAGGTCATGATCCAAGGGTCCTGGGATCGAGTCCTACATCAGCGGGGAGCCTGCTTCTCCCTCTACCTGCTCTCCTTTCTCTCTCTATCTGACAAATAAATAAATATAATCTTTGAAACTGTGTTTAAAAAACTAACATTTTAGGGGCACTTGGGTGGCTCAGTGGGTTAAGCCTCTGCCTTCAGCTTAGGTCATGATCTCAGGGTCCTGGGATTGAGCCCCACCTCAGGCTCTCTGCTCAGCACGGAGCCTGCTTCCCCACCTCTCTCTCTGCCTACTTGTGATCTCTCTCTCTCTGTCAAATAAATAAAATCTTAAAAAAAAAAACACCAACATTTTATTACAGAAAATTAAAAAAATAAGAATAAATAAAAGAAGCCAAAATTCAGAAAGCTACATATACAAACCATCCTGGACTCTAACGAAACAGAGAGAACCACTACGAACATTTTAGTGTATTTTCTTCTAGACTGCTTATGTAACTGCATTCCCACATTTTGCGACATCAGGTACTTGGTATACTGTTTTGAAACTTTCTTTTTCATTTAACTATATGTCGTGAACATCTTTCCAAGGATGTATGAACCCTTCTGCACTCACGCATGCCTCCAAACACAGGCACACACACACAGCATCGGGCTCGCTTGCACATGGAAAGCATTTCTTCTGCAGAAGATGCGCACAGATTTTGAGAAGTTCAGGGTCTGGGGTGAGTTTCACTAACTCCTAAGGACAGGAAGACGACCTTTTTCTCTGACTGCCAGGGGTTTTCCCAGTCTCAGCTCTGGTCAGCGGTAGGTGGAAGGGGGGCCTCGGAGACCCAGTTGGGGCAGAGTGAGAAGGGAGGGGCTACAGTCAGGCACCCCGTCGCCGCTGGAATATCAGCACGAAAGCTCTGGGAGCGTGAACTGTGGGAGTGATTCCAGAAACAGAGGTCCTTGCTCTCACCTGTCCTCAGCTAAAGCCTGATGTTCAGCATAAAAACATAAATCAGCCCCTCAGGGGCTGTTGCTTCCCTCCCTCATTAGCATGAGAAATGTCATGTCCTTGGCAGCCCCCATGGCCTCTCTCATACCCAGAAGCCAGTTGAGAGAGTTTTAGCAGCTGGGAGTCTCCTATAGCCTTGCCAGCCAGCCCTTCCCCACGCCCGAGGGGACTGCCACCAACCCTGGGTCCTCTGCCAACCAGCCTGGCAAGAAATCTACGCTCCAGAAATCAGCACCTCCCAACAACCTACTAGCAGGGCAGCTCATCACCTGACAGGCAGCCTGAAAGGCAAGGGGCCCCGACAGTCTCAGAGAAGACATCCCTGAGCTCTGGCGGCCAGAAACTCTCATGTAGAGGAAAAACTGTTCTTTAAACATTGGTTCTTAAGAAGCTGTTGGGGCAGGGCGTCTAAGTGGCTCAGTGGCTTAAGGCCTCTCCTTTGGCTCAGGTCATGATTCCAGGGTCCTGGGATCGAGTCCCGCATTGGGCTCTTCTCAACGGGGAGCCTGCTTCCTCCTCTCTCTCTCTCTCTGCCTGCCTCTCTGCCTACTTGTGATCTCTGTCACATAAATAAATTAAATCTTATAAAAAAGAAGAAGAAGAAGCTGTTGGGGCGCCCTGGTGACTCCGTGAGATAAGCAATTGGCTCTGGTTTTGGCTCAGGTCACGATCTCAGGGTGATGAGCTCGAGCCCTGCCTCCAACTCCGTGCTCTTCAGGGAGTCCACCTAAGATTTTCTCTGACTCCCTCTCCCTCTACCCGTCCCCTCACATGCTCTCTCTCTCTCTCTCTCTCTTTCTCTCTAAAATAAATAAAATCTTTTAAAAAAGAAGTTATTTAATCTATCCCTTCTTCTACAAGCCCAGTTCGTGATTAGCTTTTACCTAAATGAAGTTGACTGTGGGAGATGTAATTTCATCCGTCCTATATACCCTCAGTTCCTCCTTCTTTTGATAACTGGACCAGCTTTTCTTTTAGGGAAGTATCCTTTCAATCCATAGGACCGGCGCATCACTAAGACCTGGACAATCATGGTGCCTGGTGCCCTCGGGGCAAATATGTTCCATGCAGAGCCAATCAGAGCACTTCCATGAAATCTGATATAAGGATTCTGGAGCAAAGGAGCTCTCTTTCACTTCTGAATCAAGATACAGTGTTGAGGGGTCCAGCAACCATCATTCCTGGCATGTGGATACAATCTGTCTCTAGTGTGATGGACTGTAACACATGAAGAAAAGAGAAAACTGGCAGAGTCCAGAGGTGGAGAGAGATCTGATGGCCTTGTTTGCATTCCTGGATCCAAGTATGCCTGAAACCTTTCCAACCGACTATAGGGCTTTCTCTCTCTTTATCTACATATTCAGCACAAGCTTGTTTAAACTGGGTTTTTGTGACTGTTAGCTGGAAAAATTGACAAATACATCTGGCATCCTTGTAGTCTCACCCCTTTCTTCAGCCTGTTCTCAGTGCTACCAGAGGGAACTTCATACAATATATTGTGATTTATAAGACATTTATAAAATACAAACATGATTATGTCCTTGCCTTATCTAAGAAATATCAGTGATTCAACATGATCTACAGGATAATTCCAAACTCTTTATCATGGCATGTTAGTCTCTTAAATTCTGATTGCACACTCTTCATACATTCTCACCTTAATCATAAACTGTTGTGCCCTCTTTATGCCCCTAAACACTATCTTCCCATCCATCGCCTCATCCTCCACATACTTCATACTCTATCTTCATTCTTCATACTTAAGCTTTAAAAACATACTTGTTATTTCTCTGCTATGTCTTGCTGTTTGCTCAGGTGTCCCTGGTCCCTACTTCTTGGCTGCCTGGTGACTTCATACCTACCCTTCAAAACCCAGCTCAAGGGGTGCCTGGGTGGCTTAGTTGGTTAAGCAGGTGGCTTCAGCTCAGGTCATGATCTCGGAGTCTTGGGATGGAGTCCCACATGGGGCTCCCTGCTCGGCGGGGAGTCTGCTTCTCCCTCTGACCTTTCCCCTCTCATGCTCTCTTTCATTCTCTCTCTCTCTCAAATAAATAAATACTTAAAAAACAAACAAAAAACAAACACAACCCAGCTCAAGGGATGCTGACTTCTTTGGGTAGAACAGGTAACCTCTCTTTTGTGTCCTCCTGTATCCCGGACTTGCCTTCACAACAGCATCCATCCCTCTGCCCACCACTTGTGTATTTCACATGGCGGACCCAATTATTGGACTCAAGCTTATCAGGGTCAAGTCTGTCAAGGCTTATGTCTTCTTTGACTTTGAGCTCCTGGCACTTAGCTCTGTGCCTGGCATACCGTAAACATACTGAGAATGTTTAATAAATGACTGCCCAAATGAATGAATAATGAGTGTACTTGGAGGACGGCAGAGCTGTGGAAGGTTATGTCAACAGTCCCATCTAAACACATCAGGGACAGGTCAGCCCTATCCCTGATGTGTTTAGATTTTTTTACCTATTTATTTACCTACTTATTTTTTGCCTACTTTTTTACCTACTTATCTTTTCCTTTTGCATCTCCGTTAGCATCTCAACACTGTGCTGTCTCAGCCTGCAGGGCATTAGAGGGCATAACTGATAAAGCAAAATCAAACTTTGTCTCCCACATACTCAAAACCTTTTAGAAAAAGCTACTTACTTGGCTTTCCGTCATTCAACATGGTTCTCGGGAGGGCAAAGAGTGGCCCAGAGACAGTCAGTGTCCCCTGACTCTTGGCTCCAAGAGGCCCAAGGCACTGCCTGTCTCCTTTCTCATGAGCTGCCCAGGCTTAGAAGAGACCTCTGAATGACTGACACATCACATGCCTAAGGCAGAGCAGCAACAGAACGTCAGTCCCCTTGAGTGCCCCTGCTACTTCCTGTTCCTCTGGCCAGACCCATAATTCTGTTTTCTAAAGCCTGTTGACAATTACTGACTCCTCCTGGCATAGCACAGCCATTTCTCAAGCACAGCAGGAGCCAAGCCCTTAACCTCAGACTTCAGCCTTGTCTACTCAGTCTTCATCCAGAGGGTCAGGCGACACCACCCTTCATGAGAGCCGACTCTCCCTATCTTTCCGGGTGACAGCACCTTAAGGATTGACCTGGGGAGGCAGCTGGCATTCTGGTTGGGCTGACGCTCTCTCAAAGAAGGGAAATGAGACTTCTCAATCCTTGAGACCAAAGGAGGTTCACCCCAACAGGAGCTCGTTACAATGCACCGCCCAGTCAGGGGTCCTCACCAGGTCCAGTGGAGAGGCTCAATGTTAAGGTAGACAAGGGATGTGTGTTATCTGCAGATCCTGCAGATCCTGAGGGAACTTGTGCAAAGTCGGGGGAAGCGGGGGAGCGGGGGGGGGCAGTTTTCTATTATAAGTAACTACAAGTGAATGAAACACCTGGATGGGATGGCATGGTAGGACACTAACTTTACAAGGTCACTAAGTGGAAGAGTAATAACAAAGCTAAACTCCATGAGAAGACCTCCCTTTCTCTTCTCTGTCACCAACGGACGCTGCTTGTGGCATGGGGGAGAGACAAAGCCCCCGGGGTTGGGGGAGGTGGAGGGCAGGAGAGGAACGGAGCAGTGATGTGGTCATGCCGCCAAACTCACTGGGCCAGCATCTTCTCCAGACGGCGAGGCAGGGAGAAGGTAGGGCCACCATGGGATCCGAGAAGGAAGGAGAGCTGCCAGGAAAGGCGGGGAGTTCAGGTGAACCAGGGGGTTGTGCTGGGGAGGGTGCCAAGCCAGATCTACAAGGATTTCAAAGGGGCCTGGGGAATGAGGGCTTCTGGAAAAGAGTTCCGTACAACTAGCAATAGGCTGCCAGCTCTCGGGGAGCTGAGGGCAGTTCTCTGAGGTCAGCAGGGCACCTGTCGGGCAAAATTACAACGTAGGAGGGCACGTGGAAGGTGGGCTGACTGGGCGGCTTCCATATGCGTTTTCATGTCACATTCCTTTGAGTGTCTTTTTGGACTGCACGTGCTACTGACCTTGTGGCCAAGATGGCTCTCATCTCCCCAGAGAGAGGGTAACAAGCTTTCCAAACGCTTGGATCTTTAGTGAAGATTCCTCTGAAAACATGCAAGAGAGACGCCTCGACTGCCTTCCTCTGGGGGTGCCAAGGGTCAGGTCTGTGCAGAAGGAACCATCTAGCTCCGTGATTGTGGGTCTGTCGTGACACCTGCAAACGAGCCTGAGCCATGAAAGACACATGGTCAGACGTAAGGAAGGTGACTGCTAAGAGGTAGCACAGTTTCCAAGCAAGGAAGAAAACCTGGGTTGGAGTTCATGTGCAGCTGGTAAATTTTTCCGCCGTCTTCACCATCTTCTTTAATGGAGAGTTTGATCGGCCTCATCAGGGTTTGCGTACCTGGCTGACCATGGGAATCTTCTAGTGAGCTTTCAAAAATGCAGATTTCTGTGCCCCCCGCCTCCCCGAGACACTGATTAAAGGGGTCTGTCCATGTGTATTATTGAAAAGCTCCTTGGATAATTCTAGCTAATTCACAGCTAGGTTGAATCACACTGGATGTAGAACATGATCAGGAAGGAAGTTAAGACTTAGAGTCAAGGGCAGAACCACAGCCAAGGGCACTTAATTAGGGCTTCAGTGGCCCTGACTCTTCATGGAGCTGAGCAACAGAATCTTGACCCATGGACTCCCTTTCAAAGAGATGGGGTAGAGGAAATTCTAAAATGTGATGCCAGCTCTGACCTTCTAGAATTCTCTGAGACCATGAGGATTAGTATTATAATATTAAAGATGGGACCACTCCACAATAAAACCAAACAATTCCCAATCTTCTATTTTACAGAAACTCCCCAGTGGCTAGAAACGTAGTGGAATAATACTTAACCCTTGAGACAAGGAAATGCATCTTTGTCCTTTATATCACTGCCTCATTTTGCTTTAGGAGGGACACTGAGCATCACTGACCAGGGCCCCAGCTACCATATTCTGAAATCCAGTGGGGCAAAGAAGACATGCCTCTCAGGGGCTGTTCCCAGGGAGGGACTGAGTCGAGTGGGGATAATAAGGCAGGCTCTTCCTGGGAGATGCTGACCATCTTTGACAGCAGCGTTGCCTCAAAGACTCCCTGACAGCCTTGCCAGACCTTTCTTAGATGGCACAGAATTCTAGGATGCCTTCCCCAACCTTCCTACCTCTGGCCAGACTCGATCTGTGATCCGAGAACCCTTCTTCTTAGTCCTTCCTAGCCTCCCCTCCCCCATCTCTCATACAGACTTTGCCCTTAACAAAGTCCTTGTACATTTCATCCAGCCTTGGACTCTCCCTTCTTGGAAGCCCTGGACTAAAGTTTCAAGGTTTTAGCGGTCCTCCAGAAGCCTTCAGGGCTTTCAGATCTGTGGTCTTTGTGGTTTGAGGCCTTGGGCCTCCAAGGATACAGATGAGCGGCGCCAAGCAGGGGTTCAGAAGAAAGACACAGCCTAGGTGTTCAGGATTACATATCCATAGGTGAACAGAGAGGCGAGAACCTCGACTGTATTTCTTCATTACTACGAGGTAGAAATGCCATTCCTTTCACAGGTAATAAAACGGAGGCTTAGAGAAGTCTAATAACCTGCTCACAATCACTCCACTAATAAATGTCAAAGTCGAGGAAATTTCCAACCTCAAAGGTCACTTTCTTTCCGCCCTGCCACACTGCTTGTTCTCGGAAAACAGCGTAACAGGGGGGTGAAGGGCCCAGTGTGGAACCCGACGGCCTCAGCTTCCTGGGCAGACTGGGTTTCCTTTGTGTGTGTCCATCAGGAGGTTGGGAGGGGTAGATGGGGTCTAGGAGGGCTGTGATTCCATCTGCGAGCATAAGAAATGGAAAGTCATTTGTGTGACTGAGGTAAGGGACACCCGGTAGCAGGGGTAGCGAGAGGCACTGAACACAGCCTTGCTCCAGATTTTCTCGGACCCACGGAAAGCCAAGGAGAACCTAACATGGAAACAGATTTTTAGAAGTTCGTTATGAAGCACGTGGTTTTTCTTAATAGCTTCATAAACATGACTTAAAAGTCTCGGCTTTTTTTGGGGGGTGGGAGAGAACTATTAGAAAATGAATGGCCTCTAGATCCTGTGGGACACAGGACCTAAAAAACCAATGGCCTACAGAGTTTTTTCTGGCAAGTAAGGAAAGAGAGCGGGTTTTGATGTCAACAGTCTCTCACCTTGTCCTCAGAGTTTTGCCCAGATATGCTTTGTAGCTACCAAAATCTGAAGGACTGGTGTACTGAGATACTAAGCAGTCCGCACAGGTACTGCTGCCTTGTTCTTACCTAGAAGAGTTCTGCCGTAACTCAGGCAAGTTCTGGACACAAGCTGGGAACCATAGTGCTGGGGAAAGGAAAGGCACCAGACAAGGCCAGGGCCAGGGCCCTGGCTCCACTGGGCTCAGTGTAGCATTTACTGAGCACTTACTATGTGCTTTGTCCTGGGCCCTGAGAATGTAGATAGGGATTTCACAGAACCCAAAGGCTGGTGGGGAGAGAAGGGCAGCGAGATACTCATGCCCCAGTGTGACACACGTGCTTAAAAAACAGTAAAACGGGGGATGCCTGGGTGGCTCAGTTGGTTAAGCAGCTGCCTTCGGCTCAGGTCATGATTCCAGGGTCCTGGGATCAAGTCCCACATCGGGCTCCTTGCTTGGCAGGGAGCCTGCTTCTCCCTCTGCCTCTGCCTGCCTCTTTGTCTGCCTGTGCTCGCTCGCGCTCTCTCTCCCTCTGTCTCTGGCAAATAAATAAATAAAATCTTAAAAAAAAATTTTTGAAAAAAAAAATAGTAAAAAGGGGCACCTGGGTGGCTCAGTGAGTTAAGCCTCTACTTTCGGCTCAGGTCATGGTCTCAGGGTCCTGGGATGGAGCCCCACATCGGGCTCTCTGCTCAGCAGGGAGGCTGCTTCCCTTCCTCTCTCTCTGCCTGCCTCTCTGCCTACTTGTGATCTCTCTTTGTCAAATAAATAAAATCTTTAAAAAAAATTAGTAACACATTGGGGTGCCTGGGTGGCTCAGTCAGTTAAGCATCTGATTCTTGATTTCAGCTCAGATCATAATAGAAGGGTCATGTGTTGGGCTCCAGGCTGGGTGTGGGGTCTGCTTGAAATTCCCTTTCCTTCCCCCTCTTCCAGGTTTTTCTGTGGCCCCCTTCCCCCAAACCTTACTTCTAGTCATCAGGCACACTCTTCCCTAGGCCTGCAATCCTCTGCCTCCCCATCTCTGTCTGGCTAACCCATCCCACCTTAAATACACACCTGCAGAGACTCTCCCTTAGCCGTGAGACTAGGTACCCCTGCCGCCTTCTCTAGGAGCTTATACGGTTGACCTTTGAACAACACAGGTTTGAACTGCGCAGGTTGACTTCTATGCAGAGTTTTTTACCCAATAAATACAGTGCAATACTGTAAGTGTATTTTCTCCTCCTCTGATTTTCTTAACAGCATTTTCTTTCCTTTAGGCTGGCTTTATTGTAAGAATATAGTATAGAATATATAACCTACAAAATATGTGTTAATGTCCTACTTTGTTATTGGTAAGGCTTCCTGTCAACAGAAGACTATGAGCAGTTATGTTCTTGGGGGCCCAAAAGTTGTATGTAGGTTTTCTGGGTACCTGGGTGCCTCAGTCAGTGAAGTACTGGACTCTTGATTTCAGCCTGGGTCATGATGTCAGGGCCATGAGATCGAGCCCCGTGTGGGGCTCTGCACTCAGCACGGAGTCTGCTTGAGATTCTCCCTCCTCTCTCCCACTGCCCCTGCCCTGTGCTCTCATGCTCTCTCTCGCAAATAAATAAATATACCTTAAAAATAAAAAAAGTTATACGCAGATTTTCTACTGCATGGGAATTGGTGAACCTAACCCCCACGTTGTTCAAGAGTCAAGTTACTCTAAGTTTCATGAACGTGGGACTGTTCTATTTACCATTACATTCCCAGGTCCTAGCCACCTGCTGGTTCAGCATCTTCTGCATAAGAAAGAGCTCAGTGAATATGTATGAGTGAATGAATGAATGAATGAATGAATGAATTGAATGTTGGATGGCTTCTGTGAGAGTCTACATACAGCCTTGTTTATACTATCTAGAGAAGCTTGGCAACCCCGGGTGGTAAAATCCAGGGGACAGGGGACAACAGTAGAAAGTTCCAGGAAACACAGATTTAAAGCCAAAAGAACAGTGACATTCCATCTACAAGGGATCCTTCTATTGGAACAGCAGCAGTGCAGGAGACAGAGCCCAGCTTACAGGGAGGAGGGCTGATGGGGACGAGGGATGATGGCCTGAGGGCCCCAGCAGGGTCTGTGCAGGCTCAAGACAGTGTGCAAACGTCCCGGGGAACGAGTACAGTGATGCAGGCCAGGCTGGGTTACTGGATAGATTTCCCACTGGTGACAACTGCATGCCACTGCTAGGAGCAGAGGACAACATTTAGTTAGCTCCCTGCTCTAAAATATCCCTAGACACAGTGGCAGGTGCTCACGGGGCAGGAGCAGGGGGCAGTTAGCTCCCTCCTTCCATCCTCAGGACCGGCCTGGGCTGAAACAGCCTGCAGAGGCCCAGGTCTAGAAGAACAGAGGACCAAAGGCAACAGGAGCTCTCGTCACCAGCTGGAGCTGTTCTGCAGAGATGCTCCTTCTTGCCCCGCAAGCCCAACCTCACTCTCCCGTTAGGGCTGTAATGCCTGCCTTCTGGCCCCGCGCTGTCCATTATCTCCTTGGACAAAGTAATTAAACTCCAACTTCTGCCCTTGCCAGACCGGACTAGCAATGCCTCCGTTGCGGGACTGCTGTGGAAAATCAAATAGGTGTTAAAATATTTGGCACAATGCTTGTCAACCAGCAGGTGCCTGTCAACGGCAGCTTCCCGGTTGTATTTGGCTGGTCAAGGAAGCAGGCTTGTCTTCCGGGATCCTTCCTTCTTTCATCCTGGGCGCTCCCTCCACCTCCTGGTATACCTACTCCCTTGGCCTGCCTCCCAAAGTCCCGTTCTTGTTTCCACATCTCCCCTGTCCCCAGATCACCTCTTGCCTCGCTCCCTCTTAAGAATTCCGTATACTTGTTGAATCTGATCCTAAGTGCTAGGCCTCTGATCTCACATCAAGGCCCGAGTGCTCTTTAAAAGAAGATATTTGATCACAAACTGCCTGTTTCATGGGGCTCCTGACCGGTGGATCCCCGGCGGCAGTGAGACCCAGACTGAGCCAGCAGGCTCGGCAGGAGGCGCTTTTATGACCCCTTGTAATTGGACTGGGAAGATTGCGCTAACGTTCTAGAACCTGTCTGTGCAGTGAGATCACCTGGAGAACTCTAAAGAAAACAGATTCCTTGGCTCCGCCCCAAATTGTCTTACTCAGAATCTCCAGGGATGATGACGACAAAGACCAGCAGATGACTGGGCCGGCTCTTCAAGTGGAGCAGACACGGGGTTCCCTGAGTAGGGGTGTGCTCCTTCCCCACCAGGGACAGGAGCTGTGAAGGCGCCCCGAGTGTGCCCCGAGACTCGGAGCAGCGGCTGTCAGCCCCAGCCTGGGGTCCTGGCTGATGCCTTCCCTCCCACCTGCCCCTCGGCCCTCCATGCCACTGCGCTGTCTGGAGGAGACCCACATCTCCCCACTAGCACCCACATCTCCCCACTGCTGCCATGCCCACCCTGCACAGTAAACAGAGGCAGCTTGAATCGAACGCAGTCCCAAGGATTTCAGGGATCATTTCCCTGAATCATCACAAGAGACGGACACTACCCTTATCCTCGTTTTACAGATAAAGGAGACCAAAATGGAAATTCACTAAAATGCCTATGGGCACGTCCAGGGGGGAGGACTCCAACAGAAGGCTGTCCAAATGCAGAGCTGTGATTCCTAACCCCTGCCCTGGGTTGCCTTCCTGTGCCCGGTTAGGAGGCTTCACAATGGGCCTGCTTTGTGCTGCAGACAACCGGTTCCCTATGTTTGGGGAAATTGTCCGCACTCCGCCCGGCGGTAGCTGGAGACGGATCCGAGGCTTGTCACCAGCAGTGGGGAGACCCGGACTCCAAGCAAGGGAATCACATAGCCTGCCTTTCTCTGGAGGGAGCCTTCAAAACCCTGAGTCCCAGGGGCTGTCCCCCTGGGCTCTCGAAACCAGGCTGGTGAAGTGGCTCCCCTTCCGGTTACCAGCCGGCCAGCAGGCCTCCTGCTTCCACAGCAGTATGCCTGGGGCTCTCATCCTCCAACACAGCCATCAATCCCTGAGCGGGGCGGGAATGGCAACAAGGCATTTAAGTAGACAAGATGTACTTGCCTGGTCCACCCAGCCAACGCTGGAACCCCTAGAAAGACCTCAAAGAGAGTCTTACATATCCACTCTTCCTTGCAGAGCCCTTCTCAATCCTGGATGCACTTTCCAGATGCCTAGAAAGCTTTTTAAAAATCTCAACGCCTGTGCCCTACCCCCCAAGCTTTCTGATCTAACCCTAGAGTCCCCAGAGATACTAATGGGCAGCCAGGCTGGGAAGGGCCAGCTCCAGGATATCTGTGTCGCTCTGGTGCTAAGGGTGTCTTTTAAACTTTGGGAGGTGGTTTTCTGTCCCCCTTCCTGGAGAAACCAAAGTAGCTCTTCCCCAGTGAAGGGTGAGGCCATGGCTCATTTTGAATGAAGGTTGTTTCTCTGTCCCTCCTCCAGGAGATTGGTCCTCCCGGAAGAAGGGTCTTGGATCACCCCAGGAAGGGAGCTGTCTCTAAGCCTTCAGCAGGATTCTCCCCCGACTCCGGCCCCCCGTAATGCATCCCTCTGCCTCACAATACTTGGAGCCCAACAATCCTTCGTCACATCTAATCTGAATCTCGCCGGCTGCAATCAAACTGTAGTTTTCTTGTTTGTCCTTGTCAAAAACAAAGGACAGCTGTTCTCGCTTGCACAAAGCTCTGAGGACTGACTGGGGAGGAGACTGGCAGCCGAGGGGAAATCCAGACTTGTCTGACCTTGGTTTTACATCAACCCTCAGGTACTAGTCTTCTCTTCCTCCAGGCCCTGGATGTACTAATCAGAAGGGCATCTCAGCTGGGGGTCCTAGATTTAATTCCTAGAATGAATAGCAATGACTTGGGGTTCTTTGTTCTTGTTCTTTTCCCCATTTCTTCACTTGTAAAGCAGACAAAATTGTGTTGAGGACAGGCCACAAAATCATCCTTACTTGCACTCATTTCTAGGGCTCCACCCCCTCCCCCCCAGCTGAGTCCTCTGGAAAACCAATAGCTTCACCTGATTCTTGAGATGCAAAAGGAAGGAGAGAGAAAGCCCGTGTACAAACTGGCTCTTCTCTGTAATCTACAGAAACTGGGACGAGAGCAGCACGAGGCTGTGGCATTTTATGTCTGTGGATTTGTTCCAAGGGACAAGTTTACGGGGTTGATAAACTGAACAGAGGTAGTCATCTGAGACTCTTAGGGGACCTGCCTCGAGTGTCATGTTCCTGCTTGTTGGTGGCTGTCTGGTTTGGGATGACTGCTTTATAGTCACCCCTAGCACTTGAAGGGAAAAGAATATCCTACCTGCCCAGTGACTTGGTTGAAAACAAGTCTACAATCTGTTGAGTAGAATGTCTCCCTCCCCCCCCCCCCACATTCTTTGCCCTACTGCCATGCTGTTAAAGTTATGAATGTCTCTTTCTAGTTTTCCCCACTGGGATAGCTGTGTTCTCAGTGTTGTCTTCGGCAAATGACCAAAATAGAACTTATGATTCATTGACCCAAATTACATTCCCACTGACAATAGCTGCAGAAATCCCGTTCAACAATGGCTTGCTGAGTTGACAGAAAACATACATCACTCCCTGGAATTCACCGGCCCCAACAAGGCCAACAGAAGTGCAAATTAAATCTCATCTCCTCGGAAGTCCTTGATGAAGAACATCCTGGTCTTGGCAACTCGCTGAATACTTGCAAAAAACTTTGAGAGAGCAAGATTATTAGGGTTTTTCTGTGAGTTGGAGTTAAATTCCAAGGTGTATATGAAGGGACCATAGCCTAGCTTCCTAAACTACAACTCTGACCTCAAGGTCATTGCCCTTACTTTGTGCTCTGAGCACCTTAGGGCTTCACGGTTTCCTCAGCAGGTGCACATGACAGGGTAATCACGCTCTCACTTTGATTTTTCTTGCCCATGATCTTAAGGGGGAAGCAAAGCAATCTAAAGTTAAGAAACGAAACTTAGATTACTTCCCTTAAAAGACAAATTTCTTCCTTAGTGATTTTCACTTTTGTGGACTCGTCTCAGGATGAAAAGAAAGTGATTATTGAAACCCTAGTTTATGGGGTGCCTGGGTGGTTCAGTGGGTTAAGCCTCTGCCTTCAACTCAGGTCATGGGCCCAGGGTCCTGGGATCGAGCCCCACATCAGGCTCTCCACTCAGCAGGGAGCCTGCTTCCCCTCCTCCCCCTCTGCCTGCCTCTCTGCCTACTTGTGATCTCTCTCCCTCTGTCAAATAAATAAAATCTAAAAAAAAAAAAAACAAACAAAAAAGAAACCCTAGTTTATCAGCTCACTGTCTGTTAAGCGGAGCTACATGGAATCCTTATAAAGCAAAATAGAGGGATCGGAGATGGAACGGGCACACTCTACCCATCTCTCTCGGTGAATGCAGCTCTAAAAACTGAAAAGAACACACAGGACAGCTATTTGAGGGCTCTGGAAAATAAGGTGGATTGGGGAAGACCTGAATTCGAAGTGCTACAGATCCAGCCTTGAACACCCTACCCTCCACTTTTTTCTCTGGATGTTTCCTGGCTCGGACTCAAGGCAGCCCAAAAACTGAAAGCAAGAACAGTTATGGGTAGAGAAAGTTCTAGAAGACCTCTAATTCTGGCTCTACAAGCAGGAGGGAGACTCTGATTGCTTGGGGCGGCGGGAGTTGGGGAGTATATGGAGAAAACGGTCCGACTTTCTTTTTCTTCTTCTCTGTTCTGTTGTGACCTGGCCCAGACAACCCTGAGGTGCTTGCTGGGGGCAATGGTGGCAGTGGGCCATGGGGACCTTCTTCCCTCTGGGTTCCTTTGCCTTTTCTCTCCCTTCCCCATCTTCCTCATCTCCCCAGATCTCGTTCCCATCTACCTCAGGAAGACCGACGCTTGTCAGTAATCACAATCTTTATACCAGTTAAATAAAGCTCAGGCCTGGGCTTGGGTGCCCCAGTTCCTCAGAGTCTGGGGAGCTCTATGTCAGCTATAAGGAACTACAGAGTAAAGGTGAGTCCAGTTACCTTGGGTTTAAGTGTGGATTGATACTTAGAGAAAGGGGCTTTAGAAAGGGGCTTTGTTCTCCCTGAAGTATTTACCTAAAAATTCCTTAATCCATGAAGACATTTTCTTTTTCTTTTTTTTTAAGGATTTTATTTGTTTATTTGACAGAGAGAGACACATCGAGAGAGGGAACAGAAGCAGGGAGAGTGGGAGAGGAAGAAGCAGGCTGCCCGCTGAGGAGGGAGCCCGATGCAGGGCTCAATCCTAGATCCCCAGAATCAGGACCTGATCTCAATCCCAGGACCCCAGGATCATGACCTGAGCCAAAGGCAGATGCCCAACAACTAAGCCACCCAGGCGCCCCCATGAAGGCATTTTCATAGGAATCCTTTATCCATTTATTCCTTCACGGAAGTGGCATGCTTTTAAAGTATAAAGGATGACTGGAAGTCATCATGGGCAAATATTCTGGTGTAGATTCAGGACACTGGAAAATATAAGAACATCACTATGTCCTTCCATCATAGAAGAGGCTATCTTTTATAAATGTAGATGTCACTTAATTTCAGGAAGATCATTAACCTATAGCCTTACTCAGAACCAACCACGTACAAAGCACAGTTACGATTTTGAGAAACAGATTTTGACTTTTAAGAGAGGATTCATTTGCACAGCTACATCCTGAAATAGCCAAGTGCTATTGCCTGCTTCTCTAGAATCCTAGTTGGAGTTTGGAAATTAAACACTTAATGCATTTACATAGAAGTCGGAAAATCTGTCTTCCCTCCATAAAAGGGCAAGTTAGGTGCAGCAGAGAGCAGTCAGCCCTGGCGATCCAGCCCCAGAATCAAGAGCTCCCTTTGCAGTCACAAGCCCCACCGAAGACCCCTTGCATGACCACATGGGTAGGTGCAAACCCAGCCACCAACACTGAGGACCTTGAGTGGGTGAGGAGACCTAGTCCCCCTGTCCCCTCCACCGCCCCCCACCCCCCGGGAAAGCAGAGCATCCCAGACTGATTCTGGACTTCAAGGCCAGACAGTTCTCTCTAGAGTGCAGGGACATCTGAATCTACCTCCCTCCCTTCTCACCAACACTACCCAATGGCCTAAGTGTGTACAACTTCCTTAAAAAAGCAGCTGCTCTTCCTTGGGCAAGGCCACCTCATGGCCACAATTCCCAGCTCCCTGGGACTGTGGCCAAGCCTTATATCCAGAATTCCTCTTTAGACTCGTTTCCTTCCCAGCCTGAGAGATCCCGGGGCCTCATCTAACCTCACACCTCCTCCCCAGAGCGCCATTACTCATCCTGATGGCTTGTGTCCATCAACATGAGACAGAAGGAGAGAGGGGTGCCCGGGTGTCTGGGTGGCTCAGTCGGTTAGGCATCTGACTCTTGGTTTCAGCTCAGGTCCTGATCTCAGGGTCCTGAGTTTAAGCCCCACATCAAGCTCCATGCTCAGTGGGGTGTCTGCTTAAGGATCACTGATCCCTGATCACACATGCTCTGTCTTTCCCAAATAAGTAAATCTTAAAAAGAAAATAGAAGGGGAGAACTGGAATTGCGCTCTGGGCAGCATTATCCTACCACATGTCTCCCTGTAGATCACGTTTCCAGAATCACATTCAGGATCCCTGTCAGAAACCTGACTAAGACCGGGACAGGGATAGAGCTTCCGCCTTGAAGCCTCTGAGGCCAGAGAGAATGTTCAGTCTTTTCTATGCCGAGCATCAGGCTGGTCGAGTGCAGAACATTTGGTATGTCCCACATAGCGAATCTGTAAGCCCTGAGCTTCCTGGTTTCTAAATGCGGTCCTGTTTATCTGCACTGTTGCCTTGGTAGAGTTCCCAGTCTTGACGATGCTTCTGAGTTACCCAGGGAGCTCGTTATAGATTCCAGACAGGCTGGTTCCTGGGCTCCACAAGGTGGGGCCCAGCACTGTGCTCTTTAATAGCCCTTGAGGGTGAATCTCGGGCAGCAAGGGCTGGCATTGGCAACAACTGGTGTACACCGCGGCTCTCAACAAATTAAGATACAGGCTCATCTGGCCTGTAGCTCATGGGATTTAGAGGACTCTGAGGTGTTCTGGGATCCCTAAGTGTCCAGTTACCACGGCCATATAGATTTTTCTAGACACTGGTCCTGCACACCTGCCACTCACCCTGCGGCTCAGAAAGTGCTGGTGGGAGCAAAGTCGAGCTTGCTAATGTGGAAAAGCTCTTAAGCACAGAGAGATGCTTGAACAAACTGGCATTCCCCTTCAACAGTTCTCAACAGCCCTTTAAAAATGCAAAAGAGCTGACTGTATTTTTAAACATATTCTGCTCACTCCTTGGATCCCCACTACCCCATATGGCTTCCTCCGGAGGTCAATGAGAACATAAAGTTCCCCAAATGGCTGGGCACAGACCAAGTAGAAGGTCTTCATGGAATTTTCTGTTTGTTTTTAATGTGGCAAGGTTACAAAGTAAGACAAAGACCCCAATCAGAAGATAAGAGCCACCATTGTCCCCCATCTGTCCACAGGACCAGATTCTGGAATCCGTCACTGTGTTCACTCAAGTCCTCTCAGGCTGAGATCACACGATAGCAGCAGAATGGAAACAGATGAGCTGCCTGTCAGTGGGGAACCGAGTCCATGACCTTGAATGTGGCCGCCCAGTGGAAAATTACGCAGCCCTAACAAAGAGTGAGAAAGTACTTAGGCCCTTGGAGATGGAGAACTCTTTGTAGACATGACGCTAATCGAAAGAAATGAAAGCAAAAGGCATAATCAAGGAGATGACATATGAGTGTATTTGTGTATATCTGATCATACATGCATTTCCAGAAGGACATATTTTAAAAATAACATCATTTGCCTTCATGGGGAAGGAAGTGTGGTGGGCGGGGAGGGGAATGTGTGAGAGAGGATTTACATATACTCTTTTTTTTTTTAAAAGAAAATCAAATGTAATTAACTAACAGTGTTAGTTTTGGGCGTACAATATAATGATTCAGCAATTGTCTGCGTTTCGTGATGTTCATCATGATCAGTGTACTCTAAATCCCCTTTCTCTATTCCCTCCCTCCTCCTGCCCACCTCCTCTCTGGGAGCCACCAGTTCGTTCTCTGTATTTAAGAGTCTGGTTTTTTGGGGGACATCTGGGTGGCTCAGTCGGTTGAGCATCTGACTATTGATTTCAGCTCAGGTCATGATCTCAGAGTCGTGGGATGGAGCCCCACATCAGGCTCCACACTCAGTGAAGAGTCTGCTTGCCATTCTCTCTCTTTTCTTCTACCCCTCCCCCCACTCATTCTCTCAATAAATAAATAAATAAATATCTTTTAGAGAATCTTTTTTTTTTCTTTTTCCTCCTCTGTTTGCTCATTTGGTTTGTTTCTTCTACATGGGAGTGAAGACAACTGTAATTATCTACATGAGTTGCAGGAACAGGTACTCTGAATGAAGCTAACTGTAAAGGTATTTATATTTAGTTTTGGTTCAATTTTACTTTTTTTTTCTTTTTTTTGGCCACAGATTCGCCTCTCTAATCATGTTTTGCTCACCCTAATTTTAGACCAACTCTGAGTTATGTGAGCACATAGCAGCTGGACAGTGGGAGGAACCAGCTAAGAAACCAGTCTGGGAAAGAACATTTGCCTTCGGTAACTGATGTGCAAATAATGAAAAGTGACTAAGGTTTGCGACCTAGTTGTTTCCTAAAGGTGACACCATTAAGGTCATGACCCACTACTACCATGCCCTGTTATTTGCATGCTCTAAGAGTCAAGGAGTCTGAGTCAATCTAAATTAAGGCAGTTGATTGCAAAAATGGCCCCACTTACTCTGCTCTGTGTAGCCATGTGCTTACTCTTTGACCTGTAGCTCTTTCTATCAAGCAACAGAGTCTATGTCCTCACTTCTTGGTTCTGGACTGGACTTTTGACTTGTTTGGGTCAATAAAATGAAGCAAAAATAGGATTGTACCAGGGTGCCAGGGTGGCTCAGTCAGTTAAGTGTCTGCCCTTGGCACAGGACATGATCTTGGGCTTCTGGCTCATCAGGGAGTCTGCCTCTCCCTCTCCTCTGTCCCTCCTCTCCCCTCCCCTCATGATTTCTCTCTCTCTCAAACAAATAAATAAATAATATATTTTTTTAAAGTAGTATTATGCCATATCCAAACCTAGGCATCAGGAGACCCTGCATACCTCACTTCATCTCTTGGAGCACTGCCTTGGACATGAGCCCAAATCCAGGCTAGCTGCTAAGGTCTTGCAACAGGTCTTGCAAAAGAACTAGTACTGAGCTAGTTCTCCTGAGCTGAGGTCCCAGGTATGCAAAAAGGCCCAGTCAAGATCAGCAAAGTCAATTTGCCAACTGAGGGCAGATGCATAAGAATCTATCTAGGAGAAAAACTGTCCAGCTGACCCATATACTCATGACTTAAATACAAGCTTATTCCTTTAAGACACTGGGTTTTCTGCTTATTTCTTACATAGCCCTATTGTAGCAACAGATGACTGGTATAGAACTCCATTACGGTCCTGACTTTTGTTTTCTTTCCATCGCTAGTACTCTACCCTTGCCTTCTCATTACCAGTCCCTCAATCTCCATGTAAACTCATCTCATTAAAGAGCATCTATCAGAGCAGCTGGGTGGCTCAGTTGGTTAAGTGCCTTACTCTTGATTTTGGCTAAGGTCATGATCTCAGGTTCTCAGAGTGAGCCCTATGTTGGATTCCTCACTAAGCATGGAGTCTGCTTGAGATTCTTTCTCTCCCTCTGCCTCTGTTCCACCCCCTGCTTTCTCTCTTTCTCTAAAAACAAATTAATTTTAAAAATCTTAGAGAAAAAAAAAAGAGCATCTATCATATGTTAGATCTTTAATGCACAGTCTCTGACCTCAAGGCATGGACAGTCCGGTGGGGACCAGATAGGACAGGACAGAAGTGTGTACTGATTACCATGAACGTATAAGAGAGGAGCATTACCCCAGCCTGGAGATTCAGCATAGTTTCCTGGCAATGCCCTCTGAGCTGTCTTAAAGTATAAATGAAGTTTTTCGGTGAAAGACTATATGAGGGATTTCCAGGCACAGGGTACAGCTTAGGGAAAGGCATTTCTCACACATTTCTAATCCCTTCTGGATTCTCACCTCACCTCTACATCTCCCCCCATGCCTGCTTCTTGTTCTTCCAGTTACCCCCAGTTATGGTTTATGGTTCAGGCTCCTAGAGCCTTAGTACTCAACGTGAGGCCAGAAAGACCAGCAGCTATGATGTGACCTGGGAATCTTCTAGAAATGAAGATTCTTGAGTCCCCCTGTCCAAAAAAACCCATACATCAGAATCTCTATTTTAAAGATCCTTAAGTGGTTCATATGGACTTTGAAGTTTGAGAAGTATTCCACTGTAACACTAGCATTGTGGGGAGGGCTCTCAACTTGCCCTACAACTTTACCAGCCATACGAACTTCTTAAGGATAAATTTTCAGAAGTTAAATTCACTAGAAGAAGGTATATTGCTTGTACCAACTACACTTTTACTTATTTTTAAATTGTTTTTATTATTTTATTTATTTATTTGACACACACACACACACACACATACACAGAGCACAAACAGTGAGGAGCAGGAAAGGGAGAAGCAGACTCCCCGAGGAGCAAGGAGAGCCCGATGCAGGGCTTGATCCCAGGGCCCTGGGATCATGTCCTGAGCCGAAGGCAGCCACTTAACCAACTTAGCCACCCAGGTGCCCCTATTTTTAATTTTTTAGAAGATTTTTATTTTGGGGGTGCCTGGGTGGCTTCGTTGTTTAGGCGACTGCTTTCAGCTAAGGTAGTGATCCCGGAGTTTGGGGATCGAGTCCTGCATCAGGCTCCCTGCTCGGCAATCTACTTCTCCCTTTCACCCTCCCGCTTTTCAAGCTCTCTCTCTCTCTCTCTCTCTCTCATTCTATCTCTCTCAAATAAATAAAATCTTTTTTAAACAAAGATTTTTATTTTTAAGTCATCTCTACACCCAGTGTGGGGGTCGAACTCACAGCCTTGAGATCAAGAGTCATGCATTTGGCTGACTGAGCCAGCCAGGCACCCCCTTCCCCTCCAACTGCACTTTAGACTGCCTTCTAATATGGCTATTTTTCTTGAAGACATGTTTTACCTCCCTAATTAAATTGTAATCAAGAACTGCATTTTCTTGATTCATCACTCTTGAGTGCCTCAGGCAGGAAGGAAATGCCAAGAAGACAGACAGACAGGATCTTCCCTGTACGAGTGTGCAATTTAGTAAGAAGAGAGGTTCGCTATGAACTACACCTCAGATCCTCAAGCCTCGCTCGGCTCCCTGCTAAGAGAGAGACCTGGACACATCTCTTGAGGTCACTGAGCCTCAGTTTTCTCTTCTACAAGATGGGGATCACATGTAAGTTGCAAATTCATCGTAAGGACTCAAGATCACGTGTGTTCAGCATAGACCTGGCACAGAGGTGGCGTTCCATAAATACGTGGTGTAAAAGAGAGAGAAAGAAATGCACTAATGCTGCAGAAAAGGCAGAGGTTACATTTAATTGAGGGAATCACAACAGGCCTTGCAAAAGAACTAGTACTAGAAATAGGTAAGCGTTAGACCGGCAGAAATAGTAGGGAGTTTTTGGTAGGTAAAGGAAATTAAATAAGTAACACTTTCTTATAGAGATTACATAAGGCATATTTAGGAGAACAAGAAATCATCTGATTTCCCCCCCTGATTTGTGACTGTATTATTGATAGGAAAGTAAAGCAATTAAAGCACTTTAAAAAATATGTATGGGGGTGCCTGGGTGGCTCAGTGGGTTAAAGCTTCTGCCCTAGGCTCAGGCCATGATTCCAGCATCCTGGGATCGAGCCCCACATCGGGATCTCTGCTTAGCAGGGAGCCTGCTTCCTCCTCCTCTCTCTGTCTGCTTCTCTGCCTACTTGTGATCTCTGTCAAATAAATAAATAAAATCTTTTAAAAAAAAGTATGCGTTTTATGCACTAACCAGTTGGCTTTACTGTAATGATTAAAATGATGGGAAAGAAGATCTCCCAGAAAATCCGGGCCATATGGTCACTTCCCATTGTGGCTGTGCACTCAGATTCAGCCATTGCGTTGGCTGCCTGCTGCCCAGACAGAGCGGGGTGAAGTCAGGACAGCGCCCCTGCCTCGGCGTGAATGCCTCTGCCTTCTCCTGTGAACACATTCCCTCTGCCACTTACGAATGCACAGAGCATTTGCGTTTGCCAGGTCGGGAATGCCTGGCTATGACAGCACCATTTGCAAAGTAAAGAGTCTATTTATGAAGATAATGGCAATACCCAGGCCAAGCCCACCGTGGGAGAACCTTGGCTTCTAATTAGCAAGAGCGGTGCATTTTAATGAGGACGCCTCGGTAGGCAGTTGGCTCCTGCTTTGACTGCCAATGAATCTGGGGCAGAGGGAGTGTTGGCAGAGAGAACACAGAGCAGGTGAGGAGAACAAAACAGAAATGCGCTCATCTCTTGGAGACTTTAAGCCTTAGAATGATTTGATTTCCCCATTATCCAGGCTGTCATCCCCTAGGCTGCTTCTCTGAGAGCAAATGGCTCCTGGGTGAACTAAGGTAAGCAGACGTGTCCGTCTGAGAACCCTGGGACTATTGCGGGGAGCAAGGAGGCCCAGAAATATGGGCAGTTGATCTCTCCTGAAGGTGATGAATCCACGCCAAGATGTCCATGGAGAAACCTGGATCCTTTGCATTCTTCTGATTGGGCAAGAAAGCAGCAATGGCCCTGGCCCCCGGAGACGCCATGGAGGTGATCTAACATCACCCAAGGTCATGTAAGCTGGAACCTCAGAGTCCATGGTCAAATGCTGATGGCAACGGTGCTGGTAGAGACCATTAAGAAAATAGAACCCTTCAGCAGTTGAGTTGTTTTTGGGTTCCGTCTCAAGGAGAGTGATCTCTCCACTAAAAGGGCAAAGGTGAGGACAGGGGCTCCAAGATGCATGAAGGATTTGGGGAACACCCTGAGGCTCCAAACAGGGTCAGGGTCAGCTCCTGCAACCTGTACCGGGAGGATACGTAACTTGGCTGCATCTTTAGTGGTTATTTCTGGGACATCAGACACAAGAGATGGGCTGGCTGGAGCCTGAATTTTCTTCAGAAGGAGACTTCTAGAACGACAGGCCTGTGAGTCTGACAATGAGCCCCGGCAAGGAAAACACTGGGATTTTCAAAAGAATGTTGAAACAACTTGAAGAGGAAGAGATGATGATCTTTAGGAACAGGTGTAAGACTGTTATTTAAAAAAAAAAAAAAGCATGGTAGAGACTACTATCTATCCCCTTATATCTTTTTTTTACTTTTTCAAAATTAGCAGACCAAATGGATACTATATTAGGATACTATATATTAGATACTATATTAGTTTCCTATTGCTCCTGTAACAAATTACCATGAATTTCATGGCTTAATCAACACAAATTTACTATTTTACAGTTCTGGAGGCCAGGACTCTAAAATGGAAGAGCAGGGCTGCATCTTTTTTGGGGGGCTCTACTAAACAATCTGTCTCCAAGTCTTTTCTAGCTTTAGAGGCTGCCCACATTCTTGGACTTGTGGCTACTTCCTTCATCTTCAAAGCCAACAGCACACCGTCAAATTTCTCTCCCTCTTTTTCTCTCTGACCTCTGCTCTCATCCTCCGCCTTCTTACTCTCCTGTGCCCCATTTACAAGGACCCCTGTTATTACACTGGACTCATGTATATAATCAAAAAGAACCTCACATCTCAAGAGCCTTTGCTTAATCACATCTGCAGAGTTCCGTTGCTCGACAGAAGGTAACATAGAGGCACATATGAGCAACAGTGAGACATGTCTTTTCTGAGTCAGGCCCTAAAACAAAGACACACATTATTTACTAAAATGTAGATGAAGGGGGGCACCTGGGTGGCTCAGTTGGTTAGACATCCACCTTCAGCTCAGGCCACGATCCCGGGGTCCTGGGATGGAGCCCTGCGTCAGGTTCTCTGCTCATGGGGAGCCCGCCTCTCCCTCTGCCTCTGGCTGTAGCTCTCCCTACTTGCGCGCTCTCTGTCAGCTAAATAAAATCTTAAAAAACACATAAATAAAATGTAGATGAGGAAGTCCTTTTAAACCATGCAGATGAGGGCGGTACGTGGGAGTGGTTCAGAAAGAAGAGCCTATGTCCCTGATCATTTCTTGGAGCGAAGACAGCCTCCCAGCCTGAACTTTTTACAGGAGAGAAAAATAGCCTGCTATCTCGTCACACCTATGCAGACAGAATTACATGCTCCCTAACAGATTATCCAGTAGACCTTGGAACTATAATAGACAGAGTATTTGGGGACTTGAGCAGCATTTAACAAGGTTTCCTATGAGAGCCATGTGCTCCAGATGGAGAAATATGGGTTAAAGCCAACAATTAGGTGGGTTTAGAACTGCTTGAACAACCCTATGGGTACAGACTAGTGGTTTGATATTGATCTCTACAGAGAGGTTTTCATCATATGGCCTCGTGACAAAGTCCCTGCTGTGGGCAAGGTCAGACCACAGCAGAGATGTTTAATTTTCTTGCAGGGGCCGCTCTTGAAGAGGGCTATAGCTATCAGAGACTACATCAGAGATCATAACAGAATGGTGAAGGGGCTTGAGACAAGATGTTATAAGGAAGACTTAGAGAAACAAACATAAAGATATGCTGTGGCCCAGAGTTAGAGAACCAGCCATAAAGATACTTAGCCTGGGTGGCTCATTCTGTTGAGTGTCTGACTCTTGATTTTGGCTCAGGTCCTGATCTCACAGTCGTGGGATGGAGCCCCATGTCAGGTTCTGAGCTTAACGGAGAGTCTGCTTGAGATTCTCAATCTCTCTTCCCTCCACCCCTGCCCCCCTTGTATGCATGCTCTCTCCAATAAATAAATAAATGAACAAACAAACAAATAAAATCTTTTAAAAAAGGTAAGAGCAGGGCCTTTGGATATTTACTGAGCATTTGTTAGGTATAAGATACAATGTTCAGTGACAGGGGATATAAAAGAGGAAGAGGACATATTTCTCTGCCCTCTTCTTATTGGTGAGAGGAAGCATTTATAGAAACGTGTACAAGGTAACACATGGAAAACTTGGCTCACAGGGCAGCCCATTAAGAACCTGTTGTATGAGGGTCTTCGGACTGTTCCTATTTTGCTTACATTTTGTCATCTGTAGTAAAAAGTCTTTTTGCCCATCCCCGGTAGATGGTGACTCATCAGAAAGGGCTGGAAACCTTGTTTTACTCTGGCAGAAAAATCAGCTTGGGTTTCTAGGAATTGAGTCCTCCCCAACCCCATGTGCAGACAAGTTTTTGGGTATTGCTGTATGGGCTTTCTAGTCCATCTACCAACCGTCCCAACTCTTTGGGGGAGCCACTGAGCCCTTTTATCGTTAAAAAAAAAAAAGTGAGGGCCCCGGGGTGGCTCAGTGGGTTAAAGCCTCTGCCTTCAGCTCAGGTCATGGTCCCAGGGTCCTGGGATCGAGCCCCGCATCAGGCTCTCTGCTCTGTAGGGAGCCTGCTTCCTCCTCTCTCTCTGCCTGCCTCTCTGCCTACTTGTGATCTCTGTCAATCAAATAAATAAATAAAACCTTAAAAAAAAAAAAAAAGTGACTGAGAAGAATAAGGGCTTTTGAGAGTGAGGCCAAAAAAGGGAATGAGGAGGAGATATGAAAAGGGGCCCTGAGTCTGGGGGCGTCTGTTCCTGAGAGTAGGACCCAGTTGGATATGGTCCCCAAAGTGCCATGGGCCATGGACCCCAAGAAGAAGCGTGATGTGGGGTAATACACAAGTGTCCTAAGCGGGTCCAGGACCTCAGCCGAGAAGGCCCTCATCAGAGCTGGATGGGACCCTGGCCTGGCCTGTGCCCCAAGTCCTTGCCTCCAAATCCTCTGCCCACAGTCCCCCAGGACCCTCATGAACGTTAGAGGGCCACCATAATTGTTCCTTGGGGCCGCCCTAGGGAGTGTTCATGTGCTCTGGAGATGCAAGGTGCCAGTATCCCCTTGCAGAAGTGACTAGAGCATAGGAATAACTTGGATTCCCAGAAGCAGGGGCACTTACTCTGGCTTGGAAAGACCGTCACCCCTAGAAAAGCTGAAATGCCCTTCATGACTTTCTCTTTCCATACCGATTCGTAAGAAAGTTCAGAACAGTTTCACTATTATAAGCCAGTTCAATAGCAGCTTCCTCTGTCCTCTGGCCCTTCCTGCCCTTGAGAACGCCTCACCTCCTTCCTGTCCCCTGGTTACTGTTTCTCCATCCCCTGATAAGGATGGGTTGCAGCCCCTCTGGAAGAGCTAACTGAACAATGTTCTACACCGATTTAGTTTAGGGAAAATACCAGTTAGAGACCATCAACAGTATTTCACATGCAGAAAGAGTCTTGACTGCTCCTCGCTTCCCAGCTCATGGAGGTGTTCACTTGTCTAGTTGGTTCAACCCTGGGGATGGGTGATAAACCAGGGAAGGACCTCTTGCTGCGTATGACAACCCAGAGACTCCCGTCATTAAGCTGGGCCGAGTCTGCACGTTGCTTAGGAACAAGAGCTTACCAGCAGAGTTAGGAAAATGATCATTTATTCAGAATAAAAACTTTTTTTTCAAGAAATCTTAATGATAATTTCCCAGCCTACAAGTTTTATATTGAAACCTACTTGGGTTCCACAAACATAACTTGAACAGCTCCCATTAATTGGGTGCTTGCTGTATGTCAGAAGCTCTTCCCACAACATGTTCGGTGGACAGTATCTCTGTCTTATAAAAGGGGAAACTGAAGCCAGAGCTGGCCCTTCAGGGATCTGTATGGTCTCCTTTGGGTTAACGTGTGAAGCTGGGATTTGAACCCAGGTTCGTCTGGTCCCAAAGCCTGGGTTCTTTCCATGATGCTTCCCTAGCATCGTGGTAATAAGAGCAAAGAGAAAGTGATCTGAACAGGAATTACTTTGTATTTCTACATCATTCAAAGCATCACTATCCATCTGATTATTTTTACCCCTTTGTGCCCCTCCGTACTATAATGACTGAGAGAGGTTTCACATCACACGGTTGGCTTTGCTTTTTCGCAGGCACACAAAGAGAGTTACAAAGATCCCAAGGGCATACATTTACCTTTGGTGTCTGGTATTTCTTCCCACATTCTCTGCAGCAGCCCTGCTTCGAGTGATGGGAGTTCATCTGCGGGGTCATTGTCTACTGTTCTGGGGAACTCCTGTCCTTTTCCCCAAGGACTGGAGGCCTGATACGGATTCCTCTGAACACCTCAATCTACCTGGGTCCATGGAGGGTTTGTATGCTCTGCAAAGGTCAGCAAAGGAATGCAGAGTCCCAGGTCTCCTATGTAAATCCCCATGTTCTTTCTCAAAAGACTGAGTTGGGTTCACTGGTTAATCCACTGTCTTTCACACACTATAGAAGCCAAATAAATATCTGCTACATAATGAATACTAATTAGCATATAACATTTGGGGCAAACCAAAGAGAGGATCCAGGCTCTTACAACCTAAGCCAAAATCCAAAACAACAAAATAGAATAGGTAGTTAGAAAATTGGGTCATTGAGAAAACAGGTTCCTTTTAGTGTCATTATGATAATGATATAATTCTGACTTTTCTCACTGCCTCAGTTTACTTATGTGACAAATAAAGAGTCTGGAGTAGGTGATCACCTAGGTTTCCTTGTTTTTTTGAAAAAAACATGGGTTTTTGAAATGTAAAATATTATTTTTAGGAGAAATAAATGAAAATAAATTTCCTCACCAAGAAAAGTTGTTTTTTTTTTTGTTTTGTTTTAAATTCCCTTGAGCTAAAGTAATTTAGGGAATTGGATCTGAACTACTTCTCATTCAAATTTCTGATTTCTTTTTTTGGGAAGTCAACTGGCAGAAATGATGGTTTCAAAAACTAGAACAAAAATTAAATCATTTCACAAAGCTAGAGCCTTATTCTGAGTGACACATTAATAATGGAACAAGAGTACTGAGCAAATTGTATTAACTTTGTCATTTCATAACAATGGGACACCAAAGGGGTGATTAAATTTATCTCCCTGGCATAAGTGATAACTCCATACCAAATGCAGTGTTATATTGTGTAGAGAATTGCATCTTTCCCCTTCCTGTTTTAAAATGCTAGATAATGACACATAAAACGTTATTAATAGATTCCTAGATGGGGGCTTATTGAGCAGTTCAAATTAAACTTTCTTTTTTTAAAAAAAATCAATGTTTATTTTTAACAAAGTAATAAATGCACACAGTGGAAAAAAAAGAAAAGAAAGCAAATGGTGCTGAATGGAAAGAAGAAAAGGATACTGTCCCCTGTGTGCCTGCCTCTTGTCCACAGCCCCACTCTTCAGATGCCATTTACTTTCAAATTATACACTATTTCTTCTGGGATTTATTTCTGTTTATGAACAATCTGCTGATGCTATTATATCCTGGTTTACAAATTTAGGTAATATCTATTCTTCTGTTTTAGAAGTTGAGGATATCATGCTCTTGGACTTCTCTCTCTACATCTCTTGCATTATTTTTCATTATAACTTCTGTTAATTTGTGTTCAGTACTTTTACTATTATAGAAGCATAAATAGCATCCATTGCTAGCCATTATAGTAAAGGATACTACTAGGAATTAAAAGTAATATACCATTATTGTTTCCTTCGTTGTATAGACTTTTGTATTTTTCCTGGAGTTAATTATTGTTTTGGTTTTTTAACTTGCTTTAATTTTTTAAAAACCTTGCTGAAAGTTATAAGTAATAATAGATTATGAGATGAAATCCATCAGGAACCTTGGGCTAAAAGTAATAAGGTGAAAAATAAGAAGGATAAATATACTCGTGGAACATTAAAGTTCAAAAAATCCGTCTCATGAGTATAAGATGGGGACCTGACTTGACCTAGATCTGAGAGAAAGAGAGTTGTGTTCTTTCACTGACCTCAAACTCCACATGTGTCAGTAGTAGAATTCAACTGTTACAACACAACCTAAGGCTATATTGATTGAAATATACTCTCCAGAACAGGAAAGATGATAGTCCTATTTTATGCATGTTACCTAATGGGTTTCATGAGAGAGTGTTCAGAATACATTGGACAAAGCCATGAGAATTTGAGAAACATGCCATATGAGAAATAAAGAAGGAAACTGGGAATTTTAGCCTAGAAATGTCTTAGGGGGAAATTACAGTTGTCTTCAAATACGTGCAAGGCTATCATGTAGAAAATGAGATCAATTTATGCTTGACCCCAGGGGCAGATTAGGACCAAAGGGTGGGTGTCAAGGGGCAGGTTCAGTTCAATGATCATAGAACTTTCTAACAACTAGATCCATTAACATTAGTGTGGACTGCCCTTGTCCCTCCAGCATCCATTCTCCCATTGGTTCTTTGGTAATAGCCATTTAAGCTGGGCCCTTGGCTGTCCAACTGAAGATTACATGTTCTACTCTTCATTGGTATGGCTCTGAAATTAGGTTCAGACCATTGGGAAAGAAACAGAAATGATGCGTATCACTGTTTGCTCATGCCTTTAAAAGGAAAGGAGTGTGCCCTCTTCCTCTTTGTCTCCCTTTGTCTCCCTCCCCCCCCCCCACCTTCCTAAGGTCTGGCATGTGGTCATGGTGAGTCTTTGTTCTTGTGGACAAACAAAAAATTGCAGAACAAGAAGGCAGAAGGAACTTGAGTTCCCAATACCCATACTCGACTCCCTTTCTCAGCCTTGGGTCCTTTGAACTGTCAATTAACTGAGAAACCTTCTGTCCCTAAAATTTCTGCTTTGTTTAAGCCACATACTTGAATCTTTGTTATACTAGTTGTACCCTATATATTAACTAATGGTATGCTTTATTGATTTATTTTTTTAAAGGTTTATTTATTTACTTGAGAGAGAGTGTGTGTGTATGCACCAAGTGAGTACAAGGAAGGATAGAGGGAGAGGGAGAGAGAAACATTACCAGTTTCTGGAGCCTGACATGGGGCTCAATCTCATGACCCTGAGATCAACACCTAACCTGAGATCAAGAGTCAGAAGCTTAACCGACTGAGCCACCCAGGTGCCCCTACCTGTTTAAATTCTAACAGCACTGTGGGAGAGGGTCCATTTCTCTATTTCATTTCATGCTGAACTTGGGTGAGAGTGTGACTTTGTTGAGCAGGGCTGTATTTAAAAACAGCCTGCCGGCCCCACGTGCTTCTCACTCATGGAAGGACTCAACAAAGGTGAGTTGGCCTTGAGACAATGCCAGTGAGATCTGAGAATTTCCTCTTGAGGTGAACACTTTGGAGCTAGCACATTTCTGCCCTTGTTATATATCCTGAGAACCCCTATGCCTCTTTTTACATTATGTTCATCCAACCGGTAATTAGTTGCTTATCATATGAATGTGCGTGTGAATTATAGGTTGAGCCTCTCGGTTTCTGCAAAGAAGCTACTTAGAAAGATGATAGGGTCTGTGTTGAATCTGCACAGGTATTTACAGCTATAAATTTTCTTCTAAGCATTGATTTAGCTGCTTCTGCTAAGTTTTGGAATGTTGTGTTTTTGTTCTCATTCACTCAAAGCATTTTCTAATTTCTCTTGATCTCTTTTTTGAGCCATTAGTTACTTGGAGTGCATAGTTTAGTTTCTACATATTTGTGAATTTCCCAAATTTCCTTGTAATTGATTTCTAACTCCATCCCATTATGGTCAGAGAATGTACACTATATGATTATTATTTCAATACTTTTAAATTTGTTGAGTCTCTTCTTATGGCTTCAAATATAGGCTTTTCTGGAGGATGTTTCATATATTTTGAGAAGAATGTGCCTTCTGTTATTTTGGGAAGACTGTTTTATACATGCCCATTAGGGTTGTTCGGTTGATAGGATGGTTCAAGTCTCCCATTTTTTCGTTAATCTTCTGAGTGGTTGTTCTATCCATTAAGGAAAGTGGGTGGTTTAGTCTCCAAATATTCTTATCGAATCATTTATTCTTCCTTTTAGTTCTTTGGTTTTTGGTTCATGTATCTTGAGGATCTGTTCTCAGGTTCACATATGATTATAATTATTGTAACTTTGTGATTGATTAATGCTTTTACGATTATAAAGTGTTCCTCTTGAGCTCTAGTAACACTTTTTCTTTTAATTTTCAGTTTGCCTGATATTAGTATGAGCACTATAGCTTTCTTATGATTTCTGTCGGAATGATAAATATTTTTCCATACTTTTACTTTCAACCCATTTGTGTCTTTGAATCTCAAATACCTGTCCTATAGATGCATATTTGCATATTGTTTAATCCAGCCTGACGATCTCTGCCTTTTCATTGGATTACTTAAATCTGTTCATATTTACTGTTATTATTGATATAGTTATGAATTTGCATCTGCTACTTTACTTCTTGTCCTCTATATGGCTCATATTTTTTGTGTCACTGCTCTTCTTTTACTGCATTCTTCTACATTCAGTGAATATATTCTAATTTAATATTTTGGCTTCTTTAATTTTTTTTTATTATTTTTCTTTGAGTTATTATTTTTTTTTGGTAGTTGCTCCATGGCTTACCATATATATTTATTTGGTAAATTTATTAACTTAAATAAATTTAATTTAATAAAATTTAATAAATCATTAAATTTGCTAAATTTATTAACTTAATTCCAGTGAAAAAACTTACTCCAGTATGTCTATTCCTTCTTCCTTCTTTTTGGCTATTATTGTTATAATAATTGCATCTATAAATGTTACAAACCCAACAATACATCGTTATAATTATTAATTTATGTAGTTTTATGTCTACCTAAAAAGCTGGTAAAAGAGATCAATTATATATTCATATAGTTTGTTATATTAGCCTTATCTCCTATTTCTGGTCTTTTTCATTTGTTTCTGTGGATCACGAAGCCAACTGGTGTCACTTCATCACAACAAGACAGCTTTGCTCTCACCCACCTCCTCTGTGCTATTACTGTCAAATATATTGTGTTTCCATATGCTATAGGCCCAACCACACAATTGTATACATATCAGTTTATACAATTGCCTTTTAAACCAGTTAAGAGAAGAAAGAAAACAGAGGCATGTATATTGTCTTTTAAAATTAAATAATTATCTTTACTTGTGCTCTCTGTTTTTGCTGCATGGATTTGAATTACTGCTTGGAGTCACCTGCTTTCATTCTGAAGAAGTTCCTTTATTATTTCTTAAATCCAGAGAAGGAAACCTGGCAAGAAGTGGTTTCTTGCAATAGTGAACAGCCAAGAGAAAAAAGATAATTTGGGTGAAATCAAACAAGCAAATGACTTGCCAACTACTCCACGACACTGGGAATATGCTTTACTAGAAATCTGAATAGGTCTGTTTTACGGATTCATTGAATCATGTCTGATTCTCATATCTGAGTCAATGAATCATGGGTCTTAGTGTTTTTTTAGACATAAATCAATTTTATCTTTATAGGATGACACAATTCCGTAATAGTTAAGAGCTTGGGTCTTTAATCTGGTGAGATGAACTCAGATTTTGAATATATGACCTAAAAAGCCTGTGACCTTAGGAAATTTACTTAATCTCTTTGAGTCTCATTTACCCATCTATAACACTATCCTATATGCCACAGAGAGCTGTGAGGTGATTACACAGAAAGTGCCTGTAAAATGTTTATTCTCGCACACAAATGCTCAGTAAATGGCAAGCTTTAAAAAACATAGTAATATTGGACTTGTCGTTTTGACCATGATAGAGTACGGATATCAACTTCATCTTTGCAGTATAAACAATGATAAAACTGAATAAAATATACACAGCAACACGTTTCAAGCTTTTAACAAGAGAAATAGGAGGGAGGGATATGATCCTTTAAAGACTAAAAACACATCAGCTGGGCCCCATATGCACTACAGCTTTCTGCATGGGAGTTATTTCCAAACTGTAGCATGAGAAGGAAAAAGGAAAGATGCAAGAAACAGAGACTGAAGGTGGGGGGGTGTGTCACAAACAGAAAAAACAAAAGAGTGAACAAGAATGAACAGAGCCTTGGTATTTCATTATAAGACAATATCAAGTGGTCTAAACATTGAAACAAGAAATAATACACATTTTGCACATTTTCCACTTCATTTTATGAGGCCAGAAGTGCTCTAAGACAAAGACATTACAATGAAAGGAAATGATAAATAAGTAAACTTCCCAGACATAAGAGAAGAAAAAGAAAAAAACAACCTGAATAAAACTGAAAAAAACGGAATAAAATGTTAACAGGCTGAATCCAGCAAAACATGAGGATAATATATCACGACTAAGTAGGTTGTTTATAGGAATGCAAAGTTGGTTCAGTAACAGAAATTAATCAATGGAGTTTACCACATTAGAAGAATAAAGGGGGAAAATCGTAAGATTAGCTCAATACATGCAGGAAAAGAATTTGACAAAATCCAACTAAATCCCTCAACAAACTAGAAACAGAAGGAAACCTCCTCAGTCTGATGAGGGACATCTATAAAAACCCATGGCTAACATCATACTTAATGGTAAGGGACGGAAGGCTTCCTACTGACTGGAAACTAGCAAGGATGGATGTTCTTACAATTCTATTAGTATTAGCCACTGAAAAAGGTGTGGAAAAGAAATGCTCAACAGAAATAGAAGACTTACAGATTATAAAGAAGACATAAAAGTACTTTATTCATAGACGTGATAGTGTACATGGAGAACGATCCTAAAAATCCACCCAAAAAAATCCCAAAATTAATAGAAATAAGTGAATTTATTAGCAAGGTCACAGGATTCAATTTTAACATAAAAAGAAATCTACTGACAGTCTATATATTTATAATGAACAACTGCAAACAATTTGTTCAAAATTATTCAAATTGTTCAAATTTGTTCAGTTGTTCAATGTTCAATTTGTTCAATTTAACAAATCAAATAGTTCAAAAAAATAAAAAAGATTTTTTATAATCATATTAAGAAAGATCCTCGGGGATGAATTTAGTGAATGATGTGCGAGACCTTCACATCAAGAACCACTGAGAATTCAAAGACCTAAATAATGGGGAGAGAGATAATTGATAATCCACCATCCTGGGGAGACTCTGGGGAAATGGCATTGCTGTACATTATTTGTGGCTAGTTTTCCTAAATACTGTTTAAACTATTACATAATAATAATGACCTCACTTATTAGTGTCTAGTGTGAGTAACAAATACCTTAAAGGGCAGCTCTTACCACTTCTCTGCTGGAAAGCTCCTTCTGGCTCATAGGATCAATGACAAACCCTTTTGGTATCACAAGCGCTCCACTATTAGCTCCAAGCTTCCTTTCTATATTCACCTCCCACATAACCCCCCACATACCTCCTATACTCTAGCCACACTGGATTCTCCAGCCACCTTAAGATTTTTTTTTCCATCTTACAGATACATTTATTCATACCATGAAGGAAACAGGACCTATGTAAGTGTACAGTGTTTATGTTCCCATCTAACATATCTTGCTTAAATTTACAGCCAGATTGATGTTCTCCCTGATGTGCAAAGTAAAGTTGCTTAATGTTGACCATGAACTTTTCAGGGTTCCAAGCTTTCAAAACTTTATTTCCTTTACCAGAACTCTTGCTTTTACAAACAATGACGCCCATCGACCCCAGTCTTCTCCAGATCTTCTGCTAACTTGAGTTTAGTGGGGCTTCATGGAGATCTAGATGCTTTGAAGCATCTTGGCCCAGGACCAACACCTCAGGCCGTTCCTAAACCTCACAGCCAACAGCTTGCAAAGGTCACTGAGTGACCAATTTAAGATTTTGACCTTCATATCTTGGCTCATGATATGCCTCTCCTTTAGATTCTTCAGCCCGCCCCACCAGCCACCCTTAGCTGTAGACTAGTTCCCAGTACTTAAAATACTTAGCACAGTGTGGGGCAGTTTAAGTACTTAAGGTGTGATAAGTACTTGCTGACTGATGGAAGAAGAAAAGAAAAATTGTTCATTGATACCAATCCCAGAAGAGAGGATAAATGGACGCATTTGATTCTGAATAAAGACAAAGGGAGATAAAATGTGTGTTTAACCAATGCAGGCAAATCCCCTTAATTGGCAGGCCTCTTTGGAAGCAGATTGTCATAATAAACCAAACCCACAATCATTCCATTTTTAGGGAATACAGAGAAATTTGTTGGGCATTTATTTGTTTCTTCTATTGTTTACTTAGAGAATTGCAAAGTTTTTTAGTATATAGATGATCAGTGAAGCTTCAAATTGATTTTTTGATTGAAGTGTCCTCTATTATAGCCAAATGAGAGTTTTGAAATTAACTACACAAAAAGCCTCAAATCTGTTGTTTTATATTCGTCCCTTTGATACAGGGTGTTACATATTCAGGGCTGGTTTCGTGGGCATAGGACATACACAGTCGCATAGGGTCCCACACTTAGAAGGAGCCTGCAGTCGGTTGAAAGCTCTACCTTGGCTGTCTTGAAATTCTTGTTATTTTGAACAAAGAGCCCTGCATTTTCATTTTGCACAGGGCCCCGCAAATCAGTCCTGCGCCTGCCTTTCTCCAGCTGTACGGCGGCAATCCCGATGGCTAGAGAGAGCTAGAAAGCACGTGGAATACTGAGAGAGAGAGGGTCCCCGGGAATAAACCCCAAGACAAAAACACTGCGTACCTGGGGCGCTTTCTGAGGGCTGCTCTTGTTAAATTGCTTCTCTCACTGAGCAAGACCAGGACGCGTCCCTTCTGCAAGGGGAACTTGAGGCAGAAGGCCCGGGAGGAAGCATTTCTTTTCTTTCCCTCATCAGCAAATTGGACTGGAGAGAAATCCAGAGCGGGAACTTTATATAATAAGCAGGGCCTCTCCAAACCATCAGGGCCTCCCCATAGTTCAGGGAGGCTAGTCTAAGTACCCTTTGGTGATGCTGTGTCTCCCTTCTGCTTCATCTGTAACCTCTGTGTCTTTGATTGTGGGGGTGTGGCCTCGGTTCAGGTTCAAGAACCTAACTCCTGTACCAATACTGGAGGTTGCACTTCTTTAACTCTCCATCCTTTGGGATTTCCTCCCAGCCCTCCGCTTATGATCTCTAGCAGGACGGTCTGGAGACTTCTAAGCTAGTCCAAGCTCTGCATTTGCCTAAATGAGAAAATTAAGATGCAGAGAGACAAGATCCTCCAGCCACCAGCTAAATAATTGTGACTAATGAAGTTAGGGACATTGACGACCGGGCACTCGGGCATGGCAGGATACAGGATAAGGATGGCTTCCTATCTCAGGTGGCCCCTGATTCTCACTGCAGGCAGATGACATCTTCTCCCAGTTCTTGGCCTCTCTCTCTCCCCTACTACTCCTTCCCATTTTGACGCCCTAGACTCTGAAAAATTAAAGAGAGTCTGAGGTAATCCCCTCCCCGCCACTCAGAAGTCCTTAAATGATAACCCCTACATGTCTAGGAATCTCACTTTTTAAGGGAGGCTTGTTTGTTTGGGGTACACTTTGGTTATTAGAAAGCGTTCTCTATAAAGAACAGAAATCGGACAGCTAATTCCAACCACGGAAATTCATTCCCCTGCACAATGACAGACAACTGTATTCACATAACAGCTTTTCAAATGACTGCAGATAGTTTTCCTTGCACCGCGCCCTTCCCAGAGGCTGTTCGGATTTTTTTCTAGTTGAACACTCACTCGTCTGTGGTGTTCCATTAGTGCTATGGGTTCTAAGTGCCTATTTTCATCTCTTCTTCTCGTTAACCTCAGAACCATTAAAAAATCCTTGGGTTATAAAAGGGAAATAGAACAAAGCAAAGTATCATGGCATGTGTTTTGTTTTAATTTGCTAATTTAAAAGCCAGTAAGAAAATTCTAGAGGACAAGAAAGACGGCCAAGATTATAGGAAGAGTGTCTATGTAAGTCAAGGGTTTTGATGGCAAGTGGCAATACCCAGCTGGGAGTTGCTTGAGCAAATATGAGAATATGTTGATCAAAGAGGAATGAACCCTCTTCCCCTTAAGTTCCAATTGGAGAGGTTTCAGGAAAGGGCCCTGGTTGGCCAAAGTGGGTCACTGTCCATCCCTGGGTCAGAGTCAGACAAGGAAATCTATACTTGGATCACATGGTTGCAGGAGGAGGGGCAGAGGATTATTGGGAGGAAGGTGAACCCTCCTCCCAGAAGGGAAAGGCACTGGGTCAACAGAGGTAGATGTGCCCTGTAGTAGGTGAGCCCAAAAATTCAAGTAAAGGAAGAGTAGAGACAACTACAGCATTATAAGAATAAAGTTGATAAGATGTAGTTTTCTTATTTTTTAAAGGGAGATAAATAATGAAGCAAAATGTTGAATGTGGTGGAAAAGAATTACAATTACTTAAATACATTTTATGCTAAGTTCTAAAACTTGGGCTGAATTTCTAGGTGTAGGAAGCTGCTTTGAAGATTGAAACAGGAACAACTTATGAACACATGTAAGTTGAAAAGAGCTGACTGCTGAGGTGAAAAAAAAAAAAAAAGAAAAGAAAAGAAAAGAACCTGACTGAAAGACTCTCTCATGGTCTTGCCCTTGACCATGCTGCCCGGGAAGAGGTACACTAAACACATGCTGCGGGCAGACACTCAGACTGCATTTTTTAAAATAAATTTTATTTATTTATTTGACAGAGGTCACAAGTAGGCAGAGAGAGAGAGAGAGGAGGAAGCAGGCTCCCCATGGAGCAGAGAGCCCGATGAGGGGCTCAAACCCAGGACCCTGGGATCACAACCTAAGCCGAAGGTAGAGGCTTTAACCCACTGAGCCACCCAGGTGCCCTCAGACTGCATTTCTAACGCACTGTTTTCTTGAGCAATGGGAAAACCCAGAGGGGGATACTTCATTTGTCCAATTAAAGATGGGCTTTCATTAAGTGCCACCCCAGAGCCCATAGACCAAAGGCAGATATGCATTAGTGGCTTCCCAGAGCCAATAAGACAGCTAAAATGTCAGCAAGCAGGACCACAAAATGGTTCTAGTTTCCTTGTGGTTGGAAGCTGTTGAGTTAACAGCCCAAATCTGACCACACAGGCCTGGAACAGTGTGCAAGAGAGCCAATGAGAGGAAGTTAGCCAGTGTTGGATCTAGGCCAGTCAACCTTCTAAGAAAATGTGCCAGCAAGGGGCAGGGGAGACCCTTGCCAAGAGAAAGCTTGCCTCCTGCGACTCTTTCTCATGGATACATAATGCATTGGCTGATCAAATGCTCCCACTGGCCCAACAAAAATGCTTCCTGCTTCTCCAAGCCTACAGAGCACCTTGAGCTGAAGGAAGATCAATATGGCTGCCCCATAGATAACTGTGACCCGGGGCTCTTCAGATAGCTTGTCTTGTTCTCTCAGAGGGCTTTTGTTGTTTACACAAAATGGAAAAAACACTGTTCAAAATAAAAGCTTTCGATATTTTACTTTCCAAGGGGAACTACTGAGGGCATTTTGAAATCAATCAGCAAATATTTATTAAGCAGCTACAATCTGCAAAGTACTGTGCTAAACTGTTGTCAACTCAGAAGAGCGGTATAATTAAGCCGTACACATAGACTATAAAACAGATTAACTACTTTATAACCAACATACCTGTGTTTATATATCAAATGAATATGATCTTCTTAAGATAAAATTGGGAAATGTTTTCTGATAAAAAAGGAACGAAGTCCACACAAAGACTTATATGTGAATGTTCAGACAGCTTCATTCGTAGCAGCTAAAAACTGGAAACTACCCAAATGCCCATACTGATGAATGGGTACACAGGTGTGGTATACCCATACAGTGGAAATTCTGCCTTAAAAAAGAATGAACTACTGATTCATGCCACAACATGCTGCGGGATCCTCGGTGGCTTAGCTGGGTAAGTGTCCAAGCCTTGACTTGTCTCAGGTCATGATCTCAGAGTCATGAGATTGAGCCCAGCGTCCAGCTTGAGATTCATTCCCCTCTCTCTTTGCCCCTCTCCCCTCTCTCTAAAAACAAACAAACAAAAAGCCACTTTGGGCTTCATGAAATAAGCCAGTCAGATGATATACTGTATACTTGCATTTATAAGAAATATCCAGAAAAGGCAAATCCATATAGAACAGAAAGTAAATTAGGGGCTGCCGGGGCTAAGGGCGGAAATGGGTGATGGAGATGTCCTAAACTTGGATTGTGATGACTTTTGCACAGCTCGGTCACTTTGCTAAAAATCATTGAAATGGACACTTATAATGCGTGAATTTTATTATATGTAAGAGATACCTCAATAATTCTTTTAAAAAAAATCACATGAAGTGTGATGATTGTAAAATACCCAGACTGATTTGGGGGTGACCTGTGAACCAGATGTGAAGTCAAGGCAACACATGGAGAAATCTAGAAGATTGCCCCCTGGCAAAGTTCCAAAATCAGTTGAGCAATCGCAGGACACTGAGGATGAGGGCTTGCTCATCTCCTCCTCCCAGGGGAAGGGAGGTGAGCCCAGTTCTCATTTGCATGCGGACTCATGGCCATTGCTCCCATAGTGTCATAACTACTAAACAGCTACTCCCTTTCCCCAAGCTTACCATCTACTGTGGAGATAAGACATATCTAAAAGTACTATCATCTACTAATAAAGTACACTAAGTTAGCTAACGACAAGCTAGTAAGAGCCCTTTTTCTCTTTTCAAAGTGTGAGTTGATGGCTGCGTAAGAAATTGCCTTTTTTTTTTTTTCCTATGGCTAATTTGCAGAATCCCTCCATACAGGAATAAGAAAAAGCAGTTACAAGGGAGAGAGAAAGTCTCCAAATGTGGGAACATATTGTTCTCTCCTTCCCACCTCCCTCCCTGAAATGTTACTGTAGTAACGGGCAATCTTCCACTGGAGTCCTTTTGCCCCAAGTCCAAGAGAAACAGCACCACAATTGATACTGCATCTTCAAGTCACAAATACATAGAAATAAATTCAAGCCGTAGCTCAAATGAGTGACTGTATGTTGGATTTTAGCTGACATGGAGTTGAAATCCGTCTTTGGCTTCAGTCCCCATTTCCCTATAGAGCTGAACTTGGCAGCCTGAAGTTTTTCTTTAATGGTTGCAGCAATGACCTCTCTCTGCCTCCCTGTGTTTCTTGTCTTGAGATTTCCTTCTTGAAGTCCAGAATGATTTTCCTATTGCACTCTGAAGGATAAACCCACACAAAGTGGCTTGACATTGAGCTCCGTGCCAGGGTGGGGAAGTGGAATTAAGGGTTTACGGGTCCAGCTTTGTATGATTTTGAGAGGTTTAGCACAGTGGGGAACTGGGCTTGTTAATTACTCAGATAAATGCTAATTGACCTATAAAAACGCAGGATTAAGTTGTTAAGATCTGCTCCAACTGGCATTATGGAAAGACGGAGGGGTTCAGGCTGTGGGTACGGCTCTCCTGAGGGATGGAGAGATGCAGGCAGCTATGGTCCACAAGACCAGATGGTTCTGCCGTGTCATTGAGGGGCCTCTCAGCACATACCCAAAGAAGAAGAGTTTCAATTAAAGTACATTGTGGAGAAGGAAGTTACTCAACACATTCTAGCCAGTTGAAACCTAATATCGAAACAAAACACCAAGCTACCAGTCACTGAGGAGGGAAGTCCAGAGTGAAAGCATTTGGAGGACCAAAGCCTAAGACTTGGGAAGCTGGCACTGCAGGTTCTCACCATTGCTGGGTGAGAACCAGGCAATTCTAGTATATTTCAGCAGGTCTGGTGGGGGCGGGGCGCTCAGTGTCTAGCTACTAAAACTTCAGCTAGGAAGCAACTGTGAATAAATCATTACAACACGGGAGCCTATTCTCTGATATTATGCTAAACTGTTTCATGTTTGTGTCAGCTTTGCAATATGAATAGTCAAAGGGTAGGGACTGTATCTACCGGAACTCAATTGCTGGTATTTAGCATAGATTCTAACAAGGAAGCTTGGACAATATTATCGGATTTTGCAGACTTTATACAGGTCAGCAAGCTCAACTAAAGAATTAGAAAAGCACAACCTCTCATCCCAGTAAAATAAATTATGCTAGCCAAGAGTGCCTCCCAGATTTGTCATTTAAATTAGCAGTAAAAATATATATATATCTCCCAGACAAACTAAGCCACGAGTCTAATCCCCACGTCGGTCACCTCTTTCCTAATGATCACTAAAGCATAGCTTAGCTGGATGAACCACGGCTCAGGAGGGAGCACTGACGGGCAGACATTAACCATGATGACTTCTCCAAGGCACTAAATAGAATGGAAATGTATCTCTAAGACTGAACAGTGGCCTGAAGATATTCTAGATTTTTTGTCGAGGACTATCAGGAGTGAGGAGAACGGAAGCAGGGCCAAAGGCAAGTAAAAGGCAGCCTGCCGTCTACAAGGGGTGGTGTCAAGGCACGATGAACTTGGGCACCTGGGTGGCTCAGTGGGTTAAGGCTCTGCCTTCAGTTCAGGTCATGATCTCAGGGTCCTGGGATCAAGCCCCACATCGGGCACGCTGCTCAGCAGGGAGCCTGCTGCCCCCCACCCCTGCCTGCCTCTCTGCCTACTTATGATCTCTCTGTCAAATAAATAAATAAACTGTTTAAAAAAAAAAAAAGGCACAGTGAAGTTCTAGAAAGGCAAGAGCAGATCCATATCTACTTTCCTGGGCTCAGAAGGCCTAAAAAACAGGGATTAGCTTGCATGAGCAAAGAAGCTGTTTCTCAGTCATGGCAAAGAGAAAATGAGAGGTAGGGAAGAAAGGGAAGGAGATTTTTTAAAAAGATTATTTATTTATTTGTTTGTTTGTTTGACAGAGAGAGCACAAGAAGGGGGAGCAGTAGAGGGAGAGGGAGAAGCAGCCTCCCCGCTGAGCTGGGAGCCCAAAGGCAGATGCTTAACTGATTTGGCCACCCAGGCACTCTGGGAAGGAGATTTTTGACTCTGAGAAAGAGGGAGAGGGGAACTGTTTTGGGTAGATGGTTTGCAATTGGGTTTTAATTTTTATAAAGGTGGCTGAGTGACAAGATGGAGAGGTTAATGCCATTGAAAGATGTTTTATTATTTACAACTCCCGAGGGAAGGGCGTCACACAGGGCCACTCGGAGAAGCACCAGATTTGGTCAGGAGGGAGAAGCAGGTGTGAGGGGGCAAGTACAGGCCACAGCCTTTATTAGGGTTTTGTGGTCAAGATATGATAGGACAGGGTAAACAACCGAGGACAGACTAGTTTGAATAATTCCAGTGAGCTTTGGGGCATAGGGACTGTCTGGTTGTCTGGCACCTGGCCCTGAGTTGATTTAAGGCAAGGGAAATATTGGCTTGATGTGCGAATTAGATTAAGGAGGTGGTTGGGAGTGGAGCCTGAGGACTGGTTGGAGAGTTTGTAATATGGTTTTCATGTGTCTACCTAAGCTGGATCACAGGGGAGATGTAAACAATTGTGGCTCTTGGTTTGGCTCTATAACTAATGGAGGCCAAACAGGCAAATACAGAATCAAAGAAAACACAGAACAGGAGAGTCATCCATCTGTCTATATTCATACTACCTAGTCCTCTGCCGTACATGTAGAAGATCAATAAATACTGTGTGGTTGGTAGGTTCGTTGGTTGGAAGGCTGGTTGGATACGATTTTTGGCAGTAGAGAAACTTTAAGAGAGAAAAATAGCACTTTGCTTTTTCCCCTAAATCATACCTGCCTGTAACAATTTGCCGGCTGCAGGGTTGCCTCCCGAGTTGCTCGGTGATGAAATGGCTTGAGTAAGACATATGTTGTACCTTTTTGGTTTCGGTAATTTTTGCTACTAGGCACATACACACTCGTGTCTATATTCTTGATCTGTTTTTATTCTTCACCATAAAGATGCCAGGGATAAAATGTTTCCTCACTTATTATAAGAACAGGGAATGCAAATGCGAATCTTTGGTGGGTCCTCAGTAAAGTCAGAAATGCTCCAGTGCCTCCTCATTTTACAGGGAAATTTCTCACAATTATCCTGTAAGGCGATAAGAACTGGCCCCGTTACCTCTCTGATCTCTATTTCCCCTGCATGCCTCTCTACGACTCTGCTCTAGACACACCAGCTGCCTTGCAGCTCCTGGAACACAGCACGCAGGACCTTTGCACTTACTGTTCCTTTATCTGGAGCACCCTGCAGATACCCATGCAGCTTGCTTTCTTGCCTTCTTCCCTTTTCCAATTAAATGTCACCTAATCAGAGAGGCTTTGCTGACTATAGATATAAAATACTAAACTAGGGACGTCTGGGTGACTCAGCTGGTTGAGCCTCGGGCTCTCGATTTCAGCTCAAGTCACGATCTCAGATCAAGCCCCAAATCAGGCTCCACACTGAGCAGGGACCCTGTTTAAAATTCTATCTCTCCCTCTGCCGTGCACCCCTTCCACCCCAACTCACATGTCCTTGAGCACTCTCTAAAAATAGAAAAAACAAAAGATTTATAACCATTCCCCTTTAAAAAAAAAAAAAGATTTTATTTACTTATTTACTTGAGAGAGGAGAGAGTGCATATAAGAGCAGGGGGAGGAGCAGAGGGAGAAGGACAAGCAGACTCTGCGTTGAGCACAGAGCCAGGCAGGGAGGGCTGGATCCCAGGGCCCTAAGATCATGACCTGAGCCAAAATAAGAGTAGGACACCCAACTGACTGAGCCACCCAGGCGCCTCTACAACCATTCCCCTTAAACACACATGCTTAATTTTTTATCCTTTATATTACCTCCTTCTATTCATAGCAATCATCACCGTTTATACCACTTAGTATATTATATGCTTTTTTTTTTTAGATTTTATTTATCTACTTGACAGACAGAGATCACAAGTAGGCAGACAGGCAGGCAGAGAGAGGGGGGGAAGCAGGCTCCCTGCTGAGCAGAGAGCCCGATGTGGGACTCGATCCCAGGACCCTAGAATCATGACCTGAGCCACAGGCAGAGGCTTAATCCACTGAGTCACCAGTGAGCCACCAGGACCCAGGTGCTCCTATTATATGCTTATTTTTGTGCACATATGCCCCCTCTTTCCACTAGTAGAATATAAATTCCATGACAGCAAGAATTTTGGCAAACCTAGAAGAGGGTATGGCACATGATTGGTGCCCAATACATATCTATTGAATGAATGGCCCAAATACAAGCATACATTCCCTCTTGTTCTCTATCTTGGACTTTTTCCCCCCTTAGTTCCATGCCCAGAATTCGCACTGGATAAGGGAAACTGGGCACTGAATGTACACACTGGGATTGACAGCATGAACTGGTCAAAGTAAAAGGACCCACTCAGCCTGTGGTGCCCCTCAGAGTCCCCAATACAGGACTCCTGACAGACCCTAGCAAGTGAACCTGATCTGCATGAAAATCACCCCTACTCTCAATGTTTCTCCTCCTGTTATCCCTCGTCTGCGTAAATGGCACCACCGTTCAGAAACCGGGAGTCATGGCTGCTCTCTTCTCCCGATACCCCAGGCTGGGTGCTCCCGCAAGGCCTACTGTGTAACCCCCAGAACACATGATGCTCAGACTAAGCCACTATCTGTCCTCTTTCACTTAACCTCCTCATCTGTGTCTCCTTTTCAGTTCCTATCCCATCCCCACCACCCCAACCCAGTTTGCCCACAGTAGCCAGGGACGGTGTTTAAAAAATTATCTGAGACTGGTGCACCTGGGTGGCTCAGTGGGTTAAGGTCTCTGCCTTCGGCTCCGGTCATGATCTCAGGGTCCTGGGATCGAGCCCCCCATCGGGCTCTCTGCTCAGCAGGGAGCCTGCTTCCTCCTCTCTCTCTGCCTGCCTCTCTGCCTACTTGTGATCTCTGTCTGTCCAATAAATAAATAAAATCCTTAAAAATAAATAAATAAAAATTATCTGAGATCGAGTAACTACCCTAGAAGCCCTTGGATGTCTACGCAAATTTCCCATTATACATCCCAGAATTCCGCGCCATTCATCCCTGCCCGCCATTTAAATTCATCCTTTGTCACTCATGCCCCACCCACCCCCATCCGGGTTCACTCTGCTCCTGCCCTGCTGGCTTCCTACAACCTTCTGAGGAGCCCAAGTTTATTCTGGCCTGCAACCTTCCCACTCACTCCTTCGTGCTCTTTTTTTGAGTGGCTGGTCCATAAAGATCATTCTTTAGATGTCCTTCCAAATGTCACCTCCTGAGAGGGACACTGCCCACACCGGTAGGTCCCCTCGTGCCACTCCCTAGGCTACTTCAAGTCCTTCACAATTAACCATTAGTTTACTCAGGAGTCCACGGGGCAATCCTTTCAACTGGGCCCTGAGGAATACCTCTCCGGATTTTAACATTTGAGAAACTGTATCAGGCCAGAGAACGTGCACCTTTTTCTCCCCTGGTGCCCTTTCTTACCTCTATATCGAGCAAGGCGTGTTCCTTTGTTCTTTTCCTCAAATCAAATTCTGCCCATCCGAACACAGCTAGTGTCGATGCTGTGTGTGTTAGCACGAGTGGACACACTCCAGTCACTTGCGAGTGTCTGTCAGGAGTCTTGTGTTGGGAACTCTGAGGGGTGCCATAGGCTGAGTGGGTCATTTTACTTTGACCAGTTCACGGTGTCAATCCCAGGGAAGGGATGGGACAGAGATGGGATATGTGGCCGTGCATTTAGCAAGCATGTAAGCTTACTGTTCTTTGTGCCAAGATCATTTGCCATTTTATTCTTATTTCTAACTTGGCATAAAGGATTTTGTCTTCCAGAAAAGATTTTCAAAAACTAACAACAAAAATGAGAAAGTTATTTCACAAACTCAGTAGCTCCTTCAATCACATCACTAAGGAAACACTTTTTGGAAGATCCACAAGCATCCTTAAGTGTTTCTGAATATATAACCCATTTCATTATCACACAAAATCCTCAAGATTTTATCATCACTTTTTCATGGAAGAAAATTAAGCTTTTACATACTGACCTTCTTCCCTGTACAGTTGGTAAATAACAGAGCTGAATTTTCACCTCTGCTCAGGCATTTTGCAGGGCCCAGGATCTTCTCTTATACCAGTAAATAATTTCCTCCATTGTCTTTGCTTCGAGTAATCTTATGGCTAAGGGGATGGTTATAAGGACACAGTGGTTGTCTGCTTGGAAAAATGGAACTTATCTATACTCACAACCTAAGACTCTTGAAACTTCAAATCCAGATATAAACAAGAGAAGGTGAACCTAAATGAAACTGTATCTCCAGTTAATGTTCATATGATGAAAAAATATGTAATTAGATCTGGAAGTGATTGATCAATCAGGGAAGGCTTCCTGGAGGGAAGAATTTTATCTGAGGTTTTGAAAGAGTATTGATACAAGGAGGGCAGGGATTCTGGGAAGAGGAAAATAAGAATTTCATGTATAAGATCGTTAGTTGTAGCTTTTCAGGTGGACCATGCATGCAAATGAGTTTGAATGTGGGAAGCTGTATAAAGAAATCACCATTTATTTCTTTGGAAAATTCTATTATATTCTATTTAAATGGCTGAAATGTCAGGGGGCCTATGAAAGTTATTTTTTAAAGTTGATCATTCATTGAAACTACCTAGTGGATGAATGATAAAAGCCAGCTGTCAGAAAAACCCCCTCACTGAAGAATAAGGAGACATCATGGGGTTGTCGCAGAGGAGTGATGAGTATTTGTTGGGGGGTGTCTTTTCATTCTGTCTTTTTGGCTCTACCCCAACGGAAAGGAAAAAACAGATTGGGGAACAGAGAGTATGAAAGAATAAACGTGGCTGTTGTTCATGACCTCATCTGTGCTAAGACACTTTCCTTTTCTGTCTCACAGGTGTGTTTTTAGCTACTGTCTGGGGAGGCAGGAGGGTAAGTTGGGAAGATAGTACAATGGAGTGACTTTTTTTTTGTTTGACATTGAGATTGTAATTGTTAGGGAGATTATCATCATCCACCCGTGGTCCGCCATGAAGTACAAAGAGTCCCAAGTGGGACTGGGCAGAGAGGAAGACCCAGATCTGACCTATCCTTGATGTCATCAAACCCACAATGCTCCTTTTCCAGAATGGAGGGTAGAGCTAACTCCATGGGTGTTCCAACAGCTTTGCGCTGGAGAGTTTAGAAGACTGTTCCAGACAAAGGGCTTTGGGGGCTACGCTGCTCTCCAAGCCTTCCTTCTGAGAAAGGCCTTTTCCCCACACCATGTGACTCTTGAGGACCCCTACCTCCACCTAAGCCATCAAAATACCCAATGTCCTGGACACAGACAGATGGACGTGTGACCTCACCAGGGTCCTCTTTAGGAACTGATACAGACCAAATGATATGCTAGGGAGAGAAGGTTCTCTCTTTTCTCTTTACCTCTAAGGATGATATACCCCAGGAATAACTAGTGATCATCTTCGCTGTCACCTGCAGAAAATCTATTTGGACCTACAGAACTAGCTACCTGAGGAACTAAGAGATGGTGAAAACCACAGTCCTTATGTTGTCATTGGAACCCTCTGGATCCAGCTGTGTTTGAACGCAAGTTACCTACTGGCCTTCTTGGTTACAGAAATGTAATATTGCGCTTTATAATAAAAACCATGTCTTCGGTCTTCGTCCTCATTTCTGGCTATAGAGTTCCTAAAACCCTTGGAATTTCATAAGTGATAAAAGAAGCAAAAGTGTATTTTGCTTTTCCTAACCAGCTCCTTTAAACCACACCTGAGTTTATGTTAATGAGGCGAATTGGGAAAGCCCCTAAGGATTTGGGCTGGTTGCCCCGAGAAGGAGCCTTAGTGATCGCAGGCTTAGAACGTTCAGGCTCAACCCCCCTGCCCACCTGGGAGGGGAGAAGTGTTTGAGGTTGAATCACCAGTGATTTAATCAATCTTGCCTATGTAAGGAAGCCTCCATGAAACTCACAAGGATGGGGTTTGGAGGGCTTCTGGGATGGTACACAGGAACTCATCAAGGTTCTGGTAAATGGTACGTCCCCTCCTCCAGCAGGACAGAGACTCCTGCGCTTCGAACTCTTCCAGACCTTACCCCATGTACCTCTTCATCTGGCCTTTCATTTGTATCCTTTAACAGCCTTTGTAAGAAACTGGTAATCTACACATAAACTGATTTTCTAAGTTCTGTGAGCCTTTCCAGCAAAATTAAACCCCAGGAGGAAGTCTTAGGAAACTTATACCCTATCCCCCAACCCCCTCCTACCCACCCGCCCTCCACACGGTGAAAAGATAGCAAAGATCTCCTTCAGGAGTGTGAGAAATTAAATATTCAAAACAGCCTGCTTGAAATCACGCTTGACCCTAAACTAACCTGAGGCGAAGCTTAAAAATCAGAAATTGAAAACAAGTGTGCACGCACTCAGGAACGGTTTTTTTTTTTTTTGTCTCCGAGAGAAATTTCAGGATAAAGTTAGAAGGTTCTTTCCTATTTAACCCTGAAGGGAAAACCAAATGTCGTTTGAGAGGAGACAGAAAATAATTAAAAGGCAGAGAGAATGGAATCAAATTATACCTAGGTGTTTACACTTAAATATTATTTAAGTATTAATTAACACTCACATAGCTTTTACATATGTGCCAGGAACTGTTCTAAATACTTTAAAGATATTAGCTCATTTAACCTTCATAAAAACCCGATGAGATAACTTACTTTCAAGTATGTCACTTGAATAATAATATCTGGCAATAATATCTGCCATTTTTAAGTGCTCACTGTACCCATATTTTATGTATATTATTTCATTTACCCTTCACAACAACCATAAGGAGTAGGTACAGTTATTATGACTATTTTATGAACAACAACAACAACAACAAAAAGACTAAGAAAAGTTCAGTAGATTTCCAAAGCACACATCCAATAGGTGGTAGATTCCAATCTCTGCCTGCCTGCGTTTAACATCTGTGCTCCAAATCACTGCACTATAGCCCATTAATATTTAGTCGATCTTAATATCTTACTGTTTTAAGATTTTATTTATTTACTTGAGAGAGAGCCCGCCTGAGCATGGGCAGGGGGAGGGGCAGAGGGAGAGAGAGAAGCAGATTCCCCGCTGAGCAGGGAGCCTGAATGCGGGACTTGATCCCGAGACCCCAGTATCAGGACCTGAGCTGAAGGCAGACACTTAACCGACTGAGCCACCCAGACACCCCAATATCTTACTGTTTTCATACAGTTTAGTTTTGTATGCTCACACAGTTAAGTAAAAAGAAGTAAGCGTATCTAACATTGAGACATACTTAACAAGGTTATTACCCAGGACCACCATCCATCTGAAGGCAGCTTATTCAGATTTGAGGCACCGCACACAGGATAAAATGAAGAGCTTTTGAAAGTTGTCTTTGCAACCAACCAAACTCATAAAGTTAGAGGATAAAATCATAGAGAGCATATAAACTCACCTCCGGGACAATTTTTCTTCTCTTAATGTCCATGCTGTGAGTTGATGGATGCTGATTGAATGGCAGGTTGATTGAATATCACAAGTGTTCTGAGTCTGCACATGAGATATTTTAAGGAGAGATTGATAAAGTGGCAATTTATGAGGTATGGGAAATCTGCAAGGAGTAGGGAGGACAGGACTTTGCATTAGTAATAGGGGAAAGTCTTAGAACTCCTCTTATCTTCTTGAAGGGGCAAGAAGAAGCAGCTCCTGGAACCCAGGGAGGGCAGCTGTAGGGAAGAGGGTCTGGGCCTTCAACAGAGCAACATGGCTAGCCCACAGCCCCTTGGAAGGTGGAACACTGGAGAAAAAAACTCCCTGGCTGCCTTTCTTCGCCACACTGGGATCTCCTGCCCACGCCTCCAATTGGTCAAAGTCAACCCAAAGCCAGAGAGAAGAGGATTCTGTGACTGCCAGTCTGTGGGAGCACAGAACAGGGTGGGAAGGGGTGGAGACTGTCTCAAAGGCAAATGGACAACATCCAGAAGATTCATAATGGCCCAAATCAGTGCATGTTCTTTGATAAAACTGAATTTCCGAGCCTGCCCAAGTGTAGATCCCTGACCCAGCCTCAGTAATCCGTCAGTCTCGCTGTTATAATCCTCTCTGTCCCTCTTCCGATTCTTTAAATCCAGAAAGGACTCTGGCCCAAGTTGGACCCGCCTATAGCTTGGGCCCTGTCTGTGCACTTCCCTAACCAGCCAGCGGAGAGAAGCGCAGAGGGCTGAGGGTTCCCCAGCCCCGCCCGCAACTCAGCTCGGGTGCTAGCATGGCACCTATATCTGGGACCAGCCTCTAGAGTGGCCCTGTTTGCTGTTCCAGCCAAAAGCATCTTCAGGAAATTTCACCATCCGGTCCGCTCAGTAGATATCTGCCCTGGAGTAAGCTTGGAAAGGTTACAAGTTGAAGCAACGGCCAGAAACCCTGGCTTCTGTTTCTAGACTTGTGCAAAGGGCATGCCGTTGTTTCACAGGCAATGAGAGAAGAAGCTGGAACCGGCATATTTATTTAAGCTGTCAGGTGAGACACAATGTCAACACGTTGGTCTGGTTCAGTTTCCTTTCTCTCTCCTTCCTTAGAAACCGCTTGGGGCAGGCCCAACCAACTGTTCAGCCTTCTCTCCTCTTGTATGAGTTGGGATCTAGCTCACCTTGACCGTGGGATCTATCCCTATGTTCTGCTCAGCCTTGGGCTCTTGGTTGACACTCTGTGCCTTGATTGTTTCTCTCTGCTCCCATCTGTATGAGAACGTACTTGTTCTGAGTCTCATTTCTTACACCTGGTTGAAGAAAATGGGGAGATTAAAGGAAAAAACGGACAAACTGTTGCTAAATTAATGCCGTAGTTGTCAGTGTGTGCTCTGCCTGTTAGTAGCTCCCGGGGTGTAGTTTTCAAACCTCCCCCTCACCCCCTTGGTGGTCTGAGTCACTTGGGGTTGCAACCCTGAGGACTGAGGTCAGGCTCTGAAGCAAGGAAGACCCGCGTTCTGGGTTCTCACAGCACTGTTTTCGAAAGCAAGGATTTCCCTGTAGTATGATGACATGCACTACAGAGAAGGAAGAGGAGAGGATGAAGAAATGAGTTCCCAGCAGAGGCTGAATACATCTATTTAGACAAAGTGACTAAGGGGAGAAGACTATTGCAAAACTTCAGCATGACATTGCTAGGATTCCCACGTCCCGTAGCTTAGTTCCTCGCATTTTCTTGGTGAGACTATGGCTTCATGTGACAGTCTACCCTGGGCTCTACGGCACTTATACCTTAATGAGAATAAACCCATTTCCCAATCTCCTTAATGCACATTTTCTTTTTGACTCTTCGTGTCCCTTGGTCCGCCTCCTTTATGTGGTTCTAGACCACACTGCGATGGAAATGGGACAAAATTCAGATGTCGCCGAATATTTAGAGATTTTATTTATTTATTTGAGAGAGAGAAAACACACATACGTGAGGGCATGAGTGGGAGGAGGGGTAGAGGGAAAAGAAGAGAAAAGGGAAAGAATCTCAAGCAGATTCTGCACTGAGCACAGAGCTCGTGGGCCTTGATCCCAGGACTCTGAGGTCATGACCTGAGCTGAAACTAAGGGTCAGATGCTTAACCGACTGAACCACCCAGGCAACCCTAGATGCCCCAGAATATTTAAACTGCAGCAGATTCTGCATCTTCCTCCTTCCACTGAAATTACAAGTATAAATGGAGCCTTAGGCTCCTTTACTAATGATAAAACAAGAGAAGGGAGGACTCAGATTCAATACAGAGAAGAGTGCCCTGGTTAAAGACATTAGAGGCGCTGGACCGGGTTACTGGGGAATGCTATAGATGCTTCTTCTCAGATAACCGAAAAAATCATGGGAAAGGAAGTGCTCAGTTTGGGCTGGTGAAGGTTCTTGGACAGAGACAGTGTAAAATGATTTGGGCAATCCTTTTCCGTGGCACAGTACAGCCCAGGGATCAAGAGTATGAACTTAGGAGTCGAACAGAACCGGAAATGAGACCGGGTTCTATCCATTACCAGTGGCAAAATCTTGGGCACACCACTTAATATCTCTGCAGAGAGTTAAAATGAAGATTAAATAAGATTAGTGGATACATGGTCTTTAGTATAGAATCTGGCACCAGAGAAAGTACTCCATAAATATTAGCTTCTGTATTTAGCCTGGAGTTTTTTTTTTTTTTTTTTAATTAATCCTTTCCAAACCCCCATGCCCAGTGCACACACACGGATCCATTCTCATGCAACCTGAGTTTAGTCCCTTCCTATCCAGCCCCAAAGCTGCAAGTCTCCACTCTAGCCCCACAGTTTCAGTTGCCTCTTACTACTCAGCCAACATTGCAGCTCTGGACCTAATTTGAAGCGACATAGAGCTGACCCTCGAACAACGTGGGTTTGAATAGCACATGTCCTCTTACACATGGGTTTTTTAAATACAATACAGTACTGTACATGTATTTTCCTTATGACTGTCTTAACAACATTTTCTTTTCTCTGGCTTACTTTACTGTGAGAACACAGTATTGAATACACGTAACATACAACATACATGTGAATCAACTGTCATGTCATTATCGGTAAGGCTTCCGGTCAATAGTAGACCATTAGTAGTTAAGTTTTGGGGGAGTCAAAAGTAATCCATGGAGTTTTGACTACACGGGGTGTTGGCCTCCCAAATACCCATGTTGTTCAAAGATGACTGTAGACTGCCCCTAGGTCCCATTCTTTTTTTCAGTCCCCCTCCTGCAGAGGCTGAGGAAGGTGCCACCGCTGATGGCTGTTTCTCTTCACGGTTCAAGTCTGGAATCACACGTTCAAAGAGCCAGAATCTTTGAGCTGGAAGGAACCTTGGCATCATCTAGCCTTGGTATGCTGTAGGCAAGCCTTAACACACACTTAGAACTCAAAGGGCAGGGAGTAGCGTTTGTAGCAAAGTTTTCCTGGTGTATTGACTCCTGGGTAGAATCTTCAAAGACCGGGCGGAAGTTGATGAGAAGTGGAGGAGGAGAGGCTGTTTAACAGAGGAAATGTGCAAACACAGTCTGTTCTAAGATACAGGAACGTCGAATGGCTAAAGGCTTGGGTATCAGGAGGGAAGTGGAGATAAGGCCAGAAAAGGGAAGAATTTCAGAAAAGAAAACGTCACACAAACATTTCAAGATGTTTTCAGGTTTTGAGTAGCATAAATTTCCTGACTCTTGTTGAATGCCCTAAAGTGGGAGATGGAGTGGAAGGTGATACTGTCTTTTCTGAAATACCCAATTAATTCAATACCGTGTACATCAAGGTCTTCAAATCTGAGTTTGTGTTTTGTTAATGTCTTAATCTGAACTCACGAATCTGGGCCCTCCACAACGGTTCCAACAAGCATTTAATGTAGCTTGGATACTTCCCATACCAAGGAGCACAATACTGGGAGAGGCAAGTAGTTTGAAGCTTTTATTTATTTAAATTTATTTTTTTTAAAGATCTTATTTATTTATTTGACAGAGATCACAAGTAGGCAGGGAGGCAGGCAGAGAGAGGGAGGAGGAAGCAGGCCCCCCCCCCCCGAGAAAGGGGGCCCCCCCCCCCCGCCCCCACCGTGCTGAGCAGAGAGCCAGAGGCAGGACTTGATCCCAGGACCCCGAGATCATGACCTGAGCTGAAGGCAGAGGCTTTAACCCACTGAGCCACCCATGCGCCCTTAAATTTATTTTTTAACTGAGGTATAATTACATACAGTAAAATGCATAGACCTTACGTGTACAGTTTGATGCATTCTGGCAAATATACCTGTGTATCCAATGGCTTAATCAAAATGTAGAAAATAACCATCACGGAGAAAATGTCCCCACGATCCTTTCCACTCAATCATCCCGCCTCCCTCCTCCCACGGGAAGTCACAATTCTGACTTCTATTCCCACAGATTCATTTTGTCTATTCCTGGACTTCACGTAAGTGGAATTATTCAGTGGGTGTACTCTGGTGGCTTTTTTCACATGGTATTTTTGAGATTCATCTATATTTCTGCATGTATTAATAATCTATTCCCTTTTGTTGCTGGTCCATATCCCTCTGTACGGTTTTACCTCCATTTCTGTATTCATTCTATGGACAGACACTGGCATTGTTTCCAAATTCTGGCTATTAGATACAAAGTCACAGCGAACATTGCTCTACTATTTTTTGTAGATGTTAAGATTTCATTTCTTTTGGGATTCCTGGATCACTAAATAGGTGAATCTCTATAAGAAAAATCCAATTTTCTAAAGTAGCTGTGCCCTTTTACACTTTCACTAGCAAAGCAGAAGAAACCCAGTTGCTGTATAGCCTCTCTCCAGCATTTGGTATTGTTAGAACTGGAAAAATTTGGGGGCACCTGGGTGGCTCAGTGGGTTAAGCCACTGCCTTTGGCTCAGGTCATGATCTCAGGGTCCTGGGATCGAGCCCCACATCAGGCTCTCTGCCCAGAGGGGAGTCTGCGTCCCCCTCTCTCTCTGCCTGCCTCTCTGCCTGCTTGTGGTCTCTCTCTCTGTGTCAAATAAATAAATAAAATCTTAAAAAAAAACTGAAAAATTTTAACTTTATTGATGGATGTATTGTGGTTTTAATTTGCATTCCCCTGCTGATCAACAAGGCTGAGCACCATTTTTATGTGCTTGTTGGCCATCCATACATCTCTTTTACGAAATGTTTCTCCAAGTCCTTTGCCCATTTCAAAATATTATTTTGGGAATCTGGGTGGCTTGGTTGGTTAATCGTCTGCCTTCAGCTCAGGTCATGATCTCAGGGTCCTGGGAAGGAGCTCCATATCAGGCTCCTTGCTCTGCCGGGAGTCTGCTTTTCCCTCTCTCTCTGCCTGCTGCTCTCTCTTCTTATGCTCTCTCTCTCTCTGTCAAATAAATAAATAAAATCTTTTTAAAAAGTAAAAATAAAGATATTGTTTTTGCAGGATAAAATCAGAGAAGGAGACAAACTGTAAGAGACCCCTCATCTTCGGAAACAAACTGAAGGCTGCTGGACGGAAGGGGGAGGTAGGGATGGGATAACTGGGTGATGGGCATTCAGGAGGGCTCGTGGTCTAATGAGCACTGGATGTTTTAGAAGACTGACGAATCACTGAACTCTACCTCTGAAAACAATTAACACACTCTTTGTTAATTAATTGAACTTAAATAAAAATGTATTGTTTGTAAAAAATAAATAAAAATACTGTTTTTTTTTTTTTTTTTTGTATAGTTTTGTAAGAGTTCTTTATTCTGGGGGTGCCTGGGTGGCTCAGCGTGTTAAAGCCTCTGCCTTCGGCTCAGGTCATGATCTCAGGGTCCTGGGATCGAGCCCCCCATCGGGCTCTCTGCTCAGCAGGGAGCCTGCTTCCTCCTCTCTCTCTGCCTACTTGTGATCTCTGTCTGTCAAATAAATAAATAAAATCTTAAAAAAAAAGAGAGAGTTCTTTATTCTGCTTTTGAGTTCTGTGTTAGAGATGTATATTTCTCCCAGTCTGTGGCTTGCCTATTTATTTTTACTAACAATGTATTTTGATAATCAGAAATTTAATTTTAATAAAATACATTAAATCATTTTTTCTTTTATTGTTACTTTTTTTTTGTATGCCAAGGAATCTTTGTCCATTCCAATTTTGCAAATACATTCTCCTATGTTTTCTTCTAGAAAGTTTATAGTTCAGCCTTTACATTTTGGTTTATGATCCATCTCAAATTAGTCTCTGTGTGTGATACAAAGCTGAGGCTGAGGTTCATTGATTCCAAATATCAATTACACAAGCGCACTTAAAAAATGACCTCCTTTGGTGAGTGCTGTGAAGTGTGTAAACCTGGTGATTCACAGACCTGTACCCCTGGGGATAAAAATATATGTTTATGAAAAATAAAAAATTAAAAAAAAAATAAAATAATTAAAAAAATGACCTCCTTTTCTCCACTGAATTTCATTGGTGCCTTTGTCAAAAATCCTTTGACTTTATATATGTGATTCTATTTCTCAATTCTCTATTTTTTCCCATCTGTTTATTTATGGCGATATCACACTGTCTTAAGAGCTGTGGATGTCTTGAAATTATGTGGTATAAATCCTTCCAATTTGTTCTTTTTCAAGATTGCTTTGATTGTTAATGTTTCTTCATGAGATTTACTCTCAGCTCATCAATACATTTCATTTTTTAATAGCTCAATGGTTTGAAGTTCTTTTTAAATTTGAACTGAACTTTCCTAGCTCTCCTGTGATGCCTTAGTTTTGCTCTATAAAGGCATGTGAGTATGTCCAAGAGTAGGCAGCATGGCACTGGAGAGAAAGCTTCCCACTTTGGAACCAGACATCCAGGGGGTGGAATGGTGACTATTTTTCCTTTTTTTTTTTTTTAAGATTTTTAAAAATTTATTTGAGAGAGAAAGTGTGTGAGAGAGAGAGTGAGAGCGAGCACACAAGTGGGGGGAGGAGCAGAAGGAGGAGAAACAGACTCCCCACTGAGCAGGGAGCCCAAGGGGGGCTCCATCCCAGGACCTGGAGGTGAGGACCTGAGCCGAAGACAGACGCTTAATCAACTGAGCCACCAGGTGCCCTTTGACTCTGGTTTTATGTTTTCTGCGGATAACTCAATGTCTCTGATCTTCAGTGCCTTTATCAGTGAAATGAAAATAATTTCCACTGTACGGGATTGCTTTGAGAATCTGAGAGAGTATTTATAAAGCACTGAGCCCAATTCAGGTCTTGGCACCTAACGGACACCTCAAAGAAAATTTAAAGGTAGTGATTATTATTATTACAGATGTTTAAAGATGATGGTTGAGCTGTTCCCCTTGCCAAATTTCCATTTTAGATTTAAATATCCCGTTCTTTAACGTTTTCATAAAATATGATTTCTAGACATTGCTCCCACCAGTTATAGTTGAAGTACTTAAAAATCAATAAGACGAGGGCAGTGACTTATCAGAAGGGACCCAGGCCATTGGGCATGATCAGGGTCCAGAGGGCCTTTTATTCGCCCGATCCTAGAGGAAGTCCATGGTGTCCTGGGGGAGAGACAGGGTGATTTGGGACAGTGGAGGTTAGGGGTGGGGCTCAGGGGCTTGAGTAGTGATTCTTTGCAATGAATAAATATGCAAATATTTCGACATTTTTAGAACCAGAGCACTGGCGCTGGAGTTCTGGATTCTCAGCCCTGTTCTCTACTATCACTCTCTCTAATTCTGGAAGGGGCTCTTGGCTGTTTCCCAGTATGGTTTTCCCAAGGAGAAAGAGAACCTCTGATTTGTAGATGGGCGTACGGACGCTCAGAACAGTGCCTGCACTGCCTGGTGTCCCCTGCAGGGAGCTGTGGCTCTGTGCCTGAGTGAGGGCCATGGGGATGTGAGCAGAAGTGATGTGTGCGTTCTGGCTTTGTGCCCTGTCTCCTTTCCACTGTCTGGAATGAGCCTGGGCCTGTGAGCCATCGAGAACCACACAAAGGAGGCCCCTGAGGATGACAGAGCAACCAGAGCGAAGGAGTCTGAGCCCCTGACAGCTTTGCAGAGCAAGGCTGACACCATCTAATGTGGGAAATCAACTGTCTGTCTAAGGCCATCATTTTGGGTCTCCGTGGCCTGCAGCTGAGGTCTTATCATGACTCATGCTCCCATCCTGAGAACCATGTGTGACCCGCTGCTCCCAACCTCACCCTGGTTTTCTGACCATTCTATAACCACATGTCAAAATTGACCTCTACCGATTTGGTTATGCCTCATCATCAGTTCATTTTAATAGCTAAGGCTGGCTGCCATGTTAGAGCAGGTATACAGGTTAGTTATTCAGTTATGGGCTGAGCTGTGCCCACCTGAAAATGTGCATGTTAGAAGTCCCAGCCCCCAGTACCTAGGGAATGTAACCATATTTGGACACAAGCTCTTTAAAGAGATACCCACATTAAAATGAGGCCTTTAGGGTGAGTCCTAATCCAATATGACTGGTGTCTTTGTACGAAGAGGACAAAACCCCAGTAGGATGACCATATGAGGACACAGCGAGAAGACCGCCATCTGCAAGCCACGGAGAGCGGCCTCAGAAGACAGCAGCTCTGTGGACACCTTTATCTTAGACTTCTGGTCTCCAGATCTGTGAGAAAATACATCTCTGTTGTTTCAGTCCTGCCCCCTCTGTGGCCTTTTGTCAAGGTGACCCAGGCAAACTTAAATGCTGCCAGTAACCTCCACTGCCAGATGTTAATGACAGCAAACCTTACGGCAGATTCTGCCACACGCGAGACAATCATTAGTCATTTATTAGGAATAAATTACATTTATTAGGTTAAGTCTCACCTCTTCTTTAGGTGATCCCATCAAACTTGAATTGAATGGGCTTTACTAGCAGATACAACATCATCCCAGTGGCAACGTTAAGTTAAACTTACGGCTGGTAACAGGCAACCAGAATCCTCGGACCCAAGCACACAGAACTGTGTGGCGAACAAGAGTCTGTTGGATCTCCGCAGCTAGAGGACTTGGTACATCCCTACACCTGTCCACCTGTTCCTTCTCTGGATGGGCGTGGCTATACAATTTCGTGACAAGCCATATGTCTTGAATACTTCTGAATTCACTAATGAGAGCCTATTTTTGATACTCATTAAGCTAATTAACAAGCCACTAATGAAAACCCATTTTTAACATTTGTTATGCTAATTAGTAAAAAAAAATCACTCGTATTGATTGAGTTAGCATAACCTATCACTCCCTCCTGGTGTGGGCTGATCAGCACGCTTGCTGACACCCCCACCCCATAGGCATGAATTCCTGATTAGGCCCCACGACTGCCCTAGGGTGCTGTCCAAACTAACAGGTATTTCAACGTCTAGGCTGAAGTATCTTTTTTCTTTTAAGATTTTTATTTATTTATTTGATAGAGAGAGATCACAAGTAGGCAGAGAGGCAGGTAGAGAGAGAGGGGGAAGCAGGCTCCCCGCTGAGCAGAGAGCCCAACGTGGGGCTCAATCCCAGAACCCTGAGATCATGACCCGAGCCAAAGGCAGAGGCTTAAACCACTGAGCCACCCAGGCGCCCCTAGGCTGAAGTATCTTTAATAAATTACGGGCTGGAACAAACCCACAGAAGGAGGACCTATAGTTCTAATGGAGAAACACACTCTTGTAGCTTCATGCTATACCCTCCGTGACACCATTACTTCTCACACGAGGTATGTGGGTTTTCCCACATGTCATCTGTAATGCCAGCTGGTTAAATACAGTTTCATTCAATACACTATCTACCAAGAGAGAGTATCAGATCTCCCAGGTGAAGGGTTCAGACTGTCCCACCCCCAATTTCAGGGGCAAACTGAAAGTTTGTCACCCATGTATCTGACCAGCTGGCTGTAGCTTGGAGGTTCCTATGACCCCCTCCTCACCTTTGATTAATTGGCCGCACAAATTAATCCCATTGTTTAGCTGGCTCGCAGAATTCAGAGAAACATTTTACTTGCTAGGTTACTGGTTTATTACAAAAGGATATAATTCAGGAATAGACAGATGGAAGAGAAAGCATAGGGTCAAGTTTGGGAGTGGGACGTGGAGCTTCCCTGACTTCTCCCGGGGTTTCCGTATCTCTACATGTTCACCGGCTTGGAATCCACCCAAACCCAACCTTTGGGTTTTTATGGAGGTTTCACCCATAGGCATGATTGATACATCATTAGCCATTGGAGACTGATTTAACCTCCAGCCTCACGCTGGGTGGGACTGAAATTTCCACCTCTCAGACTTTGGTTGGTTCCCCTGGCAACCAACCCCGTCCTTAGGTGACCTAGGGGCTTTCCAAAAGTCGTCTCATTAACATAAACTCTGGGGTGTTTGAACAGGACATGTATAATAAAGGATAACACCCTTACTGTTCCTATCACTTGGGAAATTCCAATGGTTTTAGGGTGCAAGAAATGGGAACAAGACCGAATATCCATTTCTTACTATAAAATCACAATCATTGACATTTGTCTTCTGTTCCATTGATGCTGGAAGTTTTTCCTATTCATAGTTGCTATACTGTCGTATTTGACTTTTGAAGACTTTCCTATAAACAGTGTCACGTACATGTGTGTAAATTAACTTTAATGTATGGTGGGGGCATACAGTTTACATCTGAAGGGTCCCCATCAGGAATCCACACTCTAAAGGTGTGATCGGACATTGGAAGCACCCTGGTCAGGAATCCACGGCTGGCTGCAGAGCTGGCTCCCTCCCCCATGAACCTGCAACGTCTTTATTTAAATCTGAATCAGATGATGTATGAATTAGCATAAGGGATATTAGAAATAGCTTTCCACTGGTGAAATCAGTGCTGTTTCAGAAAGGTGGTTGGCTGGAATGGGCTTGCATGGACAAGCTCGAAGAAGAAGCCAGCATAAAATGGCGTAACTCCAACCCAGAGTCGTGCTCAAAGGCTGGTGTTCATCTGACCTTTTGTCCCTCTCCCGAGTGGGAAACTCTGTTGCCTGATGTGCCTAAGAGTTTGGTACACTCAACTGGCCTCAGAACCCTGCTGCATTTTCGCGGGGTCCCGGTTTTCTGCAAGGGTCTTGGGCTGAGATATTGGCCCCAAGATCAGGGCCTGTCCCAACCGCCTCTGAGAATGTTTGCTAAGAAACGTGTGCGTCTGTGACAGAGCCTGATCTGAGACTTGTTTTTGTCACTTGGGAGTGAGGTCGAAGGGACACATACAAGCCCGAATAACAAACTGACAATTGTTGAACGCGCAAATTCTTTTGGAAACAACTTCTGCCCCGAACTCTTCACAATTACCATAGGTCTCATTGAGTGATCAAGTCTTAAATTCGGGGTTGGAGCCCAACCCTCGGCATGTGTAATCTCATTCAATCCTTTAAACCTGCAGAGGTAGGCGATCCTGTGCAAGCAAAGAGAAGTACGTTTTGAGAAGGTGCCGAGATGATCTAGTAGGGAGACAGACCCAGGTGAACTGGCTTCTGAGTGCCCAAAATGATGCCTTAAGTCCCTCCGCACTCTCCCCCACAGCAGGTTAGACACATGTCGACCTCTTGTTGACATGATCCTGCCAAGATGAAATCATGAGGAGGAAGAAGGGGACACAGAGAGTGATCCCCATGCAACTAAAGCAGGTGGGGCAGGGAAGGGGGGTACGGGTCTTGGGGGGGCGGTTGGCGCAGAAACCACACACCGTGCTTGGCAGACTGAGAACTATTCCGTGGCACCATGATCACAGAATAGCAGGCCTTTTAGAATTAAGAATAGTCTTAATTTGCACTTCGTTGGGTTTTTCATTTACATAATGTTAGAATGCAAAGAAAATTCATACAAAAAAAAAATCCACTGCTAATTTAGCATTGAGGTTCTTGTTTAAACAACCACGGCGAGAGAAAGGATTTTTCACTCAGCTCTCAGCTTAGGTGGTTGGGCAGTTTTCTAACGCTGGCATTGTGTCAAACCCTAAATGAAAATGCGTTTGCCCCTGAGTAGTTTTGTTGGTATGATCCGAATGCTAATCACCATTTCAATAATTTATTTGGTGTGGAGGATTTAATGTAATTTGTTTAAGGGTTCTGAGAAAAGGTATTCCTCTATACAGGGCCTCATTGAAAGCGCTTGCTGTTCTGAGTCTGGTGGGAATGATCTTTGTAACAGGTGTGAATTCAGCTGAGGACACCACACAGAATTTCCTGTGGGATGGATTTCGGGATGGCAGGCGGGGAGAAGTCGGATCCTCAGTGCCCTGGGAAAAGATCCCATGGGGGAAAACAGGTGCCTCATGAGGTAGATGGACAAGGTCACAGTTGGGTGTGCGCGCTATGGTCCTGGTGGATGGGGGATGGGAGGACACGGTTCATGCCCTGGCTGCAGGGGGTCGGCAAATCACCCCTTACCACTGTCCTAACGGGGGGGGGGGTCAGACGAGGTGCTCCATTCCAGGTTCCGCTCTCCCCACACCTGGCCCCCTGCCTCCCCAGGCTCCTCCCGTGGCACCACCCTGCCTGGTAGCACCCACACCCTACTTGCTGCCCCCCTCTTCCCTTGAAGACTTCCCTCATTATCCTCAGATGATAAAATAACTTCCTGTTCCTCTTGCACCACAATGGCAGCCTTCTCCCTCCTCCCCGTCCTCACACGTTCAAAACTCACGCGTTCAAAGATGCACAAGTGAAATCACCGCTCTACAGGGCTTGTTCTTGGGCCACGTGGGTGGTTCAGTGGGTTAAGTGGCTGCGTTCACTCCAGGTCATGATCTCAGGGTCCTGGGATCATGTCCGAGCTCAGGCACCCTGCTCAGCAGGATGCCTGCTTCTCCCTCTCCCACTGCCCCTTCCCTCTGCTCTCATGTTCTTTCTCTCAAATTAATAAAGTCTTCAAAATGTTTTTTTCTCCAGAAAGGCTTCCTTAATTCACCTTCCCCAAATCCACTGATCATCTCCCCTCCACCCCCAAAGTGCAGCTTTTTCTGTTAAGAGATAAACTGGGGGGAACGCCTGGGTGGCTCAGTAGGTTAAGCGGCTGCCTTCGGCTCAGGTCATGATCCTAGCGTCCTGGGATCGAGTCCCACATCGGGCTCCTTGCTCCGCAGGGAGCCTGCTTCTCCCTCTGCCTCTGCCTGCCATTCTGTCTGCCTGTGCTCGCTCTCTCTCCCTCTCTCTCTGACAAATAAATAAATAAAATCTTTAAAATAATAAAAAAAAAAGAGATAAACTGGGGGCATATAAAAATTTTTTAAGTTTATTTGAGCAAAAATTAATTCGAATGGGGGAAGCACCAACCCCTAAGTGGTTAGGAATGCTTCTCAGACAGGAGCTGGGGAAAATACTTGTGTAGAGAAGGTGCAGAAGCAAAAAAATAAAAAAAATAAGAAAATAAGAGAAGTGGTAATGATTTGATTGGCTCTAGCCTAAACCCAAGCTGGTTATTTGTGATGGGCCATCCTTAGGTTTTGATTTCTTAAACTTGAAAGGTTTTACAGGCTTAGGGTTTGGTCGGCTTACATAAGCTGCCCCAATGTTACAGCCGCTTCAGTCTAATGGCTTTCTTGCTTAATTTCACACCGTATTCAGATATTCCTGCCATTTTTGTTTATCTGTCTTCACTTTCTTCAAGTTCCTTGCAGGTAGTGGCTGGGTCCTCTCCAGGAGCTTGTGCCCCATTATCCCTATGGTCGGGTGGTCGGCAATGACGGCATTATACATAAAGGTATGTTACCACGGAAGGACTCACTTTTCTTGGCTAAGCTCACTCACCTGGTGCCGACAGGACCCTCCGCTATCTTTCCAGCTTCCTCTCTTGTGGCCACTTGGATGGGAAGTTCGGTCTCCCTAGAGCTGGACTTTCAAAATCATCCCCCTCCCTGCCCTCAGCCATTCATTTCAACTCAGTAGCCAATAATCTATTTAAATGCAAGACAGGGGGATAGGTCCAAAGACCTACTTATGTTTTAGACAAGGAGGTAAGTACTGTTCAAAAAGACAACGGGTTCCAGGGACGCCTGGGTGGCTCTTAGTTGGATGACTGCCTTCGGCTCAGGTCATGATCCCGTAGTGCCTGGATCGAGTCCCGCATCGGGCTCCCAGCTCCACCGGGAGTCTGCTTCTTCCTCTGACCTTCTCCTCGCTCATGCTCCCTCTCACTGCCTCTCTCTCAATAAATAAATATAAATTTAAAAAAAAGAAAAAAAGACAGGCCCCAAATGGGGTCACCTGTGCTAAGCCCCATGCCACTAAACTTAGACTTAATATTCATTATACTTTCAGTCTCCCCCAGAAATGGACTCTTAAACCAGTCAATTTGGAATTACCTGGTCAGCACTTGTAAGGTAATCTGCCTGATAGACAGACCCCTGCTGTCCCCTAGAGAAAGGAGACTTTGCTGCCAAGCAATCCATTCTTTGCGTTTTTTTTTTTTTAAAGATTTTATTTATTTATTTGACAGAGATCACAAGTAGGCAGAAAGGCAGGCAGAAGGAGGGGGGGAAGCAGGCTCCCTGCTGAGCATAAAGCCCGATGTGGGGTTTGATCCCAGGACCCTGAGTTCATGACCTGAGCCGAAGGCAGAGGCTTTAACCCACTCAGCCACCCAGGTGCCGCCCCATTCTTTGCTTTTATAAATAATTTCTTCTTCCTGCTCCCTTCTGCGTGTATGTTCTTCATTTCGTGAAGCTCTTTTTAGCCTCTTTCTGCTAGCAGGGATGCTGCTTGATTTCGTGAATCATCGAATAAAGCCAAAAAGATCTTTCATTTGTCAGGGGGTTCTCAAAGAATCTCCAGCTTTAGCTCCACCGCTGCCATCCAAACCCTGGAAGGGGAGTCCGATGCTAGATTCACAGAGAAGGAGATAATTTCCCAGGGACCCTCAGCAAACAGTCTGTAAGGAGACTGTCCTGTGTCTATAAGTTTTCTACATTTTCGCTACACACGCTTTGTGAGAAGGGTCTAAATACTTCCTCGTGGTAAAAGTTCAAGAAGTTGAATTGTAGAGAGATCAAGGCCAGACCCTTAGGTAATCGGCGGAGATTAAAACCTTTGAGCCTCTAAACGAGCCTCTAAAAACCTGTGCAAAATACCCCATTTGAAAATTCCAAACCAAATCCCTCATTACATTTTTCTAGAAAAGTATAGCAAACAGGATTTGACTTGTGAACTCTGTAACATAAGTCTCCATGTGGCCCCATCAAGGGCCTGAGCGGGGAAGAAGGCAAATGAGCGCCACACTTCTGCTAGGCACCTGGGGAGGACAGTTTTGATTTCCAGAGGTAGAAGCAGGGCTGGGCAGAGGGAGGGCTGAAGACCGGAGTGATTCTGTCTTTTCCTGTCTGCGCGGGTTCTCACTGCTTTACTCAACCAGGGACTTGAAACACCAGCTCTTGGCCTCAGGGAAACCAGATGCAGCAGAAAAAGTCAGAGAGCCTGGGTTTGAATTTAGAGCTTACAAACTGCATGACTTTGGGCCAGGGATGGATATAACCTTCCTGAGACTTCATTTTCAAAATCTGTGAAATGGGGGTATCAGTGATGCCTGGTTTGGTCTACTTCAACAAATTGCTGAGAGATGACATTTGATAGATAAGGTTATTACGAGTTATGCAAATACATGCAAAGTGCTGCTATGTAGAAGGAAGTTACTCCTATTTCCAGAACCTCCTCTTTGAATTTAATTTATTCTAGAGTGAGAGTCTAAGTTACTTGTTCTATGTTCTCGATACATCCGATTTTCAGTCCCATCAATTATTCCCGGCTTTGCCTTAGTGAACGGAATTTTTGGCAACAGCCAGAGAAAGTGTTATTTCTTTGGGGGCAGGACTGTATTTCTATCTTACCCTGGCTGGTGAGGTGAATGATAGTTATTTGGCAAAAGTGACGTGCAGGGGGTTAAAGTTCACCACTCCTAAGTGCTGGGGGGGGGGGGGGGGGGTCCCTTTTCTGTTCCAGTGGCTCTGAGGTCTGGTTGTGATTCAGAGAAGCCAACTTTGGGAGAAAGAAGTGGTGATAAGAAAAGGTCTAATGTTCAGCTACCTTGGTGCCTTAACTGCCCCAAACCCTTACCACAAGGCAAAGGGGGGGCATCATTCCTCCCCTTCATTCGTACACATGCACTCCAGAGTATCAGTGAGCACTCACTCTGTGCCAGGATTATCCTGGGCACTGGGAACACGGACATAAGCAAGACAAGCCCATTGTTGTCCTCCTGCTGCTTGTAGTTTGAGAGGAAAATGAAGTTAACTAGCTAATGTGACCAGAGAGGAAGTATCAGAGACCAGGGGCAACTTAGAACCTTAGTGTGAGGGGCTGTAACCTAGCCTGGGTGCAGAGGGAGGCCTTTGGAACTTGGAGGACAAATAGGAGTTGGCTAGGCTTCGGGGGAGAGGGTGGCAGGGGGTGGTGAGCAGATAGATCCTGGCATTTGGGAAGGTGATAAGGGGAGAAAGAGAACAGAAGTTCAGTTAGGCTTCTGGGATTTTTTCCCTTCTCCTCATGGCCGTTCTTGAGAACTATTTATTTATTTGTTTGTTTGTTTGACAGACAGAGATCACAAGTAGGCAGAGAGGCAGGCAGAGAAAGAGGAGGAAGCTGAGCAGAGAGCCTGACGCAGGGCTTGATCCCAGGAACGTAGGACCATGACCTGAGCTGAAGGCACAGGCTTAACCCATCGAGCCACCTAGGCACCCCTTTGTTAACTATTTTAAATATGATGCCACCTGAATAAAAATGTGGGGCACCAAGACCTCTGGGTGGTTTCTGTCTAGCTTCATCTCCAACCTGAGCTCAGGATGGCTTAGGATGGGCAGGACAGAGGAGGGCAGTTTAAAGTCTGGTGAAAGGCTCAGGTCTTTTTATATAGCTGTGAGACTAGCATTAAATTCCTATGCATTTTGATTTCCCTTGGGATACTGCAAAGCATCAAGAGCAAGGCCATGTAGTGGGGACAGAAAGGGATGAGGGCACTGCCTCTGTCCACATTCTCTCCCCTATGTTGAGGCTATTTTGGAGGCATGGAGGAAGTGCTGGCTTGTTTACAACACAGATCCTGTTTTGAAGCTAGGAGGGACATCCCGCTGAATTGCACAATTCAGCTCCCACCCCTACCCTGGGTGGCTTTACCTGGGGCTGCTCCCATCTCATGCTCAGGTGGGCATCTGGAAGGGGGCAGGGAATGATCAGGGCTTCAGGATCTCTTTTTATTTCACATATGAAGAAACCAATGCCCAGAGAGGCGAGATGAGCAGGACAAAAATCACTTGACCACTTGGTTGCAAAGCTGGGCCTAGAATGCCTGTCTCCAATGCACCTGCCCGTAATGCTTCTATCTGCCGCCTTTACAATTGTACTTATTCTATCTCCATGATTCTGATACTCTTGAGCTGTACTGTGTGACAGATAGGGATTAAAATATCTTTTTTTTTTTTTTTTTGTCGGTAAGAAAACTGAAGCTTATAGTGTTTATTTGGCCAAGCCCTCAAAGTTAGAAAGTAGTTCTCCTAACTCAAAATTCAATGCGTTTTCCACTCTGCCCTGTGCTTAGGAGGCACACGCGATCTCAGGCTTTGCTGATTAACCACTTGAGAACGGCCTGGAATGTAGATAATGACTACAGAGGAAGACTTTCAAGGAGTAAATTAACCATGTTTGAGCATTCTTGCCAGCCCTCCAGCTTCCAAGTTGCATATCAAAACCAAAAATCAGCAAGTAGCTCTCCCTGCAAATTGCCATCTGAACCTCAAGCCAGCAGTTTGTGTGTGTGTGTTTGGGGGGGGGGAGTGTCTCTTTGTCTTCAAATCCACGCTTAGGGGACACGTGTCTCTGTTTCCTGCTGGGACGCTGACACTTGCTCTTGTGGAGAAGGCTGTCATTAACTACACATTGGCAGAAACAATAATCGGATCATCTGTGGGGGGTTGTGACTCTAGCCACATTCCTCTCATTTTCCCTTGGGGGTTAAATGGGGGTAGCAGCGTTTCCGCTGTTGGTCCCGGAGGTGGCAGGGTGGTCCCTTCCTGGTAAGGTGGCCCTGACAAGACAACGCTGGTCTAGATTGCGAGTGGCAGTTGACGGTGGTTCCGTGTCTTTCCTAGCAGATAAATGATTTGCTTGGTAGGAAAAGCTGGGTGGTTCTATGATGATGTTGAGGTGGACAGAAAGTGGGGTGTGCGGGGAACCTGACTCGGGGAGAAAACTGGAGTTGGGAAGAGGAAGGGGACTCCACATCCTGAGGCCAGGTTCCCCAAAAGTCTGGCTGGTCTGGCTGGCTCTGGGGGGGGGGGGGGCGTGTTATCGGGGAGGATGGCAGAACTCAGGGTTCAAGGAGGTGAAAAATGGCTATCCCTCCATTGGCAGGGTGGTGCTGGGCACGGAAGGAGCCCCAATAAGCTAACCAGAGAGGACTTTGGGGCAAGGGGTGAAATCAAGCAGCCATGGTTTGTTGAGAACGAGGAGCATTTGGGGGGAGCTGAACTGATCACCCCCTCCTCCCTTGAAACCAAGGACTTGTACAACCATAGCAGTCTTCTCACCTTTAGCCCTGTTCCTTCTTCTGTCTTTAGTTTTATCAGAAACCAGGATCTGTGTTCAGAGCACCTTCAAATATAAAATGGAACAGAGGATAGGCCATGGTGGATAGGCCTTGGCCCTTCCTACAAATCTGCAAAAACGTATTTTATATTTTACCTTGGGTGTGCCTCAGCAGTTCTCACTGCAGGAGTAGTATCTCGCAGTTCAGAGAGGGTCTGGATCCTCAAGCTGAATTTAGGATTAAGGTGGGTCCCCTTCACTCCTTGAGGGTCTGTCCCTCCTACTCACAGTGACCAGCTTTACAGGCTTGGAGATTTGGAGCAGGTGCGGAATGCAGGCTGAACGGACTCGTGAATATGTCCATTTTGCAGCCACGGTAGGCTGGCTCCGTGCTGGGTCACCCTGCAGGGTCACAAGCAAGTCCCTGAACCAGGCCCTGGGTTATGCACAGGTATTCCCGTGTGCAAGGAACCCGGTATAACTGCGTACTCGTCGGGACATGGCAAGTCCCTTGTCAGACATACCCTCTCTGTACTGCCTCTGTGCAGGGGGCACAAGTGACTGTGCTCAATGCCCGAGCAGTTTAGCTTGATCCTGGGTAGTTTTGGGCTGCGGCCACTTCAGGTACGTTTTGATGCCCAGAGTAGTAGAAACCATGTGAGTTTCACAATGGGGGCGGGTTCATCCGGCTCCTGATTTGCCGGCTGCCGCGTTCTGCGCGTTCAGAGCGAATTTTCTTTGGCTCCGGGCTGTCCCTCGGAGGTGGGGATGCGACGGGGGCCCGAGGAGGTGGTCCCAGGGCCGGACGCGACCCGGGGCTGCTGCAGTCGGGGAAGGAGACCCGCCGCGGTTTAGGACGACCTCGACGCGACCCGGGACAGGAGGCAACTAACTCCGGGGAAGACGAGCGAGCCCCAGCCCAACTCTCGATTGCCGCAGGGCGGACGACGCGGTGCTCCCGCCGGCGGGCATGGGGACGCACCCCAGCGGGCGCTCGCTGCCTTGACCTCCCCATCCCCGCGCGGGGGAGGGGCCCGAGCGGCGCCGAGGCCGCCGAGCGCGGAAAGTGCGCGAAGCGGACGCCGCTGCGAGCCGCACACGTGACGGCGCCGCGCCGAGCCGAGCGGGACCCGGCGGCGGCGGCTGCGGCGGCGGCGGCGGCGGCGGGCGCAGCGGGGCGGCCCCG